>NC_058021.1:36936821-37261743 GCF_019176455.1 Solea senegalensis | reverse complement strand
AAAAATTGTTAAGTCTTTCCTGTAGTGGGGAAAGTACACTTAATTCCAAATCTACTGAATAGTCGTTAGCTGTAAGTAGGTTTCAATTGGCTTGACTTGTAGGTACTGTTGTAATTCATCAATCATGAAGACAAAAGAGAACGGTTAGGACGAACCCGTCCCAGAACTGTATGCCTGCAAGTGGTCTGCATGGCTAAATTACTTAAAACAGCTGTCAACCTTCAACCTCCATGCAGAAAAGAACTCCTCTATGGGGTTGAGGAAAGGTGAATAGGGTGGAAGGAAGAGACATGCAGTACCAGTCTTGGGTGGACTTCTAACCATGTTGTTAGCAATTGAAAAAAACTGTATTATCACCTGAGATATATTGTTTTTGAACTAATATCATTGCAGAAGCAGCGGTTTTTATTCTGTGTCTAAGGTTTGGAATATTGTTTTTGCTATTGTGGGATATTGTGTGTATTTGTAAATAATACAAAAACAATCCATAATATTGTTGGGAGGTATTGCTTGTCTGTTAAGAAAGTGCAAGCATTGTGGAAATGTGTTCAGTGACTACATATTGTGTGAAAACGACATGAAATGTGTGAATGGTATGGCCACAAAAGACCAATGCTGTGCTTATTGTGTTTAGTGCTTTGAAAATGTGACAACTGATTGGACAAACGCTTGTTAGAGACAGAAAAAAACTGTAAATATTTGACTCCAACATTGTTTTTCTCATTGTAAATCTAGAAAAACCTCACAGTCAGATTCTCTGTCATATGAAAGAAACATCATCACAAACACTGAGGTGTAACAGTGTGTGACTCCCTCTAGTGGATGTAGTGTTTTTGTACAGAGTTGTGGTGTTTCCTGTCACTGTGGGCTTCACAGCACAGTAGTAAACAGCAGAGTCTGTCACTGCAGCTGAGTTGATCTGAAGTTTGACTCCATGTTTGTCTTCAGACAGTTGAGTGAAGAATCTTTTTTTTTTTAGAGAATCTGCTGGTTTTGTAAAATTAGAGCCTGAGATGTAAATAAGGAACTCTGGTGGTTTTCCTGGATGTTGTCGATACCAGAAGAAATAATCACCAACAGCTATTGTTGTGTGATATTTGTAGGACAGAGAGACAGACGTGTGTTCTGAAGTGAACTCTTCAGTCTTGACTGGAGTCAGTTCTTCACAGTTGATGCCTGAAGGAGAAAATAATGATGTCAAAGACAATTCACATTCACATGTTATTGGAATGAAAACTGTTTGTGTCTTATAATGTAACAAACCTGTTAGAGTGTTAAGAAGCAGCAGAGAAAATACAGAGTGATGCAGTGACAGCATGTTGAATAAAGGTCATGTTAATGGTTCGTATCTTGAACTCTATTATGGAAGCTCCTCTCTCCTCTATAGTTCAGTAACAACTCAGCTCCTCCCTGAATCTTTGCGTCTCCTCTTAGATGTGTATTTTCTCTTCTCTCTGTTACACTTCCTCCTGCTTCACACTGACAGCAGCATTCAGCATGTTTGGCTGTATTTTTAATGTGTGTCTCCTGTAAGTAAATAATATCTGCCTTTAAGCTTTTCAAATGTGCCAGAATTTTCCCTCTTTTGACTTGATGATTCTTGCAATATCACCATTTGAAAACACAGTGGTCATATATATTAATATGGTACATTTAGATTATAACAAAGTGTGCTGTAGAGTTCCACCATTGTAGTATCAGAATACCTGAGATGCTGTATTAGAACATGAACATGAACAAAAACAACAATACAACCAAACGATAAGAACAATATAATGTTCTCCAGGACCCTCTGCCTCTCTTCCCCTTGCCTCTGAGAACGAACTTCCCCTAGATCAAACCTACTAGCCTCATAACTGTCCATATTAACCTGTGCTGGTGACATTTTTGACACTCAGAAACTTCTGAGAAGAGAGTCTCAGGATGTGTTCCTGGACTGGATCATGATGGATCCGTGCAATGATCTGTCGGGGAGGGGCATCAGCTGCAGCTGCCCTGCCACGGATTCTGTGCACACAGTCAATTTTGACTGGTTTGTTGCCAAAGTTTTCCTCTCCCAGGAGCTTCGGAATGAGTTTGTGTAGTAACTCACGGGAGACTTCTTGCTGAACATGAGGGAAGGTTTATTTTCTTAAGGACGAACACAGTGTAGTCACGATCACAGCATCTACATAGTACCCAGAGCTTATTGTCTTCTTCACTTCTGTAACATGCCCAACAGGCAACTACTCGACTCATTGCCCCCCCTAGTGGACATGTATATACTGCTCTCAGTTCCCACAGTTATTACATCCCTCTCCCCTAAAGCAATTGCTATACAACTTCACTGGAACCTTATAACTGTCTTTAACTCCTGTTAAGTGCCAAACAACACTATTAAGTTTCCCTTAATTCAACTGAAAATCCTTAAGATAGCTGGGCAACTTAGTTTCCCTTTTTGACTGTCTTCTTACTGGAGTTGCATTTGTTACCATTCCTTGTTCAGTCTCTGAGCTTCCTACAGCTTCAACAACTGCTGGCTCCTCCAACTGGTCACCACTGAATAGCACCTCCTCAGCTTCCAGCCATGCTTCATCAGCCTGACTTGGCCGACTAGCATCCGCAGGTTGGTTGCTGTTGCATTTCCCTGGTCTCTGGTGGTGAGTGTGAATCTGGTCCACATGTCTCCTCACTACTCTCCCATCACCCAGCATCACCTTGTAGGACACTGGTCCAGTCACCGACTCAATAATTCCCGGAATCCACTTGGGTCCTAGACTGAAGTTCTGGGTCATCACTGAGTCTCCTGTTTTGAACCAACGTCCTTTTGCCTTTTTATTGTGATCTTTTATCTGTCTTTCTTGGTATTCCTTCACTCTCCTGCTTAGGTCTGGGTGGATTGAATCCAGGGTGCAACGTAGCTTCCTCCCGAGAAGCAGCTCTGCTGGGGATAGACCTGTTGTAGTGTGAGGAGTCACTCTGTAGCTAAATAATACTCTGGCTACCTTAGCTGTCAGTGTGCCTTCTGGACATTTTTTCATCATTCTCTTGAATGTTTGTACCCCTCTTTCTGCTAACCCATTACTGGCGGCGTGGTAGGGTGCAGAGGTCACATGACGGATACCATTTTTGTTCAGGAAGTCTTTGAACTCGGTGCTGGTGAAACAAGTGCCATTATCAGACACCAACAACTCAGGCAGTCCATGGTTGCTAAAACTTGTACGCAGGCACTCAATTGTGGTGGCTGAAGTGGCAGAGTTCACGTCCATCCACTTTGAATGTGCATCAACAAGCACAAAAAACATCTTTTCCATAAACGGTCCGGCATAATCCACATGGATACGGCTCCACGGTTTGTCAGGCCAATCCCAGGGGTGTAATGGAGCTGGTGCAGGAATGTTGCGGTGCTCTTGACATGTTGTACAGCCCTTTACAGTATCCTCCACCTCTTTGTCCACATTTGGCCACCATACATAACTCCTAGCCAATGCCTTCATTCTGGACACTCCTGGGTGGCACTGATGAAGCTGCTTCATAACATTTCCTCGACCTGGATGTGGCACAATCACTCTCGAGCCCCATAACACACACCCATTCTGGATACTGAGCTCATGTTTCCTCACCTCATAAGGGGCAAACTCCTCCCCTTTCAGTTTTGATGACCAGCCAATTTGTACCATCTCCCGCACCCTCGAGAGTACTGGATCTTTGTCTGTCCATGCTTTCACTTGATCAGATGTCACCAGCGTGATGTCAGAGCTCTCTAGCATGAGAACTCTCTCTTCCAGTCTCTCCACCTCCACTTTTCCTGGTAAAGGAAGGCGGCTCAGAGCATCCGCATTGCCGTGATACTTCCCTTCCTTATACACTATCGAATATTCGTAGGCTCTCAAGGTTACCGCCCACCTTTGGATTCTGGGTGAGGCCATCTGTGGTACAGCTCGCATCTCACTGAAAAGTGACAACAAAGGCTTGTGATCTGTCACTTTAGTGAAGTTCCGTCCATAAATGTACTTATGGAAACGTTTTATTCCAAACATCACTGCTAATCCTTCTTTATCCAGTTGTGAATAGTTCTTTTCCGCTGCATTTAAAGTTCGTTATGACCCAGAAAAATCACTTCCTCATTCATGAATAAGCATTTGGCTCTTTTAAGTCGCAGACCAGCTTCTTCTAGCCGATTCAGCACCATGGACAGAGTCTGCAGGTGCTCTTGGTCGTCTTTCCCTGTGAGAAGAATGTCATCCAGGAAGATGGTGATACGAGGAATGCCCTGCAGCAGTCCCTCCATGGTCCGTTGAAATATCGCTGGGCTTGATGAAACACCAAAAGGTAGCACTCTGTATGTGAACAATCCTTTATGCGTATTTATGGTCACATACTTCTTTGCTTCCTCATCCAAGGGAATCTGGTGATAGGCATGACTCAGATCTAACCTTGTGAACTTCTGTCCCCCTGAAAGCGTAGCAAACAGATCCTCAATTCTGGGGATTGGGTACTGTTACAGTTTTGAGATCTGATTTACAGTCAGCTTGTAATCTCCGCACAGTCTTACTGTGTCATCAGGTTTTAACACAGGAACCACAGGCGCGGCCCACTCAGCATGTTTTACTGGTTCAATAACCTCCTGAGAAAGGAGACGGTTTAGTTCAGCCTCAACTCTACCTCTCATGGCATATGGGACGGGCCTGGCTTTAAAAAACCTGGGGACTGCTTCCTTGTCCACATATATTTTTGCTGGGGGGCCTTTAAATCTCCCGAGTTCCTCGTTGAAAACCTCCCCATACTCCACCAGTACCTCCTCCAAGGTCTCTTTTTTTACATGATGGATTTGGGTTTCTGGTCTCCCCTGTACCTCTTCTGAGGTTTCTTCCTGGACGTGATGGACCTGGGGTGCTGCTCTCCACTGTAAACCTAGCCTCCTAATCCAGTACCTACCTACCAGACTGGGGCCTGAACCTGCTACAACTACCACAGGTAAGTCTTGCACTCGCCCTTTGTGCTGCACCTTAACCACAGCTGCTCCCAAGACTTGTACTCTATGCCCTGTATATGTTCTGATATGTTCTACACCCGACATGGGCGTAGCTTTGGTGCCTCTTTTCCCCCCAAGGTTTTGAACACTGAGTGGTTCATGACTGTTACCCCACAACCTGAGTCCATCTCAAACTGCATGTCCATCTCATTAACGGTCAGTGTCTCTATGAATGGCTCTTCTGCTGGTACATCAAGTTCATCTATTTTGTACAGTGTGAACATGACTTCCTCTGTATCAATGCCCTCTTTGTCATCCTCCCCCTGGCTGACATAATTTGCTCCCTGAGTTCTCCCCTGCTTTCCTGTCTGTACACCACCCCCTCTAGTCTTTGAAATACTAGCTGGGCCTTTGGACCTACACACTCTACACGTTTGTCTGTTTTGTTGATGTAAGCAGAGAAACCAGAAATCTCTGCGCTGATGAATCCGTCCTCTGTGATGAGGAGCAGGAACTCTGGTCTGGATCTCTGCTGCTGTTGTTGGAACCACTGGATATTGTAGATACTCCCCTCATATTTACAGCTCAGCTTGATGTTTCCACCCTCTGGTACAACTTCTTCAGAACTTTCTGGCTTGATGCTGTTCATAGAACACATGGCTGCAAAATAAATATAATTCATGTCCGTTAGACTGTAAGAGATTCTAATATCAAGAGACTCAAGAGGTTCAAAAGTTGACAGATGATCCTCTAGTGATGACATGTAAAAGAAGACGATGTTAAAGCAGCGGGTGAAGTGAGACAGTGATTTGTTTTCAAACTCACCTATGAAGTAAGATAAAGACAGAAAGAGGGAAAACATCATGTCTTTGAGATGTTGAAGCCAAACAGAAAACAGATGAACAATGTCTTCCTCTAAACAGCCTCTCTGCTGCACCTTCTCCTCACCATCAAGCTGATTCTGCTTTTACTTCCTGTGGAGACACATACCATCTCATTGGCTGAGTCAGCTTTCAGGGGGCAGGGACATCTGATCAATTTCTTAGAGATTCTTTCTTATAAAGTTCAGGTTCAAGTTAAAAAGAATCTGGACTGGATCATAAGAAACCACTGAGGTTTGTTGCCAAAGTTTTCCTCTCCCAGGAGCTTCGGAATGAGTTTGGTAACAAAGTCCGTAGGATTACCTTTTTCCATTCCCTCTTTGACTCCAATTATGCAAATGTTTTGCCTCCTGGTGAGTAAGACCAAGTCATCCCGTCTCTCGCCAAGTGATTGGGCTGTATCCTCCCACCTTGCACACCAATCTTCCAAGGTCTTGATTCGGGACTCCTGCTCGTTCAGATCGCTCACATTTGAAATCTCTCCTCAACATCTGCCATTGTCTGCTTCAAATCCACAAGAGATATTTGAAGTGTGTCAAACCTTTTGTCGACGTTCTGGCTCAGCTGATTGATAGCAGAAATTATGTCTGTGGTGGTCGGCATCTCACTGCGCGGCGCATCGTCGGTGTGTTCACTGCTGGCGTTAGCCCCACTGTTAGCGCTGTCTGCATTCAAGCGTTTACAAAATATTCTTGTTAAATCGAGTTTTTAAATTGTTTTGTTCATATAATGGAGCGGAGCCTCACTCAAACATGTCTATCTCATCTCGCGCCCTAAGTGGTTACCCCTGTTTATAGATTTAATACAAGAACTTTGTGATTCACTTTATGAAAATCAAGAAACACAGAACCAACCAAATCACCTTTAACCTTTAACCCACATAGATGTGTTTGTTTTAATATTATTTGAATGTAAAAGAAAACATGTTCAGTTTAAGGAGAAACCACAGTTTTGCTTTGTATTTAAGATACGATAAGATACGATAAGATAGTCCTTTATTTGTCCCGCAGTGGGGACATTTGCATTGTCACAGCAGCACGACAGTAAAGATAAAGATAATAAATAATAAACATGCATTACCAAAAAAGGAAATTACAATATAAGAAGATATTAACACTTAGACTATATAAAATTAGTTAAAAATAGAATGTAGAATGTACATTTTAGACAGAATACACACAATTGATATTTACAGTATAAATATGTATAGGTATATTGCACTTGTGAGAATTTACAGTATATTGCACGTGGAAGGGAGGAAGGAATGAGGAGCCTGGTTATGTGTGGTCCACTGCGAGCTGTGTTTATCATTTCACAACTTTATTTAGCTGATAATTAAATGATTTGTGTTGAAGGGGCGAGTAAAACAATAGAAGTTCTTGACTTGTTAATGTTGGAAGAATTGACCTGAAACAAGCTTCTTTCATAATTACTGGACCTTACTGGAATACATGATGATGTATCTTCAACACATGTGATGTTTTAAGAAGAATTACATCCAATAAAAATATTGTAGGGCCCAGGATTGAACCCTGAGGTAAACCATAAGAAATCAGAGCTTTAGAAAACAATATTAAAAACACTAAAAGAGAACAGAAAATATTACAATACAATGTTATATTTCCAACCAGTTCATGGACACATTTATCACATTGTATAATCTGTTTTTAATACTTTCTGTAAATGATTCCATGACTGATATTAAATATTTGACTCACAGTCAGATTCTCTGTCATATGAAAGAAACATCATCACAAACACTGAGGTGTAACAGTGTGTGACTCCCTCTGGTGGATGTAGTGTTTTTGTACAGAGTTGTGGTGTTTCCTGTCACTGTGGGCCTCACAGCACAGTAGTAAACAGCAGAGTCTGTCACTTTAGCTGAGATGATCTCAGATCTACACGTTTGTCTGTTTTGTTGATGTGAGCAGAGAAACCAGAAATCTCTGCGCTGATGAATCCGTCCTCTGTGATGAGGAGCAGGAACTCTGGTCTGGATCTCTGCTGCTGTTGTTGGAACCACTGGATATTGTTGATACTCCCCTCATATTTACAGCTCAGCTTGATGTTTCCTCCCTCTGGTACAACTTCTTCAGAACTTTCTGGCTTGATGCTGTTCATAGAACACATGGCTGCAAAATAAATATAATTCATTCCGTTACTGTAAGAGATTCTAATATCAAGAGACTCAAGAGGTTCAAAAGTTGACAGATGATCCTCTAGTGATGACATGTAAAAGAAGACGATGTTAAAGTAGCAGGTGAAGTGAGACAGTGATTTGTTTTCAAACTCACCTATGAAGTAAGATAAAGACAGAAAGAGGGAAAACATCATGTCTTTGAGATGTTGAAGCCAAACAGAAAACAGATGAACAATGTTCTTCCTCTAAACAGCCTCTCTGCTGCACCTTCTCCTCACCATCAAGCTGATTCTGCTTTTACTTCCTGTGGAGACACAAACCATCTCATTGGCTGAGTCAGCTTTCAGGGGGCAGGGCCATCTGATCAATTTCTTAGAGATTCTTTCTTATAAAGTTCAGGTTCAAGTTAAAAAGAATCTGAACTGGATCATAAGAAACCACTGAGGTGTAACAGAGTGTGACTCCCTCTAGTGGATGTAGTGTTTTTGTACAGAGTTGTGGTGTTTCCTGTCACTGTGGGCCTCACAGCACAGTAGTAAACAGCAGAGTCTGTCACTGCAGCTGAGTTGATCTGAAGTTTGACTCCATGTTTGTCTTCAGACAGTTGAGTGAAGAATCTTTTTTTTTTTAGAGAATCTGCTGGTTTTGTAAAATTAGAGCCTGAGATGTAAATAAGGAACTCTGGTGGTTTTCCTGGATGTTGTCGATACCAGAAGAAATTATCATTAGCATCTGCAGATTTGTGATATTTGTAGGACAGAGAGACAGACGTGTGTTCTGAAGTGAACTCTTCAGTCTTGACTGGAGTCAGTTCTTCACAGTTGATGCCTGAAGGAGAAAATAATGATGTCAAAGACAATTCACATTCACATGTTATTGGAATGAAAACTGTTTGTGTCTTATAATGTAACAAACCTGTTAGAGTGTTAAGAAGCAGCAGAGAAAATACAGAGTGATGCAGTGACAGCATGTTGAATAAAGGTCATGTTAATGGTGTGTATCTTGAACTCTGCTGAATATGGAAGCTCCTCTCTCCTCTATAGTTCAGTAACAACTCAGCTCCTCCCTGAATCTTTGCGTCTCCTCTTAGATGTGTATTTTCTCTTCTCTCTGTTACACTTCCTCCTGCTTCACACTGACTGCAGCATTTAGTTCAAGCTAAAGGTGGACCGTCTTTAGTCTGTTTTTGGAGACACTGTGATGTGTCCACATTAAACAGCATGCGTACCGTTGTCCCGAGTATGTGAGGTGATGAAGAATCAGGTGGATTATCTGTTAAAAAACGGTTTAGCCAAGCGTAGCTGCAGTCCCTAGAGTTCTCCATGTTTGTTAGCACTTAAATCTGATGGCTCTCCCAATTTTTGTATAGATTTTCGCAAAGTTAACTCTGTGACAGTGCCTGACTTTTTTCCTTTGCCCCGTGTCGAAGACTGCAGATAGATCGGCTTAATGGCTACTGGCAAGATTCAAGATTCAAAGATTCAAGATTCAAGATTCAAGATTCAAAGTGTTTATTGTCATATGCACAGTAAAGAAACATGTTTCCCTGTACAATGAAATTCTTACTTTGCTGTCCACTCAGAAAACACCAGCATAAAGTAGAAAAGAGATGCTTTTGTAGAAAAAAAAAAGTATAAATATACATAAGAAAAATATAAATATTACAAATAAACTAAAATAACATATATGCATAAAATAAGTGTAAACATATGCATATATACAAGGAATAAGAGTATTACAAAAAACTAACATAACATATATGCATAAAATTAGTGTAAACATATGCATATAAACAAGAAATAAGAACTGTACATAAAGTGAACACTGGTTGTGCAATTTAACAGATTTAAAGTGACATGTTTCAGGTTTTAAAGTGACGGTAACAGATTAAAGTGACAGTGTAACCAGGTGACAGGATTATTGTAGTCCCGTTCAGCTGTTGAGGATTCTGATGGCAGTGGGGTAAAAAAGAGTTCTTTAGACGGGTTGTCCTGCATTTGGCACTCCTGTACCTCCGTCCTGAGGGCAGGAGTGTAAACAGTCCATGTTGTGGGTGGGTGCTGTCTTTGATGATGGTGGCAGCTCTCCTGTGGACTCTGCGGTGGTAGATGCTGTGCAGTGAGGGCAGTGGGGACCTGGTGATCCTCTCAGCTGTCTTTACCACTCTCTGCAGGCGTTTGCGGTCCATGGCTGTAGTGCTGCCGTACCACGCGCTGATACAGTTGGTCAGACTGCTCTCCACGACACAGCTGTAGAAGTTGCTGAGGATCTTTGTTGACATGCCAAACTTCCTCAGCCTCCTCAGAAAATACAGCCGTTGCTGTGCTTTCTTGAGCAGCTGTGTTGTGTTGGTGGTCCATGTGAAGTCCTCAGTGATGTGGACCCCGAGGTACTTAAAGCTGCTCACCCGCTCCACTTCAAGATCCCGGATAAACAGTGGTTGGTGAGGTCTCCTCTCCTTCCTCATGTCCACTATCATCTCCTTCGTCTTGTCTGTGTTTAGGGTGAGGTTGTTGTCCTCGCACCAAGAAACCAGACTGTCCACCTCCGTCCTGTAGGCCGCTTCGTCCGCCGCAGTGATGCATCCTATCACTGCAGTGTCGTCAGCAAACTTCAGGATGATGTTGTCTTTATGGGAGGCGACACAGTCATGTGTGAACAGGGTGTAGAGGATGGGGCTGAGGACACATCCTTGTGGAGTGCCAATGTTTGTGATGATGCTGGCTGATGTTTTATTGCCAATCCTGACAGTCTGGGGTCTGCCAGTCAGGAAGTCAAGGAGCCAGTCGCAGAGGGTGGGGTGAATGCCAAGGGTGGACAGCTTGTGGGTGAGTTTGTAGGGGATGACCGTGTTGAAGGCGGAGCTGTAGTCTACAAAGAGTATCCTGATGTAGGACTCCTTGTTTTCCAGGTGGGACAGGGAGTGGTGGAGGACAGCTGTGATGGCGTCGGTGGTGGACCTGTTGGGTCGGTAGGCGTACTGCAGGGGGTCCAGTGAATCCGGGATGCTGCTCTGAATGTGCGCCAGCACCACTCTCTCGAAACACTTCATTATGATAGGAGTGAGTGCTACTGGTCTGTAGTCATTCAGGCAAGTGTGTGGGCTCTTCTTGGGGAGGGGGACGATGGTTGTTGTTTTGAAGCAGGAGGGAACGGTGCTCTGGTTTAGGGAGAGGTTGAATATGGATGTGAAGACATCAGCCAGCTCGTTAGCACATGCTCTGAGTGCACGGCCAGGAATGTTGTCTGGTCCTGCTGCCTTGTGGGGGTTGATTTTCTTCAGGACTTTGTGGACCTGACCTGAAGAGACTGTTGGTGGTGGTGAGGGGGGTCCAGTGGTCCAGGTGTGTGTGTGTGTCCCTGTGTTGTTTGTTGTAGCCTCAAAGCGGGTGTAGAAAGTGTTGAGGTCGTCTGGCAGGTTGTCTGTGGAACTGATGGTGCTGGTGGTGGTCTTGTGGTCTGTGATGTGCTGCAGGCCCCTCCACATCCGCCCAGAGTCAGCAGTGGAATAGAAGCTGTCCAGCTTCTCTCTGTACTGCCTCTTTGCCGCTGTGATGGCGTGTCTCAGTCTGTACTTGGCAGTTTTGTACTCAGCTTCGCTGCCTGATTTAAATGCAGTGGAGCGAGCACGCAGCATGCTTCGTACCTGAATGTTTACCCAGGGCTTCTGGTTGGGGAACTTCCTGACATGTATGGTGGGCACGATGTTGTCAACACACGTGCTGATGTACCCAGTCACATACTCAGCGTAGTCCTGTACACTGACAGAGGAGTCCTCCAGAGTGGCTGCAGCTTTAAAAACATCCCAGTCTGTCGTAGCAAAACAGTCCTGCAGGATGCTTTCGGTTCCCTAAACATCTAGAGCGTCTGGTATTTCTGAATTTGTTACCCCTGATCATTTTCTACAGTACACAGTGATGCCATTTGGTGTGAGAAATGCTCTGGCCACTTTCCAGCACTTAATGCATTTGGTCCTACGTGATGTGCCGAACTGCAATGTTTATTTCGATGATGTGGTGGTGTATTCAACAAACTGAGATGATCACAGTTTGACAGGAGTGTTCAGGTGATTAGCTGCTTAGTCGTTAACCCTGAACCTTGCTAAATGTGAATTTAACATATCTTGGTAAACAGGTGGGACATGGGCAGGTTCATCCAGTAGAGGCTAAGGTGGAAGCCATACTGTCATTCCCATGTGCCACTTTCTCTGTTGTCCCCCCCTTTTCTTCTCCCTCTGAGCAGTTGCATGCCTACATCACCTGTGCTCAGCCCTAATCACTTCTCAGTCCAAATAGTTGAGTATAAAAAAGGTGGAAAAGAACGGCCTCATTCTCTTTTGGCTCCTGAGCAGACACTCAGCAGGTGGCTGAGTGTGTGGCCTGCGTGTATCTGGAAATCTGGATCTGGACTCTGCTGTGTGACCAGACTCCAGCTTATTGAATGACGTGTGCTTTGCTTTGTTAGTTACTTTTTGTTAGGATTAAAAATTGTTAAGTCTTTCCTGTAGTGGGGAAAGTACACTTAATTCCAAAGCCACTGAATAGTCGTTAGCTGTAAGTAGGTTTCAATTGGCTTGACTTGTAGGTACTGTTATGGGAATTATGCACCTCATGTAATACATGAAGACAAATGCTCAATGCAACCGTTGATGTGACCTGAGACCACTCACTCTTTGTATTGTTAATGTAACTGTTGGATGCGACTTTTGGCCAGTGACCATATGTATTGTTTTAGGAACTGTTTGAAGTAACTTGTGAATAGAGACAATGGGTCTGCAACTGAGGGCAAGGTGATAACAAACCCACAGAGGCGGGGGTCTGCACCTTATGGCAGGGTGATAGCTGACCCATTGAGACAGATAAATACCTTGCGATTCCTACAAGACAGGGAGTCTTCACTTTGTAACTGGCCTGTGTGTGTTGCTTTGTGAATGCTCCTCTTGTACAAGATTAAACCCTTGTTTGGACACTGAGCTGACTCCGATCTCCTTCCTATGGATCTAAATTCTTTTGACAGGTACTGTTGTAATTCATCAATCATGAAGACAAAAGAGAACGGTTAGGACGAACCCGTCCCAGAACTGTATGCCTGCAAGTGGTCTGCATGGCTAAATTACTTAAAACAGCTGTCAACCTTCAACCTCCATGCAGAAAAGAACTCCTCTATGGGGTTGAGGAAAGGTGAATAGGGTGGAAGGAAGAGACATACAGTACCAGTCTTGGGTGGACTTCTAACCATGTTGTTAGCAATTGAAAAAAACTGTATTATCACCTGAGATAAATTGTTTTTGAACTAATATCATTGCAGAAGCAGCAGTTTTTATTCTGTGTCTAAGGTTTGGAATATTGTTTTTGCTATTGTGGGATGTTGTGTGTATTTGTAAATAATACAAAAACAATCCATAATATTGTTGGGAGGTATAGCTTGTCTGTTAAGAAAGTGCAAGCATTGTGGAAATGTGTTCAGTGACTACATATTGTGTGAAAAAAACTGTAAATATTTGACTCCAACATTGTTTTTCTCATTGTAAATCTATAAAAACCTCACAGTCAGATTCTCTGTCATATGAAAGAAACATCATCACAAACACTGAGGTGTAACAGTGTGTGACTCCCTCTAGTGGATGTAGTGTTTTTGTACAGAGTTGTGGTGTTTCCTGTCACTGTGGGCTTCACAGCACAGTAGTAAACAGCAGAGTCTGTCACTGCAGCTGAGTTGATCTGAAGTTTTACTCCATGTTTGTCTTCAGACAGTTGAGTGAAGAATCTTTTTTTTTTTAGAGAATCTGCTGGTTTTGTAAAATTAGAGCCTGAGATGTAAATAAGGAACTCTGGTGGTTTTCCTGGATGTTGTCGATACCAGAAGAAATAATCACTAGCTGTCATTGTTGTGTGATATTTGTAGGACAGAGAGACAGACGTGTGTTCTGAAGTGAACTCTTCAGTCTTGACTGGAGTCAGTTCTTCACAGTTGATGCCTGAAGGAGAAAATAATGATGTCAAAGACAATTCACATTCACATGTTATTGGAATGAAAACTGTTTGTGTCTTATAATGTAACAAACCTGTTAGAGTGTTAAGAAGCAGCAGAGAAAATACAGAGTGATGCAGTGACAGCATGTTGAATAAAGGTCATGTTAATGGTGTGTATCTTGAACTCTGCTGAATATGGAAGCTCCTCTCTCCTCTATAGTTCAGTAACAACTCAGCTCCTCCCTGAATCTCTGCGTCTCCTCTTAGATGTGTATTTTCTCTTCTCTCTGTTACACTTCCTCCTGCTTCACACTGACTGCAGCATTTAGTTCAAGCTGAAGGTGGACCGTCTTTAGTCTGTTTTTGGAGACACTGTTATGTGTCCACATTAAACAGCATGCGTACCGTTGTCCCGAGTATGTGAGGTGATGAAGAATCAGGTGGATTATCTGTTAAAAAACGGTTTAGCCAAGCGTAGCTGCAGTCCCTAGAGTTCTCCATGTTTGTTAGCACTTAAATCTGATGGCTCTCCCAATTTTTGTATAGATTTTGGCAAAGTTAACTCTGTGACAGTGCCTGACTTTTTTCCTTTGCCCCATGTCGAAGACTGCATAGATAGATAGATCGGCTTAATGGCTACTGGCAAGTTCCCTAAACATCTAGAGCGTCTGGTATTTCTGAATTTGTTACCCCTGATCATTTTCTACAGTACACAGTGATGCCATTTGGTGTGAGAAATGCTCTGGCCACTTTCCAGCACTTAATGCATTTGGTCCTACGTGATGTGCCGAACTGCAATGTTTATTTCGATGATGTGGTGGTGTATTCAACAAACTGAGATGATCACAGTTTGACAGGAGTGTTCAGGTGATTAGCTGCTTAGTCGTTAACCCTGAACCTTGCTAAATGTGAATTTAACATATCTTGGTAAACAGGTGGGACATGGGCAGGTTCATCCAGTAGAGGCTAAGGTGGAAGCCATACTGTCATTCCCATGTGCCACTTTCTCTGTTGTCCCCCCCTTTTCTTCTCCCTCTGAGCAGTTGCATGCCTACCTCACCTGTGCTCAGCCCTAATCACTTCTCAGTCCAAATAGTTGAGTATAAAAAAGGTGGAAAAGAACGGCCTCATTCTCTTTTGGCTCCTGAGCAGACACTCAGCAGGTGGCTGAGTGTGTGGCCTGCGTGTATCTGGAAATCTGGATCTGGACTCTGCTGTGTGACCAGACTCCAGCTTATTGAAAGACGTGTGCTTTGCTTTGTTAGTTACTTTTTGTTAGGATTAAAAATTGTTAAGTCTTTCCTGTAGTGGGGAAAGTACACTTAATTCCAAAGCCACTGAATAGTCGTTAGCTGTAAGTAGGTTTCAATTGGCTTGACTTGTAGGTACTGTTGTAATTCATCAATCATGAAGACAAAAGAGAACGGTTAGGACGAACCCGTCCCAGAACTGAATGCCTGCAAGTGGTCTGCATGGCTAAATTACTTAAAATAGCTGTCAACCTTCAACCTCCATGCAGAAAAGAACTCCTCTATGGGGTTGAGGGAAGGTGAATAGGGTGGAAGGAAGAGACATACAGTACCAGTCTTGGGTGGACTTCTAACCATGTTGTTAGCAATTGAAAAAAAACTGTATTATCAGCTGAGATATATTGTTTTTGAACTAATATCATTGCAGAAGCAGCGGTTTTTATTCTGTGTCTAAGGTTTGGAATATTGTTTTTGCTATTGTGGGATGTTGTGTGTATTTGTAAATAATACAAAAACAATCCATAATATTGTTGGGAGGTATAGCTTGTCTGTTAAGAAAGTGCAAGCATTGTGGAAATGTGTTCAGTGACTACATATTGTGTGAAAACGACATGAAATGTGTGAATGGTATGGCCACAAAAGACCAATGCTGTGCTTATTGTGTTTAGTGTTTTGAAAATGTGACAACTGATTGGACAAACACTTGTTAGAGACAGAAAAAAACTGTAAATATTTGACTCCAACATTGTTTTTCTCATTGTAAATCTATAAAAACCTCACAGTCAGATTCTCTGTCATATGAAAGAAACATCATCACAAACACTGAGGTGTAACAGTGTGTGACTCCCTCTGGTGGATGTAGTGTTTTTGTACAGAGTTGTGGTGTTTCCTGTCACTGTGGGCCTCACAGCACAGTAGTAAACAGCAGAGTCTGTCACTGCAGCGGAGATGATCTGCAGATAAACTTGGTTTCTCTCCTGGTTCAGTTCAGCAGTCAGTCGAGAGTTCACAGCTGCAGCTTTCAAAACCTCAGGCTCTTTAGTGTCAGTGATCATGAGAAGATAGTGAGGAGCAGATCCAGGATCCTGTCGATACCACTGGAGATTTTCAGCTTTCACTGAGTAGTTACAGGACAGAGAGACAGTTTGACCTTCTGCTGAAAACACTGCAGCTCTGTTGGCAGTAATATCATCTTCACAGCTGTTACCTAGTGAGAGAAACAACATTTGACAAACATCTAAACAGATGATCCTGGTAACAGTAGAGTCAACACTTTTCAAAGATGAAGTGGTGACATCTTTGAAAAGTTTCATCTTCAACAGAAGCTAAAAAATATCTTTGACTTTGATCTTTTCTTGTGTGAATCAAACGCACCTAAAAGAGCAGAGAAGAAGAAAAGAGCAGCCAGTTTTTCCATGTTTAGGTCACTCATTCAGTGAGATGAAGCTGTGAGGGGTTTGTGTTTGGTCTTGTGTTCACAGCTGGAATTTAACAGTTCTGTACTGAGCAGACATCTCTACAGTCAGTGGGAGGAGACTCGTCTGTCACATGATCTACACTTCTAAAGCTGCTCATCACAACTAAAGACAATCTGAACTGGATCATAAGAAACCACTGAGGTGTAACAGTATGTGACTCCCTCTAGTGGATGTAGTGTTTTTGTACAGATTTGTGGTGTTTCCTGTCACTGTGGGCTTCACAGCACAGTAGTAAACAGCAGAGTCTGTCACTGCAGCTGAGATGATCTCCAGATCTACACGTGTGTCTGATTTGTTGATGTGAGCAGAGAAACCAGAAATCTCTGGACTGATGGATCCATCCTCTGTGATGAGGAGCAGGAACTCTGGTCTGGATCTCTGATGCTGTTGTTTGTACCACTGGATATTGAAGATTCTCCCCTCATATTTACAGCTCAGCTTGATGTTTCCTCCTTCTGGTACAACTTCTTCAGAACTTTCTGGCTTGATGCTGTTCATAGAACCCATGGCTGCAAAATGAACATCATGTCCGTTAGACTGTGAGAGATTCTAATATCAAGAGACTCAAGAGGTTCAGACGTTGATAGATGATCCTCTAGTGATGACATGTAAAAGAAGACGATGTTAAAGCAGCAGGTGAAGTGAGACAGTGATTTGTTTTCAAACTCACCTATGAAGTAAGATAAAGACAGAAAGAGGGAAAACATCATGTCTTTGAGATGTTGAAGCCAAACAGAAAACAGATGAACAATGTTCTTCCTCTAAACAGCCTCTCTGCTGCACACACCTTCTCCTCACCATCAAGCTGATTCTGCTTTTACTTCCTGTGGAGACACAAACCATCTCATTGGCTGAGTCAGCTTTCAGGGGGCAGGGCCATCTGATCAATTTCTTAGAGATTCTTTCTTATAAAGTTCAGGTTCAAGTTAAAAAGAATCTGAACTGGATCATAAGAAACCACTGAGGTGTAACAGAGTGTGACTCCCTCTAGTGGATGTAGTGTTTTTGTACAGAGTTGTGGTGTTTCCTGTCACTGTGGGCCTCACAGCACAGTAGTAAACAGCAGAGTCTGTCACTGCAGCTGAGTTGATCTGCAGATTTATTTTTCTCTTTTCATCACTCACTGTAACAGACAGTCCAGAGACTAGAGCACTGAATGTTTCTCCTGTTCCTGAGTGAGACATGAGGAACTCTGGTGGTTTTCCTGGATGTTGTCGATACCAGAAGAAATAATCACCAGCAGCTGCAGATTTGTGATATTTGTAGGACAGAGAGACAGACGTGTGTTCTGAAGTGAACTCTTCAGTCTTGACTGGAGTCAGTTCTTCACAGTTGATGCCTGAAGGAGAAAATAATGATGTCAAAGACAATTCACATTCACATGTTATTGGAATGAAAACTGTTTGTGTCTTATAATGTAACAAACCTGTTAGAGTGTTAAGAAGCAGCAGAGAAAATACAGAGTGATGCAGTGACAGCATGTTGAATAAAGGTCATGTTAATGGTGTGTATCTTGAACTCTGCTGAATATGGAAGCTCCTCTCTCCTCTATAGTTCAGTAACAACTCAGCTCCTCCCTGAATCTCTGCGTTTCCTCTTAGATGTGTATTTTCTCTTCTCTCTGTTACACTTCCTCCTGCTTCACACTGACTGCAGCATGAGGCAGCAAGCTGAAGATGGACCGTCTTTAGTCTGTTTATGGAATAACATTGAACTTGGAGACATTGAACTTTTAGCTGTGAACTTCAGATCATACTACCTTCCCTGTGAGATAAACCAGGTCTGTATGTTTATTGTCTACATTGCACCCTCTGCTGACACAGAGGAGGTGGGCAAAAACACCCGACGTAGTAAAGTTTATCCTGGGAGACTTCAACCTCTGCAGCCTAACTGAACAGTTACCAACTTATACCATCAGTATGTGTCATGTGCCCCTCGGGACGAGGTTTTCCTTGATTTGTGCTATGGTATCATAGAAAAAGCATATTATTCCAAAGCCCCGCCAGGGTTAGGAAATTCACAATATTATACGGCTCATACCAGCATACTAGTCCCTGCTATGCCGGGAGAAGGTCCATACTAGGGAGGTTGAATGCTGTTCTGCTGACTCAGCAGCAGCTCTGCGTGGATGCCTGGACAGCACCGACTGGGATGTAATCTTGGACACCTCGCAAGATATTAACGATGCTGCGTCTGCATTAACTGGATGCTGAAAGAACTGTTGAATCAAAAAAAGAGACTGTTTCAATCAGGAGGTACCAAAGCAGATATTAAGGCTGTGCAGCAGAAAATTAGGAAGACAATCATGGAATGTAAAGCAGCGTATAAAGATAAAGTGCAGTCATTGTTTAGTCATGATGCAAGGAGAGCCTGGCAAGGCCTGCAAACCATGACTGGCTATAACCCTAAAATGCATACTTTAAATGTGGCAGATATGGATTTTCTATAGATTTAAACACATGTTATTGCCGCTTCAATGTAGTTGATTATTCTGTAACAGCAGACAATGGCAATTGATGAATTAAAGACTTAACTGGCAGGGACATTGTTATTTCCATTGATGATGTTAGGAAAAAATTTTATCATCTACACACTAGGAAATCACAAGGGCCAGATGGGATCAGCTGAAAGGTCTTGAAGGCATGCGCTTATTCACTTGCACCCCCATTTCAAAGGCTGTTTCAATGTTCAGTAGACACGGGACTGATACCAGCCCAATGGAAGCAGTCCCTAATTCTACCAGTACCTAAACGCAATAGGCCAAGAAAAATCAATGACCTTAGACAAGTTGCACTAACTTCAGTTCCTATGAAGTGTCTTGAAAAAATGCTATTAAGACATCTGTTAACTGAAGTCACACCATGCCTGGATTCACACCAGTTTGCCTACCAACCAGGTAGAGGGGTGGATGATGCACTGCTGACAATGACTGATCTAGAAAGGCCTAGTACCTTTGTAAATATTGTCTTTATTGATTTCAGCAGTACCATTCAACACCATACAGCCTCACCTGTTGGTGGATAAACTGGCAGAGCTAGGTGTTAACCCAAAGCAAATTATCTGGATCAATAGTTTTCTAACAAACAGGACACAACAAGTCAGTTTCAATTCAGTCACTTCCACCTCCAGGCCCATAAATACTGGTGCCCCTCAGGGGTGTGTTTTGTCCCCGATACTCTACACACTTTATACCAATGAGTGCAGAGCTAGCACACCTACACACACTTTCTTCAAATATGTGGATGATACTGCCATTGTGGGGTATCTGAAACCGGATAGCTCAGTGCTAGCCAGTTTTGAGGAAGAGGTGAGAAACTTCACCAACTGGTGTAAAGACAACTTCCTGGCTGTTAATGCAAATAAAACTAATTAAATGGTTATACATTTTAGACGTTATAAAAGTGAGGTCCCTCACAGCTTTGTTAATGACAAGCCAATTGAGAGGGTCAGCAGCTAAATCTGAGATATGTTCTACGTCTAAGGCTAAAAAACTACAGCAGCAGATGTTCTTCTTACGTAAGCTCAACTACTTTAGGGTGGATTGTATCATTTTAGAATTATTCTACAAAACAGTCCTTCAGAGCGTATTGTCCTTTTGCTTAGTCTGTATATTTGGGAACATGCGAAAAAAAAGACCAGGATAAACTGCAGAGTTTAGTTAAGACAGCAAGCAAAATTATTGGATTTAGTCAGACATCAGTCACAGAGCTATGGTCAAATCTTATTGTGAATAAAGTTGAGCAGATACTTAGAGACCCTTCCCACCCCTTATATAGGAGGTTTCAATGCAGCAACTGGGGCAGCAGTAGGCTCCTGCAAAGGCCAATTAGGACCAAAAGGTATAGCGTGTCATTTGTCCCCTCTGCTATTAGACTATTTTATGAAAGACACAGGTCAAGATAATGAATTGTGTCCACTCTTGCAATTACTGTGTTCTTTCTTTTATTGTTTTTTTTAATTATGGAACGGTGTTTTAGACTTATGTGTGTTAAGCCTGCTACTGTGTGACTATTTATTATTAAATGCAGTTATTGTGCGTGCGTGCGTGCATGCGTGTGTGTGTGTGTGTGGGGGGAATGGGTATTTGTATGTCTATGTGTCTTAAATGTGCTGCACTTAGACCAAACAAATTGGGATATTAAAGTACACTTTGACTTTGAGAAATGATTCTACTCATTTAAGAACATCAGCAGAAAAATGAACTGTTTATAGATTTAATACAAGAACTTTGTGATTCACTTTATCAAAGTCAAGAAAGACAGAACCAACAAAATCAAGTTTAACCCACAGAGATTTTCTTTGTTTTCTAACAATTAGTTTTCTAAAATTATTTGAATGTAAAATGTGTTCAGTTTAAGGAGAAACCACAGTTTTCACAATCATTTCACAACTTTATTTAGCTGACAATTAAATATTTTTGTGTTAAACTGAACATGAATCAAATTTGAAAAAGGTGTTATTTCACCTGGTTTGTATAATTTTAGAGGTGTTTTAAGAAGAATTACATCCAAAGACGACATGTAAATAAAATATTGTAGGGCCCAGGATTGGACCCTGTGGTACACCATTCCATGACTGATATTAAATATTTGACTCCAACATTGTTTTTCTCATTGTAAAACTACAAAAACCTCACAGTCAGATTCTCTGTCATATGAAAGATACATCATCACAAACACTGAGGTGTAACAGTGTGTGACTCCCTCTAGTGGATGTAGTGTTTTTGTACAGAGTTGTGGTGTTTCCTGTCACTGTGGGCCTCATAGCACAGTAGTAAACAGCAGAGTCAGAGAGCTGAAGCTTATGGATCTTCAGAGGAACTGATGTGTTGTTGACAACAGCATTAATCCTCTCCTCCTGTCTTCCTGCAGGATTATCTGCTGTCGTACTGAAACGCTGCAAGAGAAACTTTGGAAAACCATTGACTTCCTGTTTGTACCAGAACAGGGTGGGACTGGGGTCACTGGTTTGAAATGTACAACCCAGTGTAAAAGTGTGTCCTTCAGCAGCAGTGACGTCTCCTTGTGGCTGCATCACTCGGTCTTGTCCTTTACACTCTGTGGAAGAAGAGGACATGCAGAGGAAGAGGCAGATCAATAAAGACTGAATGAATTCACTTGTAAGTTTAAAGAATCAGAGGATTTATTTCTCATAAAGAGTGGACACTCTTTGTCTAACTTTGTCTTACCAAAGACAAGAGCAGCAACAATCATCCACAGACCGTGATCCATCTCTGCAACAAGCTCCACCGCTCACACGCCCTCTGCTGGAGGGGACAGGGCGTGAAGGAGGCGTCCAGCAGTGTCTGTCTCACTTCAGCTTCACGTCTCACTGGGACAGAAGATCCATCATGTGTCCTGTTGAAGACAGAGTGACGGAGGCATCTTCACACCTGAACTCTTCAGTCTTCATCAGAATCATGTGGTTACTGTGACTTCCTGTCACAGACTCCTCCTCCTCATTCTCATGTGAATCACACTGTTTTTCCTTGTTCTGTGGTTTTATGACATACTGACGCAAAGTCAGAGCTAAGAGCATGTCTGACTCCAGAACCAGGTCTGCCTGGACCAGGTCTGTCACTCGGCTTTTATTAAACGTTCCCAGAATTTAAACTGTCTTCTATAAGAACCCTTTTGAGAGGTTCAGGTGAAGGATCTTGTTCATATGTGAAATTGTCTCACCTCTGTCTTTGCGGTTGATCTGGACCAGGACTTCCTGGAAGAAGAGGTCTTGTGTCACATTGTAGATTTTATGAGTCTTTTGCTATTACTTATTAAGCCAAAAATATCCCCATGAGACACACGATGTCTTCTTCCAGACTTTGCTTGTCTTCTGTTATGTGGCTTTCATTCACTGACAGCAGTGTTTCCACTGAGATTGAACCTGTTTTATTTCCAGGTTCTTGGTGCAGGGAACGTTCACAGCACGTGATTAAAACTCCCAACATGTTCATTTATTGGTAGATTCTGGTCATTTATTTTGGATAGATTCACTAATGGCGCATTTCCACCGGCTCTACTTGCCTCACCTTGTCTCGCCACGGCACGGCATCACTGCACGGCTGAGTGAAACTGTGGTTTTACGCGGTGACTTCGTTTTATACGCGACACACACACACGAGTGACTAGTGACTTTACATCACACTTCTGTAGTTGTTGGAGATTAACCCACGTGTTTAGGATTGTTAAGTAGTTTTAATTTTTCAACAATTTGGCATTGTTCGGCTTGATTTCTGTCCGCACGTCTCCGGAGTACAGCCTCCTACTCCACAGACTACAGCGGCAGCGGTCTGTGGCTCGCGATCAGCGGCGCTGTCCCTAAATACACCACTCCACTTTAAAAGACTCCTGTTAAATATAGAGGTTAACCCTGGAAATGCGCCATGACATGGTCACAGAGAGAGAGGCAAACTTTAGTCTCGTTATCTGCTTTTACTTGACAGTTTCACTGCAGTCTGTAAATACATGACTGTGTCTGAGTTTTTGGGTCTCAATGAGGTTTCCTGTATAAATAAAGGTTCACAAAATAATATGTCCACTAGGGGGCGGTAATACATATATTTTTTAAAAAACAGAAGTGCTACAGCTTCCACTTTGTAATTTCTCAGTCTGTTCAGATACATGATCTTCAACAGACTCCATTTGTCTGTCCACTGTTGTCCCACAAGGATGCACACTGGGCCCACTGTAATTCAGTTTATACTTTATTGATTTGACAGCTGTTTGTCCTGATTTTTACATGCACGTGCTTGCTGGTGACTGTTTTATGGAGAAAATGTCTAAAAACACAATTATTCCAAACCCTTGATGGTCAATTTCACACGTGTTTCTACATCTTTATGTGTCTGAAAGTGAGTGACTGAATGTTCAACACTAAGACAAATGACTCTGCTACACAATGATGTGTTTCTGTGTGAGGAGAAAATGAAACTAGGAATCTATAAATCCCTGTACAGCCTACTAAAAACAGACAGAAGTCCACTGGTGACAACTCAGCGCTCAAAGAAAACAAGGACACAGAAAAGAGGCCGTATTCCTGGAGAAAAATTGCTGCAACTAAAAATGTAATGTGAGATTGATGTGGACCCTGGTTTCAGTGCCAATGGAACCACAGGCAAGTGCACACATGCAGAAATGAGACCCAGCCCTTAATCCAGAGGAGAACAAGCTGACACCCAGTTTCAGTGTGTTTTACTTTCCACACAGAACAACGTTATTTCCTAACATAAGTCGGTTTGCTAACTAACGAGCTAATCGTGTGTGTGTATGTGTGTGTGTGTATGGTATTTCACACAACAATGTAGCTACATGTCCACACCTGTAGGACAGCACTGTGTGGACAACGAGACAAACACCTGAAAACAGTCAAAGATACAGTCGTCCATGAACTACAAATGGAACGCCGAGAACTACAAATGGAACGCTCCATGATCTACAGATGGAACGCTCCATGAACTACAAATGGAAGCCCAAAGTACTTACCTGTAACTGTGTAAGGACTCTCTCAGACACTCACATACTACTCATTTATATCTATATGTCTTTAAATAAATATATTCATCATCAATCGAATTATTATCGTCGCGCGCACGAGTGCGCGCTCCTGCTTGAGAACGCTGACGGGAGCGCGCCCGGTGTCCGGCTCGTGCTTGCTCTGTGGAGTGAGCGGACTGAGTGAGGAATCAGCAGCAGCCGGACACTCGCTCATCGACCGCCGCGGCAGTCCGCTCACTTCCAGCGGCTCAAACGGGTGTCCACAGCGGCTCTGGAGTGGACGTGTCAGGGGCAGGGAGCAGACGGACTCCCCCTCTTTCGACGCCGGTTTGTCGGAAGTTTAAAGTCCGCTAAGCTAACCCGGGAGAGTGGGACAATGAGGAGAAGTCAGCCGGGCTGCCGGACCGCTGCTAACGGCTAACTGAGAGCGACTCTGCCATGACGGATTAAACTGCCACTTTCACCGCTTTGTAAACACTTTAACTCCTTACTCTCGACCCCCCGACTGTCCTGGAGAGCAAACACAATAACTTTGTTTATTCAACCCGTCCCGTCGGGACATGGAGACGGACTCCGTGCCAGGCGACGTGGAGTCACTGCACGTTGGACTGAGCCTCCTGGACCCACTGGTGGAGCGGATCCTCGGGGACTCCGTGTCCCAGCAGCAGGGCTGGCTCCGGGTCTACGGTAAGAAAACACACACACACACACACACACACACAGAAACACGGGACAAAGTCAGCACCGAGCAGGTACACTTTTTTACTAAAGGTGCCCGGAAGCTAGAGGGAGAGTCCGGGGAGCCAGGTAGAGAGCCGCGGGCCGAGACTGAGGTCATGGCGGACACCGGGTGACTGGAAACCGGCGCTGCTGCTGGAGCTCAGGGTGACTCTCTCCTCCTCCTCCTCCTTCTCAGTCAGAGCCTCCAGTTTCAGCACAGGTTCCCTTCACACTGAGGTCACAGGTCACCACCCCCACCTGCGTTTGGTCCTATTCACTAAAAATAGATCCACTCTAGTCTGTGGACTGTCACCACAATGAACACACACACACATAAAGTTTTAAAGTGTATTACATTTACTGTACTTAAATATCATATTATGATGTTTGGGGCAGCCTGTGGCCAAGTGCAAAGGGAATTTGGCTTGTGACCTGAAGGTCGTTGGTTCAAGTCCCCACCAGGTCTAAAGGGCTGGGGTACCCCTGAGCAAGGTACCCAACCCCCATTGCTCCCCGGGCGCTACTCAATGTGGCAGCCCACTGCTCCTAATTCTAGGATGGGTCAAAATGCAGAGAATAATTTCCCTAAGGGGATAAATAAAGTATCTAAAATACAAAAAAAACAAAAAACATATAAAATGTACTTAAGTCTTAGGAGTAAAAGTGTTAAATTGAGTTATTGAGTCTGTCAACTGGAAGTTGAGGGTTCAATTCCTGGAGCAAAGACACTTAAACCCATGTTGCAGTGTGTGTGTGTGTGTGTGAGAGAGAGAATGTGTGTGAACGTGTGAAAACTGTACTGTAAAGCAGCTCATCCAGACTTGAAAAGCTCTATGTAAATATAGACCATAATACCAACTCTTCTTCTTGTTATTTTATTTGGTAGTAACGAGTTACATAGAGAGTTAGATGAAAACAAATGTAATAAAAATCTACGTTACATGGTCATGTCTTTATCTCACAGTTAAACCACTCACTCTCCCACACCAAAGTCCATGGAGAAAATCAGTGATTTTAACATCACACACACAGGAGTTGTTGATCCACTGCTGCCTCCATCACTAAGTTCAAATGTCTGATTTAATTAAATCCAATTGATTTAGTAAAATTCAGCATTTGAAGTCCTTCATTCAGATTTTATTTAGTGACACAAAGTGACCACACGAGGCAGCAGAGGACCAGCAGCTAAAATCACTGGTTTTCTCTCTGGACTTTGGTGTGGGAGAGTGAGTGCTTTACATAAGTCTGTCTCACAGTAAGATAAAGACGTCAAAGTGTTCTTAAGATATCGTAGACTTAAACTGATGCAGATTTTATTCACGTGTCCTTGTGTCTCGGCTGGCAGCTGTGTTTTCACTGAGACTGAGCCTCTGTGTCTCAGGCTGGTTCTCAGCAGCAGGGGGCGCTCTCAGCACAGGCAACACTCATACAGCCACACTAAGAAAAATAAATATCCCTTTAACTGTCACTTTATTAAAACTGCTGTACTGTTTGTTCCCTGAACACAGCACTGGTATCTGTGGTAACACACACACACACACACACACACACACACACACACACACACACACACACACACAGTTGGCAGATTGTGTTGATGACCCCACCTGACAGGACTCGCTGCCATCCACAACACACACACACACACACACACACACACACACACACACACACTCTCTCTCTCTCTCAACAATGACTGCTGCTGCTGTGCTGCCTTCAGGGCCACCTCACTGAGTAAAAATAAACCTGTGTGCAGGAAGTTCACTTCCATTCACTGGTGTCGACTCAGGGAGGAGGAGCCAAGCTCGCTGGGGGTGGGGGGTGGGCTAAGGAAGATGCTGCATTTACCAGCAGACGGAGGGTGACATCATCAGTGCGATACCAAACCAGACCAAATATGAGGCATTCACACAGCGTGACATGGTCACATGATCAGAGGTTCTGTTACAGGACTCAGCAGAATAACAGGATTGTGATTAAATGTCACATTCTCTGACTGAAGTGTTCGTCGCACAAAGCTTGAAAGTTTCCTGTCTTTATAATTTGATGCTGTTAAGATGGTATTTTATTTTGAAAACCTGTCGGCAGGTTTTAGGTTGTTAAACAAAACCCTCAGTTTATCAATGAAACTGTCAAATTATCGATTTGACAATCCCTGCACTGTTTGATCATCTCCAAGTTATTGATGTGGTCTGGTTGAAGTGTGTCTCACAGTGAGATAAAGACTGAACTGACCCAGACTGAAGTTTAGATGAGGTTGATGAAACCAGTGACTCAGAGCAGCTGCTCTGTTTCAGCCTGTTAAATCTGACTGCTCACACACCACCACCGAGCAGTCATCAGTCAGAGGAACAGTGGCGTCTAATCTCATTTTAGATTATGAGATTATGGATTAAAAACTCTGTTTTCAGACAAAAATGAATTTAAACTCAGTGCAGCAGATCAGTTCTAACACTTCAACTTTATGACCTTCAGTATACTCACAGATCTGAAAAATAATCCCATTATTCCGTCTATACACACACAAACACACACACACACACACAGAGAGGAGGACAATGAGTCTGATCAGAGGAGGATGTGGAAAGTTCCCTGTGCGTGTGTGTATGTGCGTGGACACAGGATTTCCTCGCTGAAACAAACAGCAATGAAACGTCTCAGGTCAGAAATAAACTGCTGTCTATTTCAGGAGCGAGTGGAAAAATCCCACAGTGACTTGATCGTCTCGCTGTGTGCGACAAGCTCTTTTATCATTGTCATTTTAGGACCTGAAACTGTAGAGTGGGAAAATCTCAAAATGCTGACCTCGCGTTTTCCGTGGTACGGAAAGTATCTCGTGAGCACCATAAAGTATCTCGTGCGCACCACAAAGTATCTCGTGCGCACCAGAAAGTATTGTATGTGCACGTGATGTCCCCGAACGCAGTTTTAAGATCATTTGAGGCGTGAAATTAGTAATTTTGAATTCAAAAATGTGGTTTGTGGGGGGCGCTCGTGTGCAGTGATGACGTGTTCGTTTGAGCTCCGTGTTTCTCACGACATATCTTTAAACTAAAACTCCGCACCTCAGCGCTTTTGCAACATTTTGATGTGTGAGTTTTCTTGGCATCTTGATCTCAACTCAAGATGCCAAGAAAAGAGGAATGCCAAAGTCACAATTCGACAACTTGCCAAGGCAACGCTAGCAGCGACACCATATTGGCTGCTATTGCTAAGCAGGGCACCAAACTTTCTAAAGTTTGTGGTCAACCTCATGGTCAAAAGACTTGAGACTGGGGCGGAGGTTCACCTTCCAGCAAGACAATGACCCTAAACATAAAGACAGGGCAACAATGGAATGGTTGAAAACAAAAAATATCCATGTGTTAGAATGGCCAAGTCAAAGCCCAGACCTAAATCCAATTGAAAATCTGTGGAAAGATCTGAAAACTGCAGTTCACAAGCGCTCACCATCTAATCTAACTGAGCTTGAGCTGTTTTGCAAAGAAGAGTGGGCAAAACTTCCAGTCTCAAGATGTGCAAGGCTGGTAGAGACATACCCCAACAGACTTGCAGCTGTAATTGCAGCAGAAGGTGGTTCAACAAAGTATTGACTCAGGGGGGTAGATACTTTTGCACACCCCACTTTTCAGTTTTGTATTTATGAAAAAAGTTCAAAAGCATGAATAAATTTCATTTCACTTCACAATTGTGTGTCCCTTAGTGTGTGTCTTTCACATAAAATTTCAATTGAATACATTTATGTTTCTGGTCGTAGAATGGCAAAATGTTGAAAAGTTAAAGGGGTGCAGATACTTATGCAACCCACTGTAATTACTATTAAAACCGGCCCGCAGTATGATGTGCCCGCAGCACCATAATACTACAAATCCCAAGATGCACTGCGAGTGCATTGGCACGTAGCGAGCGCGATCCCGCGTCTTCTCTTCATGAGCAGCAGCACAGTCACAGTGGAGGACAATTTTGCTGTTTACCTGTTAAAAAAAGATGAAGAAAAAACGTTTTCAATTTGTTACTGAAAGAGCCTTGAGAAAATATTGCAACTGATTTTATTTATGTTTTGCTTAATTTAATTTAATGATTAATGTTGAGTGCAATATAGGCTGTGTTATTGGTATTGGTTCAATATGTGCAATAATTGCCAGTTTTAATAAACATTGAATCAGCCCGGCCCTCCACTTGTACCATTTTTTTTTTATTTTGGCCCCCTCCGTGTATTTGACTTTGACATGACTGTTCTAAACCATTGGATAGACCCCGGGTCATCATCGCGAAACTTCACAACTACGCTGATTTGGGGAAGATCTTTCGACTCGGCCGACAATTTGGACCGCTGAGTTTTCAGGAGAAGAGAGTGCATATCTTTCTCGATTATCCACCGGAGGTCTCCGCCCAGCGCTTCTCTTACAACGACGTGAAGAAGAAGCTGAAAGATGTCGGGGTGGAGTGCTCATTCCGCTTCCAAGCAAAGCTGCAGGTTACTTAGAACGGGTCTGTCAGCACATTAAACTCGGCGGCTGATGCTGAATGGTTTGCTAGTTAGCTGCCTGCTAAAACATAATTTATTTGCATATGTCCCATTGTTTGGCACAGCTGTTAGTATGGTCCAAGTTTATGTTTACTGATTAATATTTTTGAAATTGTTCACTGGCATGTTTACATGTTTTTCCATGTTGGTGCAGTGCCTTTATTTATCTTCTACAGTTGTGTATTATGATGGCAGGTTAGTCGTACACCCTTCAAATTAATATTTTTTATTTATTTTTTTTACCTTTTATAAATTTCTTGGTTCTTTGTACACACTTAAGACACCTTTACTATTTTCGTTGCTATTATATCGCACTTTAATAATCACTTTTTTACTAATTGGTGCGTTATGCATATCTACTATATAATTTGTGGAGATCACGGGGTTGAGGAGAAGATTTCCTTTTTCTTCTGTTAGGGTTCTATTGCCCAGCAGCCTTCCAGAAGTTTTTGGGTTTTACCGCTTATCGGTTGGTAAGCGGCACTAGAGGGGAATTATGTGTATGTCTTTGTATCTGTTTGTATTTTCCTTGTCTTGTCTTGCCAGACAACAGCTTATTCCATGTCAGATTCCATTTTTATTCTTTACTCAGTTAGATGCAGGCTGATAGCACTTCTAGGTCTAACTCAGATTTGAGTTCCATCACCTTTACGTCCTGGAATTGCAGAGGTATGGGTAAAGCTTTAAAAAGGGGGAAGGTCTTCTCACAACTAAAATCCATTTCTTCTGACATTGTTTTTTTGCAGGAGACCCATGTTTGCCCTTTTGATCAGAGACGATTAAGATCACAGTGGATATCAAATGTTTATCAATCTACGTTCTCTTCTAAGGCTAGAGGGGTTGCCATCCTCATTCGCAAAACTGTTCCATTTGTGTTTACATCCATGACGGCGGATCCAGGTGGGAGATTTGTTCTTGTAGTGGGCTCTATTAATTCATTTCCATTAGCTCTACTTAATATTTATGCCCCAAACTTCGATTGCCCAGACTTTTTCCAAAAATGTTCAATCTTGTTGCCAATTACACCTATTGCAATATAATAATTCGGGGGGACTTCAATTGTTATCTTAACTCTGTTTTGGACAGGTCATCTTCAAAAACGCCCTCTGCTTTAAAATCTATTCCCGTGCTTAACAACTTAATTAAACAATTAGACTTGGTAGATATTTGGAGATTGCAGCATCCTTCGGAAAGACGCTACTCTTTTTTTTCACCTGTCCACGGTAGCTTTACCAGATTAGATATTTCCTTGTAGATTCCAAATTAACATATCCAGTTCTATGTATCATAATATTATTATATCATTTCATGCCCCTCTAACAATGAATATTAATTTTAAACTACCAGCTCAAATTTATAATTGGAAATTTAACCCCTCATTAAACACAGACAAAACTTTTATTGAATACATATCAAACAGGATTTCTGATTTCTGATCTCAGACTCAACTTTATGGGAAACATTTAAAGTTGTAATTCGTGGATATATTATTTCATATCAATCCAATCAAAAGAGGGCTAGGCGTAAACGCTTCCTGGAAATTGAATTGGAATTGCTTGAGTGTGATTATTTGAATACAAAATCCGATGATACCCTGAATGCAATGTTAAAGCTAAAATATGAATACAACAAGTTATCTGGAGAGCAGGTTAAGAACTATATTTGTAAATTAAAACAAAAGCATTTTGAGTTAAGTGAGAAAGCACATACCCTTCTTGCCAGGGAACTGAAAGGAGTTCAGGCTGATAGAGCGATACATAAAATTCGTTCAACTACGGTAGAACTAATAACTACTCCAAAGTTGATTAATGATCGCTTTCTAGACTTTTACTCTCAATTATATGAATCCAAATCAAATACTACAGTTGATGACATTGAGGAGTTTTTGACCGCACTTGATATCCCAAAGTTGTTTAATGATGCCCGCCAGGAATTGGACTCTGAATTCACATTGGATGAAATAAGATCCGCTATTCGTTCATTTCCCAATGGGAAGGCATGTGGACCAGATGGCTTCGGAATTGAGTTTTATAAGGCTAACATAGATATATTCTCACCCTTGTTATTGCGTATGGTAAACTGCTCATTGAAGGACAACATCTTTCCTAACTCTATCTATGAAGCAAATATCTGCCTGCTTTTAAAAAAAGATAGGGATAATACTCAAGTTTCCTCCTATCGCCCTCTGAGCCTGTTAAATAGCGATCAGAAGATAATTGCTAAAGTTCTTAGCTATAAGTTATCGAAACACATTCTTAACTTGATACATCCTGACCAAACGGGATTCATTCCTGAACGGTACCCAGTCTCTAATACTCGACGCCTATTAAATATTATGTACTCGACCAAAATTCCTGCGGTAATATCATTCGATGCACAACAGGCCTTCGATCAAACTGAGTGGAAGTTTATGTTTGGGGCTCTCAAAAAATTTGGATTTGGAGAAAAATTTATTGCAATACTAAAACTACTTTATGCTCAGCCCAAATCTTCCATTTTGACCAACTATGATAAGTCAGCTCCTTTCAATTTATATCGAGGGACAAGACAAGGCTGTTGCCTCTCTCCTATGCTGTTTGCTTTGGCGTTAGAGCCCCTGGCCATAGCTATTAGATCAAATCCCCAAATAAGTGGAATAGATTGTGGAAATGTAATTTCAAAGATTGGCCTTTACGCTGTTGACGTGGTTTTGACTCTATCAAACATTGTGAGCTCGCTGACACCCCTTCTGGATCTCATTAAACAGTTTGGTAATCTTTTTGGATTCGCCATCAATTACGACAAGAGTGTATTTATGCCTCTGACCTAAACATAATTATTTAAACCTGATTGACAAACTGAAAAGCAAAGTAAACAAATGGAGGCTTCTACCTTTATCGCTGATTGGACGGATTAATATTATCAAAATGACTATACTTCCTAAATTCACCTATCTCTTTCAAAACGTGCCTATATTTCTTACATCTGCGTTTTTTAAGACTGTTGACTCAATCATTTTACCGTTTATCTGGGCTTACAAGACTCCACGCATAAGCAAGTCTCACCTTCGAAAGCCCAAGGCAGATGGAGGTCTTGCTCTCCCAGTGTTAAGACATTATTATTGGATTATTGGATGCAGAAATTTTATTTTTTGGAATCAGTCTTTGTCACATGACAAACAAAACAGTTCACCTGCCCCCTCATGGCCATTAATTGAATTGAACAAAACTTTAGCTTGTCTCGGTGCCTCACCCCTGGCTATTTTGTTTTCTAAGATCACACCTCAGTTAAAAGACTTGAAAGATGACTTTGTAATGAGAATCACTTTTAAAATATTAAAACAGATTAAGAATGTGCTCAATATCTCAGAACACTCCGTTCACACTCCTATATGTCATAATCCATCTTTCCGACCAGGACAGATAGACCCTGTATTTGCGGAGTGGGCTCGGAAAGGTCTGTGTACCATTAAAGATTTGTACTTGAATGGGAGGTTTGCATCGTTTGCCCAGTTGCAGACAGAGTTCAATTTTCATAATTCCCACCTGTTTAGATATTTCCAAATAAACTTTGTCAGGCAGTCGTTTTCACATTTTGAGCTTCTTCCAAAACAACATAGCTTTTATCAAATTCTGAACAGGTTTCCCACCTCAAAAAACTTGATTTCTTTGCTTGTTGACTTGTTTTATGTTGCACCCCATCTTTGCATTTTAAAGAATTGTGGGAATCGGACCTCGGTGAGAATATTTCTGACGACCTGTGGGCGATGGCGTTGTCTAGGATCAAACTCTGGTCTATAAACGCCAGACTTCAGCTCATTCAATTTAAAGTGACTCACAGGTTGCACTACTCTAAAACTAGACTTAATAGAATCTTTCCTTCAGTTTCCTCCTTATGTGGCAGATGTTCAAACAGCGACGGAACTTTGGGTCATTTGTTTTGGTCCTGCTCCATACTTACTGCATTTTGGCATGAGGTCTTTATTTTTTTTACAGGTTCATACCAAACAGATCTTGTTCCGAGTGGTACCTTGGTTGTTTTGGGGTGTTCTGATTCCTCCTTGAAACTGTCTCGTGATAGTCAACAGGCTCTTGCTTTTTGTTTAGTTGTAGCTAAGAGGGTCATCTTGGGCGAATGGAAGTCTCCCTCTCCACCCTGCTTTAAGAAATGGCTTAATGATATGGTTTCTCTTTTGTATCTTGAGGAAATTAGATACTCTCTTTGCAACTCTCACAACAAATTTATTAAGATCTGGGGGCTGTATGCTATTAAAAAGGACACCGCCTGATTGTTGGACTCAATTGAACTAATTTCCAAGAGGATTGATGTGGACTCTATGACCTTTCTCGCACTGGCGAACTACTGAGCTGTAATTTGTGATCTAACTTGTGTACAGTTTTTTTTTTCTCTTTTCCTTGTATGCTGACATTATATTTTACTTTTATTTTTATTTGTTGATTTATTTATTTATTTGTTGATTTATTTATTTATTTATTTTTTGTGTGTGTTTTTGTCATTCATCTTTTCTTTTTTTTTTTATGAGTTTGGGGAGGGATGGGGGTGTTGTTTATTTTGTGCCTTTTATTCTTGTCTAAAAATTTGAAAATGTAAATAAAATTTACAAAAAAAAAAAATTTGGTTTGTGTTAAGATATGACGTATTTATAGTTTGGCAGCGACGGTATCGGAGGTGATCAGCTCCGCCTCAGCGGACGCTCGCTGCGTACAGTGCGTGTACTGCTGTAATATATCTATTTTCCACATGGTACTTGTTACGTTTTCTATCTCTTCTGCTATTTTAGGAGGGAAAAGTCAACACTATGTCTTAGCCACAGTCGTAGCAATACATCCATGTCGGTAACTCACATGGCTGAAAAAAAAACTCACAACACTTCATTGGCCCAAGAGGCTCAGGTGACCTTCACTGAACATACAACTTCAAAATAAAAGCACAGAATAATAATACATGAGAACACACAACCTAACAGTACTGTATATTTATATAAAAATAAATTAAGTTAAATATTTAAAATGAGAAAGTAATATATATGCATTTATTTAAAGTATTTATTATTATTTATTTATTGTTCATTTATCAACACTCTGTGATGAGGCTTAATCTAATGACTGTGATGTCTGAGCCAGCGGATCATTTCATCAGGACAGGCCGAGGTAACGCTGCTCTGCCCCACGCACTGTACGCAACTAGTGTCCGCTGAGGCGGAGCTGATCACCTCCGATACCATCGCTGCCAAACTATAAATACGTCATATCTTAATACACAACCCACATTTTTGAATTCTAAATGACTAATTTCACGCCTCAAATGGTCTTAAAACTGCGTTCGGGGACATCATGCGCGCACAAGATACTTTCTGGTGCGCACGAGAAAGTATCTTGTGCGCACCAGAAATGTTTAGTTTTTGTTTTTTCAATGTCCCTTTAGGGGCTCCGTACCGTGGAAACAGAATACGCTACTTTAGGGAAACGATGATGTCATAGCCCCACCCCCTAACCCTTAACCCCTGGAGGTTTGAGTCTCTTAAACGTCACAGAGACGCCGTCCTCTCGGCTGTCCTCATCCTCTGTCTGTCCACCTGATTGACTTCCTGTCGCTGTTTGTCCTCGCGAGCTGCTGCAGGAATGTTGCTCACGTCTCCTGCCGCATGCGATGAATTCCAGGAAGTGAGTGAGAATCCAGATTTGCAGTCACATGACCCTCATAGTCCTGCATGTCCTTGTCCCTGTGTCTCACACACACACTCTGTTTGTACGTCTGCTTCTTGGTTTTTATTCATGATTTAAACCAGATTTCCTGTCAGTTTGACTCGGCGGTGTCATTACTTCATGACTCCAGGTGGTGGCGTTAATTACCCTGGACAGTGGGACAGTGTTCACTCCTTATTGATTGATTATTAAGTATTGATAATATGGTTATCATGCAGAATGGTGATGTTGTGAGTCTCCCACACCCACTGGTGTCAACAGGAAGCTGGACTGTCCCTCTCCCCATCCTCAGCTCAGTCTGCCGGCTTCTTAATCCTGACCTTCATGACACCAGCAGCTTCATACTCCACTCACTGCTGGGACCTTATGTGGGTCAGTCAGTGCATCACACACACACAGGTTTGTTTATGGAGACTCATCTCGCCTCCTCCACACTCTTCTGTTTGTCTTTTTAACTTTGATCTACAGTTGGACATTGTTGTCGTTGACTCTTGTGTCAGACGTCACGCTCATGACTCTGCAGTGACGACACTCTGAAGAGTCATCAGCAGTCTGATGACGTCACATGTTAGTAAATTTACTCCACTTAACAAAGAAATGAATGGGTTTATCGAGGATGAAAATAATCATTATTGCAGCCGGAGATGTAGCAAAAAAATTGGCATTAGTTATCGTCATTTAACACACACACACACACATATGTATGCTTATATATTTGTATAGAGCTTTTCTAGTCTTGATGAACTGCTTTACGCTACAGTTTTCACCCATTCACACATGTGTGTATACATATATGTATATATACTGTATGTATATATACACACTATACACACACATGTATATATACACACATATATATACTGAATGTATATATATACACATGTATATATACATATGTGTGTGTGTGTATGTATACATATATACATGTGTGTGTATATACATATGTGTGTATATATACTGTACATATTACATAACGGTTTTAGGTGAAAAACCAGACTCTTAAAGCAGATCATTATAAATGACTAAATACAGACCTCTTCAAAGATAAAGTAGCACAGAAAAAAACAAGCACTAGGACTGTGTGTTGGACGAGTGACTCAGGTGAAGTATCAGCGATGTTCTCCTGTCACTCGTACACACACACACACACACACAAGCACAAAATGCCGTAGATTTTGTCTCAGCTGTCGATTTAAAAGGTTGAACTGAAAGAAGTGATGATGATATCGCTCTGTGAAGAGACCATGCGGAAGAGGAAGCTGTGTGTGTGAGGTCTCAGACAGGAAACCACAGTCTGTTTCGCTGGCACCTGATTGGCCGAGATCATCACAAACTTGGTTTTCATCTGACACTCGACTTCCTCCCAGGAAGAAAGTCACCAGCGTGTTGACAGAGTGACGGACGTTCATCTCGCCGCTGTCGGTTGTTATGTCCGCGTTGTGGCACAGCTGTCGTGTAACCAGCTGTTTGTACGCCATCTGCTCGTCCCCCGCTAACTGGAGCCTGTGTGGGACGGAACATGAGTGGGTTTGGTGCCCACTGCCCGGCCTCGTACAGCTGGCACCATTACAGGGAGCCTCGGCGGAGGCCCCGCCCCCAACCGCCTCCTGAGCAGCTGTTGGACAGATGTGAGTGGGGAACATCTGCCCAGGTGGAGCCAATCACTGCGTCCACTCCTGAGGGCAAAGGTCACGAGTCTGAGCGTCTTCGCCAGCAGCTGCTCCACCTCCCGAGGTCCAGCCCTGAACCAAATATCAGGAGCGGATATCAAACACACACAGGATCAACGAGGCCTGCCTCTCTGTGCAGGATCCTCCCCTACCTCAGGTCCATGTCTGAGCCTGGGTCAGGGTCAGCCGATGGTCCGCTCAGGAAGACGGGGTCACACGCTAACCGACAAACTCTTTCCATCAGCAGCTTCGTCCGCTTGTTCTCTCGGAGAATCGGCCGAATCGTCCGGGAGGAAAGTCAAACACACGTTCACAAGCCTGGTAGGAGAGATTCACTGAAGTCATGCTCCCACACCAAAGTCCCTCGAGAAAATCAGGGGTTTTCAGTATGTTGTGTGGACCGGTGTGTGGTGGTTTGCTATGTTTGTCAGTGCTGCGTAACTCCGTTATTTATTCCATTCACTGAACTCTGTGTGTGTCAGTGTTGTGTTAACTGACCTGTTTTTGTCAGTGTTGGGTTCACTGACCTCTGTGTGAGTCTGTAGCAGTGAGTGTTTACTTGACACACATCTTTCTACACTGCCCTGCAAACAGAGAGGCAGTATAAGAGTTTCCAGCTGCCCCAGAGCATGCTGGGTAGTAAAAATCGCAGTGCTCTCACCTCTAACCACACACACACAGGGCTGATTCACTGCTCACTTAAGTTTCCATGTGAAAATGAACAGCTGCTGCTAATTGGTGGCTAATTATTGTGTGTGTGTGTGTGTGTGTTTGGTATGTACATTGTCCTTAGAAAATAAAAGCCCTTTGCTGCACGTCTGTGCCCATCAGCCTTTCAGAGCGGTGGGAGAGTGGAACCTACACTGTGATGTCCAGTGACATAGACATTTAAAAATATTTCACAGTTCATTTTGTAATAGATTAATAATCGATTCATCAATTAGTCATTGTGTCTCACAATCTCACTCTGTACTTCTGAGGACTGTCACATATCCAGTGTCCTTTTAGGACAGATTTGTCTACTTGTTTCACTCACAGCAGATTTTCTGAACTTTAAGTGTCTTAGTCTGGACAGAAACTAAGACCTTTATTTTGAAAAATGCGAGATTGTGTTTTAGTGTGGATGGACAGAAACTGACCTTTATTTTGAAAAGTGTGAGATTGTGTTTTAGTGTGGATGGACAGAATCTGAGACCTTTATTTTGAAAAGTGTGAGATTGTGTTTTAGCGTGGATGGACAGAAACTGAGACCTTTATTTTGAAAAGTGTGAAATTGTGTTTTAGTCTGAATGTACAGCAACTCAGACTTTTATTTTGAAACCTGCAGGGTTCTGTTTTAGTGTGGACGCACAGACACTGAGACATTTATTTTGAAACCTGCAGCTGTGTTTTTTTAGTGTGGAAGGACAGACACTGAGACTTTTCTTTTGAAACCTGCAGCTTTGTGTTTTAGTGTGGACGGACAGACACTGAGACTTTTATTTTGAAACCTGCAGGGTTGTGTTTTAGTGTGGACGGACAGACAGACACTGAGACTTTTATTTTGACTTCCTCTCACGTCAACAAACAAATCCCTGACTCTGACTTTAATCATCACTGTTACCAAACAACCACCTGCTTCCTGTTTACACCTGAATGATCATGTGACCTGTGTTTTCAGGTGTGGGTTTTTTTGTCAGTTGTTCTGAAAACAAAGAACTTCAATGTGGTGCTGTCTTTGTATGTAAATGTTGACCTGTGTGTGCTCAGTGACACACCCTCTCTGTTTTTACTGTGGTTTCACAGTATGGGACCATTCAACCTTTCAGTTGAATGGTCCCATCTTGATAAAGCAGTGATGTGATGTCACCACACTGTGATTGGAGGAGGAGACCTGTTGTATTTACTGGTTGCTATGGAGACCAGACCTGCCTGCTGGCAAAGGGGAATGCACAGGTCTACAGACAAAGCCTCCTTTGTGTGTGTGTGTGTGTGTGTGTGTGTGTGTGTGTGTGTGTGTGTGTGTGTGTGTTAATCCCTGTGAGAACCTGTCAGAGGTTTTTTCTGGTGTCACTGGACCAAAGTTCTTGCTGCAAGTTTTCAGTTGTGATCAGTGTGGATGGAACTATGAAGGGACTCAGGCCTGCGCCAAATCTCATAGAGAAAATCACTGATTTTACCTTGCGGGAACGCAGGAACTGCTGCTCTACTGCTGCCTCGTGTGGTCACTTTGTGTCACTGATGTTAATTCAAATGCCGAAGTCGCAAAATCAGACATTTGAACTTAGTGATGGAGGCAGCGATGTATCAACAACTCCTGTGTGTGGGATGTTAAAATCACTGATTTTCTCTATGGACTTTGGTGTGGGAGAGTGAGTGGTTTACAAACTAAGTCTACGATATCTACATAACGTGTTCACGTCTTTATCTTCCCGTGTTGAATAAAAATGACATTAAAAAGTCAAATACTGCAGCTTTAAAAAAATGTTACAGGAACTTATTCATGGATTAGTTGTGTAATTGATTAATTAGCTGACGTGAACTGTTACAGGAATCTGATTGCTCACCTGCTGCTGTGTGTGTCTGTGTGTGTGTACGTGGAGAAACCTGACTCCAGCCAAAACTCCATTGGGAATGTCTGTGAGGCAAGAGTGTCCACCACCTGTCACACACACACACACACACTCATTGACCCAACCAGGAAACAGAAGTTTGTAAACCACTCACTCTCCCACACCAAAGTCCATAGAGAAAATCAGTGATTTTAACATCCCACACACAGGAGTTGTTGATCCACTGCTACCTCCATCACTAAGCTTTTTAAATCCTTCGTTCAGATTTACTTCAGTGACACAAAGTGACCACACGAAAGCGGCAGAGGACCAGCAGCTCCTGTGTCCCGGCGCGTGTGTATCACACAGATGCAGCACCATCAGGCTCAGTGAAAGCACCGTCTGTTTACTTGTCCCCCGCTGACAAGACGCCACCACACACAAACACACAAAGCTTTTGTTTAACACTTAACAGTGATTTACTGTCTGACACACGCACACACACACACAGACTGCTCTCTGTGTGAGGGAACTCTTTTACTGTGAAGGAAAGTCTTGTCTTCATTTGTAACCTGCAGAACTTTGGACTTTTATTTTTTGAAACACGTTCATGTTCTGAAATATGTTCATGTTCTGAAATATGTTCATGTTCTGAAACACGTTCATGTTCTGTAACACGTTCATGTTCATGTTTTGAACACGTTCATGTTCTGAAACACGTTCATGTTCTGAAACAAAAGAATCTTCTTCCTTTTAACAGCAACATTTGCACCTTTTATATTCCAAGACACCACTTTAAGCATTTCTGCCATAATATTTTGTTACTTTTTTATTTTCACCTTTAGTCGTCTGGTCTCAAAGTGCTTGTGCCACCATGAACTAAAGCCGGAGGTAAATGCCACCCATGCTGTAAATGTGCATGAAACAAAACCAAAAAAACCATTGCAGAACAAGATGGTTCTACATCACCTTAACTCCTAAACAGAACAACATGGTTCCCCCTAAACAGAACAAGATGGTTCTCCATCACCTTAACTCCTGAACAGAACAAGATGGTTCTCATCACCTTAACTCCTAAACAGAACAACATGGTTCTCCATCACCTTAACTCCTAAACAAAACGACATGGTTCTCCATCACCTTAACTCCTAAACAGAACGACATGGTTCTCCATCACCTTAACTCCTAAACAGAACAAGATGGTGCATCTGTGGAACTCTGTGTCCCACCTCCCCCCCATCCAGTGTCTGCTATGTATCGTCCATTATAACTGGACCCGACAATGAATGTATGTGAATGCAGAAAGGACATACAGTAGTTCTAAGATAATGTCACACATGGGCAAACTCTTAAATGAAAGAAAAAACAAACAAAACCCAAAATATTTTCGCTTTATATTCCCTGCGTCCCTGATCTTCCAGTGATCAGATTGGGGCTTCAGCTGCAGCATGGACTGCATCCATGCCAGATTGGTATCCACGCGTATCTGCTGCGATGTTTTAATACTCCGCTGTTGTCTTTCTGTCTGGGTTTTCCTCCACATCTTCGTGAGATGATCACTTAGTTAGACTTCTTTTTCTTTTTTCTTTTTTAAATATCGGGAACAATGGATTCAATTTACATGTAAGGACCGAAACTACAATATCCATGAATAACCATACATATAATTCTTGGAAAAAATATATAATGATGGATTGCGCTCATCGGCCGAGCAGTATTCTGCGGGATCCTTTTAACATGTTGAGGAAAGCCTACTTTTTCACAGGAATTCTTTTTTTTTTTTCCAACAATGTCTTTATTTATTTCCAGACATAATAACACATACATATATCAAACATGGCCAAGACATGACAACAAAACACAACAACAGAATAAAAAAAATACATAAGAAAATGAAAGTAAACAAGAAGGGAGAGAATAAGTACAAATCCAACCACGTATTGCTCATAATTACAAGTAAGTATGATGCATGAATTAGATAGTGATCATTCAACACCAGACTCTAATCGTTTCCTAAAGGAACTGCAGAGGGCCAGTTATGGGTCCTCCCCAGCTGGATCCACCAAATGAGACAAGTCTTTGTTTGCAAGAAAGGTTCTAAAGAGGCCCCAGATGTTATCAAAAATTGGTTGCTTACCCCTGATTACATACATAATCTTTTCTAAGGGCAGAGTCATTGTTAGTTCTGACAGCCATTTACCTATCCTTGGTCTATCTACCTCTTTCCAAGCAATTGCAATGTCTCTTTTTGCCGCCAACAGACCTATATCCAGAAATATTCTATGCGCCTTTCTTATGGCACACTTCGCTGAATAAATGCCCAATAGAAAAGGTTTTGGTTCCAACTGTAAATTTATCTCTAAAGTTTCCTCAATACACTGATTCACTTCTTCCCAGAATTTCTTTATTTGAGAACACTGCCACAAACAATGGAAAAGTGTGCCCTTTTTTTGTACAAATAAGGGGGCAAAGGCAGCTTCAGTGTATAACCTTCCATTTCCCTCCACAGTGGCATATTCTCCTCCAACATCAGTGTTCTCAGTTGCGCTGCCCAGTAGTACCATAGTGGATTTGGGCATTTAAGCCCGCCTCTATCATACGGCAAGTACAACAATGATAGGCGCAGACTGGGGCGTCTTTTGTTCCAAAGAAACTTGATGAAAAGTGTCTTCACCGCTGACCGCACAGTTCGGCAGTGTTCGGCTCGATCCTTATGTAGGACGTCTCTTCCTGTGACGGCACTCTCGCTGTTTTCTGCGCACGCTGACATGTTGATATTGTCAGAGAGCTAGTGGAGGGAGGAGGAGACGAATAGAGCTGTAAAGCGCTGTAAAGAGGACAAATCAGAAACCCTCTGGAAGAAGTGGGTGTGTGTTTGCCTGTGTCTCATTTGCATATAAAGGGACCATGCACGAAAACCGAGCGTTCTGAAAGGGGCGGGTTTAGCAGGGTTATTGAACTACTATGATTCTTCATCCTTATGGTATTTTGACCAAAGCATGTCACTGACATGTTCATTAGGACACCAGGGAACTATTTTAATGGGGGAAATAGGGTATAATATGTCCTCTTTAATGCAATACTAACCGTGCACTTCTGTGTAAAGTTAACAAAGTGTCCGTTGCCGCAAAGATACATTCTGCTCTTAACTCGCGTTTATAAAAGACAGCAGGAAAAAAAGAGGAAAAATTAATACCCAAAGAACTTAGTCATGAGGCAAGAAGAAGGTGGAAATGAACACGGCAGTATAACAGTTAAGCCCCGAACATACTGCAATAAACACTATTAAACAGCGGTATATATTTCACAGTGTAGTTTTTGTTGGCTCGGCTCAATCTTGAGCCTTTTGTTTCCTCGTCAGCTGTTACCTTCTGTTTTGTAAGCCGCGGCACTCCAGATCCTTAATAATTCAGTCTGGTCCCTCTTCAGACCTGATCCGTTTGATGAAGTCCTCCACCTCAACATAGTTGTTGAAGAAGTGGGACCTTTCCTTGTAGGTCACAATCAGTCGGGCAGGGGGGATGATGCCATATCGGAGTCCCATTGAACGGAGCTGCCGTCTATCTTTTTGCTTCTTGTGAACATCTGCCGCAACGTCTTGGTAAAACCTCACTGTTTGGTTCTTGTATCTCACTTCTCTTTTTGCCTTGGCTGCTCTCAACACCAAATCTTTCTCTCTGAAGTTTAAAAACTTCATTATCAGCGTTCGGGGGGAAGGGTTGTTGTGTGCTCTTGGCCCAATTCTGTGCGCCATCTCCACCGCTAGTTTTGTACAGTTTGCCTTGCAAAGTTTTATTTCACCCTTGACTGACTTTTTTTGTGACAACGGCATTACCTTAGCCTTGTCTAACAAAATGGATGTATTTCACCGGCTCAAGAACAATATATATGAAGGCTTGCCAGCTTGCCACCATACCGGAAGTCCAGTTAGACTTCTTAAACCGTGCTGTGTTAGAGTTTTCTGGACCGTCTACATTCTAACCTGTAGTCTCAGTCCCTCCCGTACATATTTTCTGTACTTATATATATCTGTACTTTATAATATTAAAGTCATTATTTTATGGGGGTTAAGGCAGACAGCTTTACAGAGCTGTCCCCCACGCAGCCATCTTGGGTAGTCGCTCCAGTGGAAGTCTTTTGGTTTTATTTTTAAAAAACATTCAAACAATGAAATGACGATCAATTCATAATTAATTCATGATTCATAATAAATATATATTATATACTATATATTATATCATATATACTATTATAAAATCATAACAGGCAGAGGATAAAGGAGTGACAGATGGATGGCAATGAAGGCTGTGTAGATCCACAGCACCCTCTGCTGGCTGTTTGTGAGCCATCACCAAGTCTCGGAGACGTTTTATTGATTGCTTGTGTGTGTGTGTGTGTGTGTGTGTTCTCAGAGGTTAAAGGTCCGCCCTCTCACCGCTTCTCCTGTGGTCAGAGTCCAAACACCGACAGCCGTGTCTGGGAGAGAAAGTTCTGCGTCCTGACTGACACTCAGCTCGTCCTGATCAACAAGGATGAAGAGGTCAGAGGTCACTGTATGACACTAGCATGGAGTCACTGTTTTAGGAACGCCCACTCCATGACTCTGTCTCACTCTCTCTGTCTCTCTCAATCTGCCTCTGTCTCACTCTCACTCTCTGTGTCTCGCTGTCTCTGCTTCTGTCTCACTCTCTCTGTCTCTGTCCCACTCTCTGTCTGTCTCTGTCTCACTCTCAATCAAATCAAAAAAATCAAAAAGGTCTTTATTGGCGTGGTAACGTACACCTTACATTGCCAAAGCATATTCTATGTCTGTCTCTGTCTCACTCTCTCTCTCTCACTCACTCTCTCTGTCTAACTCTCTGTCTCACTCTCTCTGTCTCTGTCTCCAGGCTGCAGGTGAAGCTCAGGAAAGTCCCACAGTCTCAGCGAAGGGTCGAAGTCTCCGCAGGACGGTCAGCGTCCCCTCAGAGGGACAGTTCCCAGAGTTCCAGGCAGAGGGCGCCACCATGCTAGGTGAGACACAATTGTCCTCTGCATCACCTCAACTCAAACTAAAATCTGCGTCACATGGTCACGTCTTTATCTCACTGTTAGACAGACTTTTGTAAACCACTCACTCTCCCACACCAAACCCCATCACACACACACAAACACACAAACACACTGTTGCCTAAAGTTCTAATGTCTGATTTTGTGAATTAGGCATTAAAATAATTTGTTCAGATTGACCTCAGTGACTTAAAGTGACCACATGAGGCAGCAGAGGACCAGCAGCTTGTGTGTGTGTGTGTGTGTGTGTCTGTGAGATTTGGGGTGGGAGAGTGAGTGGTTTGGAGATTTTGAAGGCATCGAGGTGAGTTTGTGTTCGCCGTCTTTGTCATCTTTAGTCACGTGACTCTGCCTTTCAACCAAACTGAGAATGAGGCGTTCGGGTGCAGCCTCTGTGTGGGAGCGTCCCGGGAATGTCTGAAGACAAAGTGTCCAGTGTCTGTCCTTCTGAAGGAGCAGGACTGACCCCTCTGACCTCAATGGGTCACTGCTATTGAGGGGTTTCCCACCCAGAGCTGCAGGGGTTTACTGTGGCGGTCGTCACAGTTTAAAGTCACTGATCGTTTTTTTGATCAGACTCTGCCTCCTTCCTGATCATTGTGCTCATTCATTCACAGACTAACCCCTCCCCATCCCCAGCCCCGCCCACCAGCCAAGGTCATTCATGTGTTAATGTGGTCACTCACCAACAGGCTCCTGTAACCAGGTTAAACTGAGTTTAACTCCAGTTTAACCCTCTGGTTAATACAAGTTGGGATTACTTCTGGTCTTAAACTGGCTACGAAATTGGATTTGAGTTTAACTCTCAGTTAATCCTGAGTTTAAATCACAGTTAATCCTGAGTTTAACTGTCAGTTTATCCTGAGTTGAACTCACAGTTAATCCTAAATTTAACTCTCAGTTTATCCTGAGTTTAAACCACAGTTTATCCTGAGTTTAACTCTCAGGTTATCCTGAGTTTAAATCACAGTTTATCCTGAGTTTAAATCACAGTTAATCCTGGGTTTAACTGTCAGTTTACTCTGAGTTTAACTCTCAGTTTATTCTGAGTTTAAATCACAGTTTATCCTGAGTTTAAATCACAATCCTCATAAATTAACTCATAATCCTTGTCTTGATGCAGATTGTATTGTGTAGTTAATTCCAGAATTCTCAGTGTGAACAAACATATATATATATACATAACATACATACATGTCTTTATATGTATGTATAAAGACAATGAGGGAGTGAGTGTAGACGGCAGTTTTGGTTCAGTCTGATCCGTGGTTGTGGTTCTGGATATGCTACATTCCTCCCTGTGTTCTCCACCTGCCTGTCCCTTCACAATAAAAGCATGCAGTCTTTGTTCTTTCTCTGCTCAGCTGACCCGTTTGTGTCAGGGCTTTTATTGTGAAGGTTGTGTTCACGGTTGAGTGTGTGTGTGTGTGAGTGTGTCTCAGATACAATGACTGTTTACTCACACACCACATGAGTTAATGTGCAGCTTCTCTCATGGACGACCTGGGTGAGTGTCTAACTTTACTCTGGTTCAGATCACACACAGACACACACACAGAGGGACAGAGGGACAGGGACACACACAGAGGGACAGTTATACTGACACAGAGACACACACAGAGGGACAGCTGGACAGACACAGAGACACACAGAAGGACAGTTTGACAGACACAGGGACAGACACAGAGGGACAGACAATGACGGGGCGGAGATTAGCATCGTAGCGCCGTGGGTGGCTAATGATACATGCAAGAAGCTAACTCGTACTTCAGCTAGCTGCATACACTGGAGCACCGAGAGACTGCAGAGATTCTGTGAATGAACTCAGGAATGTGAGAGGATGAGGAGGCGGAGTAACAGACATATGCAGAGGCGTGGCAAAACTGGTTTCATGACGTGAAAAGAAATTCTTTGAATATTTGTTGTGAAAGTTTGAGGAGGAGTCCCTGCTGGACCTGAGTCCCTTCTGGACCTGAGTCCCTGCTGGACCTGAGTCCCTGCTAGATCTGTGTCCCTGCTGGACCTGTGTCCCTGCTTGACCTGAGTCACTGCTTGACCTGAGTCACTGCTGGACCTGTGTCCCTGCTGGACCTGTGTCCCTGCTAGACCTGTGTCCCTGATGGACCTCAGTCCCTGCTGGTCTGTGGTCTGTAGTGGATCTGAGTTCAGAGCCACTATTTCTGTATAAACACATGAGGTCTACAAACTCCACGCTCTGCTGCTGTTACTGCTGTCACTGCTATTACTGCTATTACTGATGTTACTGCTGCTACTGCTGCTGTTGCTGTTGCTGTTACTACTGTTACTGCTGGTGTTACTGCTGCTGCTGTTACTGCCGCTGTTACTCCTGCTGTTGCTGCTGCTGTTACTGCTGCTGTTACAGCTGCTGTTACTGCTGCTGTTACAGCTGCTGTTACTGCTGCTGTTACAGCTGCTGCTGTTACTGCTGCTGTTACTTTTGCTGTTGTTACTGCAGCTGCTGTTACTGCTGCTGCCACCTTGTGGTCAGAGAAGAGTAAGACGATATTTTTTATACTCGACTTTTATATACTAGACTAAATAGTCGTTCTCATGGAGACCAAAACCTGGTCCTAATGAGGCAGAAGGAACTGGTTAAAGTTTAAAGTTTAGGACTAATATTTGAATGGTGGTTATGGTTTAAGTTAGTGATGAGACTTTGTTTAGTCTGTTTAAGTGTGTGCGTGCATGCGTGCGTGCGTGTGTGTGTGTGTTTGTTTGTGTGTGTGTGTGTGTGTGTGTGTGTGTGTGTGTGTGTGAGAAAGTGAGAGTGATATGATAGTTTGTCGTCAAGGTGACTGCTATTTTACCAACCTGTAACCAGATCAGTAACACACACACACACACACACACACACACACACACACACACACACACACACACACACACACACACACACACACACACACACACACACACAGCCTCCAGAGTTGTGTCCCACATCAGTCCTGAAAGGAAACTTATTCACTAATTATCCTGTGAGTGCAGAGAGTGAGAGAGAGAGGCTGCTGCAGAGAGAGAGAGAGAGAGAGAGAGAGTAGGAGGAAGAAGACAGCAGGACAATGTAGTGGAAGTGATGGGTTGAAAACATGCAGTAAAAACTACTGAGAGAGAGAGAGGGCAAGGTTTAGAATTACTGTAGAGTGCAGAGAGGAGGAGGAGGAGGAGGAAGGATGCAGTGCTGAGGTGGGTGAGGCAGGGTGAGGTGAGGAAGGGGGGAGGACGCCAAAGTCGAGGATGTTCATGGGAAGAAGACGGACGTTTGTATCTTAACCTCATTGGCTGACAGGTGGAGGCTGCTCCGGCCAATCCCATCTGACTGCGCGTGTGTGTGCGCGTGTGTGCGTGTGTGTGCGTCCTCTCCTCAGATGATGGGGAACAGCTGTGATCGAGGTATCGTCTCCTTTCTCACTCTCTCTCTCTCCCTCTCTCTCCTCTCTCTCTCTCTCTCTCTCTCTCTCTCGCTCTCTCTCTGTGTCTGTGTCATGTGACCCACCTGTCATGGCTGGCTTCCTGTAGCATGTTGCCTGAACTTTGTCTCTGGTGGTTGAATGAGGAAGTGAAGTGACGGTCGATGCATGAAAGTTTGATGGTTCGTGCAGCTGGAACATGATCCAGCAGAGAAACACTGAGCGCTGCATGCTGCGCACACACACACACACACGCACATACACATAGACGCACATACACACACACTCACACAGACACACACACAGACGCACACACACACACTCACGCCTGAGCACACACAGACACACACACAGCTGCATGTGTGTGTGGGGGAGAAGCTTTTTGTCGTTTTAATCGTAGAAAAAGTTTTTTTCTTTCACGTGTTTCTGACTACAGATGAAACCTCGCACACGTACTCTGGTCAGTGGGCGTGTCTGACTGCTGGAGGCGGAGTCTTTCAGTAACCCCGATCTTTACTGGAAACCCGATTTTATTCGGTGTTTGTGCCAAGTGAGACGACTTCCTGTCGAAACCATGTACGGCAGATTATTGGGATTTTAAATAGCTCCACATCGTCAACAGGAAGTCGCTGCTGTCAGATCGTGTCCCGGCGGCGTCTCCAGAGGTGTGGGATGTTTGAGCTAAAACGCAGAAGTGTTAATTTGCTCGTGCTTGTGCTGCCATATTTGCATGCTGTGATTTGATTGGCCGCAGCCAACAGCCGCGTCTTTCCATCAGCTGCAAAAGCAGATGATTGGCTGCTGGAGAGAAGAGGCGGGGCATGCGTCTCACTGTATGAGAGGACGGAAATGTCACAAATGTCCACTGAAGTCTCTGGACATGATATTTCAGGGACGTGCGTCCACTCCCACACAGCGAGCCAGTGGGCATGTCCCGCCGCCCGTGGCTCGATCCAGGCTCCGCCCCTAAACTGATTCTCGTGCTGTTGTGAAAGTTGATGATGAAGAAGCGTTTGTCGTCTCTCTGTCAGCAGAAGCGTCATCGGAGCGCTTGCCGAGGAGGAGGAGCATTTCCGGTCTGGGGAGTTCTGAGAAGAGCGTCGCCGTCGACAACCCAAACTCCTCGCCGTTTAAAGTCTCGGTAAGTGATACACAACAGAGCCAGGGCGGGTCAGGGTTCAGAGAGCTTCTACAGAGGATGGGTTCATTGAGGAGGTAAGGAGGTATTGTTCTCAATCACTGAGGAGGTTCTGCAGCAGTTTATTTTGGTTGTCGTCGTTCAACATTAAGACATTCTCACTCTTGTCAGGGTCGAGGGCGGAGCTAGACTGGCTCCACCCACAACAGTCACCTGACAGAAAAGCATTGTACGTTTGTTCAACCTGCATTTTGCAGACAGTAAACACAGGCAGAGTACATTCTGGATATAAGTGTCAGAATCACAGATCACTCTGTTGTTCATCAGTAATGTGATCTGTGTGTGTGTGTGTGTGTGTGTGTGTGTGTGTGTCCGTAAGTGTGCGTGTGTGAGCAGAGATGCGTTTGAGGATAAAAATATCTTGGGAAACGAGGCTGCTCACTTCCTGCATTCACAGACAAGCTGAAGGATTTGATCAGAGCCATGACTCATCACTGTCTTTCTGCTGCACTGCACTGTGTGACCTGAGGGAGGCGCTGAGATTGAAAATAGAGAGAGTTGCTTTAGATATTTGATGTGATTTAAAGTGAGTTTTGTTCGTTTTAAACAAACGGGCTGGAAATGAACTTAAACTTAAGTGTGTGTAAGTGTGTGTTAGTGTATGTAAGTGTGTGTGTTAGTGTGTGTAATTGTGTAAGTGTGAGTTAGTGTGTTAGTGTGTGTTATGGCGCATTTCCACCGGCTCTACTCACCTCGCCTTGCCTCGCCTCGGCACGGCACAATTAGGTTGCAGCTCCACTACAAAAAAGTACCTACATAACGTGGGCGGAGTCATCACTGCACAGCTGAGTGAAACTGAGGTGACTTCGTTTTGTACGCGACACACACACACACGAGTGACTAGTGTCTTTACACCAGATCACATGTCTATACTTATCTACAATTCGGCACTGTTCGGCTTGATTTCTGTGTAGGACGTCTCTTCCTGTGACCAGACTAATTAATTGTGTGTAAGTGTGTGTTAGTGTGTGTTAGTGCGTGTTAGTGCGTTTTAGTGTGTTCGTGTGTGTAAATGTGTGTAGACCTCGTTAAGTTCTCCTCACACATTATTTTCAGAGTTCAGAATATTCACATATTCACTAATGATCACGTCTAATATCTGCCTTAGATTTTATTGAATATGTCTTTTGTTAAATGATTAACCTCAGTGACACAAAGTGTGCGTGCGTGCGTGTGTGCTCGTCCTCACTGTTTGGTGTCAGACTGCTGACAGTGGGAGGATGAGGAGGATGAGGAGGATGAAGAGTATCTGATGTCTGTCCTTGTTGTCTTTGTCTCTCAGGGTTTCTTCAGTAAACGTCTCAAAGTCTCCATCAAGAGGACGAAGAGTCAGACCAAACTTGACAGAAACACCAGCTTCAGACTTCCACTGCTGCGACCCGCTGAGCCTGACAGGTGACCCCTCTGAACACACCCACAACACAAATTTCAACATTGTGAAACAAATCTGACAGAAGTGATGTCGGCCATGTTTTTACTGTTCAGAGGTCACCTGACCTGCGGGGGGCACTGTTCAAAACCTCTGACTACAGCTGAACCATGGGTCTGCTGAGGTCAGTGGAGGGGGCGGAGTCAGTGGGTTTGACTCCGCCTCCTCCTGTGAGGTTGTCTGTCTGTGTCTCTGGGTGTGTGTGTGTTAGAGCTGGTAGTAAAAGATATACCAATAAGAGAATATGAAGAGATATGTAGTTGAGACAAAATTGTAATACGGTATATTATGTATTGTATATTATATATTGTGTATCATATATTACATATTATATATTGTATATTATATAGTGTATATTATATAGTGTATATTATATATTATATATCATATATTATGTATTATATATCATATTTTCTATGTTATATATTTTATATTATATATAATTTTAATGCTTGCGAATGCTAATAAAGCCGACTGCTTCTCTCTTAGCCTACAAGCTGAGCTCAGCGGCTCAGCCACGCCACACTTGCCCCTCCCACGCTACGCATCACAACAGACATTTGAAGGAAAACGTGGTGGACACGGTGTAGGTGGAGAGTGAGCAGAAAAAGAATAATGGCGCCGTTATTTTATTTAAATTAAATGTGTACTTTTACTCCGATACATTTCCCTTAACCATCTTTGTTACTCGTTACTAAAATAAAAGCTGAGCTGGTGACCTAGCGCCTGTTTGTTGTCACTAGTTTTTAGCAGCACCAGCTGTTAGCCGCAGATTTGGTCTGAATTAAAACACAGTGTGTGACATCTAGAAGAAAATCCCAGCAGACACAGAGAGGTTGTCACCGTTCATGACAGAAGGTTTGCCCGTACCTATTATTGTGCTTTTATTGTTAAGAAGCCACAATCAATGTCACATTCAAAATTGTTTATGAAAGTTTATGAGATGAGTTTTAGTCCATACATATAACCCAGCCCTAGTCTGTGTGTGTGTGCGTTTGTGTGTGTGTGTGTGTGTCTGTCTCAGACAGGATCAGGTTTCTGTCCTCATGCAGGAGGACAGCACTTCCTGTCTGACACAGCGTCTCTGAGTCTCTGTCAGCGGACAAACAGCTTTCTGTTTGTTCGCTTAAGACATTTGTCTGTCAAATGAAGACATCTGTCTGTCTCTGAGGACATCTGTCTGTCCGCTGAAGATGAAGACATCTGTCTGTCTCTGAGGACATCTGTCTGTCTCTGAGGACATCTGTCTGTCCACTGAAGATAAAGACATCTGTCTCTCCCTGTAAAGACAGCGGCCATGTTAACAGGTGAATGAAGGTGTTGACGTGCGTCTGTCTCGCGGGGACGTCGTCGCCATCTCGCTGCGTCACCGGCTGCTGCTGCTGCCTGGCGCCCACGCTCCCCGCGGAGACCGTTACCGTGGAAACGCTCCCTCAGGCCCGAAGCCCTGGGTTGTCCCTGGACCTTGTTTACCAGCTGATGGAGCACGGGGACGCCTGATAAAGACGATGCTGAGCTTGCGGTGTCCTCAGTGAACAGAGCTCCAGCTGTGGGTCGGAGGGTGGAGGAGGGAGGACGGGGGAGCAGGGGGGAGTTGAGGATGCTCTGGGGAACTCCCCTCACCTGGCTCTGTGGTTGTTTTCCGTAGGTATTACTGCGTTTGTGTGTTGACAGCCGGTGACCAGAAGAGGTTGTCATGGTAACATGACAGCGGCGCCCCCTGGCAGCTCAGTTTTATCGTTTTTTTTCTTACGTCCTGGAACAACTGGACTTAATGGTCTTGCCGTCCTCCAGGTCCCGCGCTCTGCCCAAGCTGAAGGAGTCCAGCTCCCATGAGTCTCTGCTGAGCCCGGGCAGCGCGGTGGAGGCGCTGGACCTGAACATGGAGGAGGACGTCCTGGTCAAACCGCTGCACTGCAGCATCCTGGGACAGGAGTTCTGCTTCGAGGTCACATACTCGGGCGGCAGCAAGTGTTTCAGCTGCTCGTCGGCGTCAGAGAGAGACAAGTGGATGGAGAACCTGCGCAGGACCATTCAGCCCAACAAGGTGAGACCAGAACCAGAAACTCCCTCATTCACATCATAGACAGTACAACAGGATATCAATCCCATCAATAATCTGTGTTTATCCTGATTTGAAGGAGATAAATGTGGATTTAAAGCTGCACATTTGTGTTATCATAATCAGATTATTCTAGTGAATGTATCCAGATTACCAGTGACACAAAGTGACCACACGAGGCAGCACAGGACCAGCAGCTCCTGTATCCCCTCCAGCTAGACTTTCGTATGGGAGCGAGTTTCCTGTCTGTCTAACAGTGAGATAAAGATGTGAAGATGTTCTATAATAACTCTCTTTTTTTCTTCATGTTCTGTGTGGAACCCGGGAAGAACACATCTAGGTGTGTCTCCTGTGTGTTTTAAACAAAACAAACGTGTGTTTCCAGGACAACTGTCGCAGAGCCGAGAACCTGCTGCGTCTGTGGATCATCGAGGCCAAAGACCTGCCGCCAAGGAAGAAGTATTTCTGCGAGCTGTGTCTGGACGACGTCCTCTACGCCCGCACCACCAGCAAGACCCGCCACGACAGCCTGTTCTGGGGCGAGTACTTTGACTTTGGTGGCCTGCCGCCCGTGCACAGCATCACCGTGCACATCTACCGCGACATGGACAAGAAGAAGAAGAAGGACAAGAACAACTACGTGGGCCTGGTCAACATCCCGGTATCGGGCGTGACGGGACGGCAGTTTGTGGAGAAGTGGTACCCGGTGAGCACGCCCACCACCAGCAAGACCAAGGGCGGCGGCCCCTCGATCCGCATCAAGACTCGCTTCCAGACCATCTCCATCCTGCCCATGGAGCAGTACAAGGAGTTCGCCGAGTTCGTCACCAACAACTACTCCATGCTGTGCTCGGTGCTGGAGCCCGTCATCAGCGTCAAGAACAAGGAGGAGATGGCGAGTGCGCTGGTCCACATCCTGCAGAGCACCGGGAGGGCAAAGGTCAGAAACACTGACTCTCAGCTGCTTTTATGCTGCAGTAGATTTAGAAATGATCTACGTATTTGTTTTTGACTCATGCTCCTGCTGTTTTGTCTGTCCAGGCTTCTGTAGAAACAAGGCAGTCAGATGTTCACATAGACACTCATACAAACATATTTATGAGTCATTGTTCTCTGACAAGCTTTAAAGGGGACATATTATGCAAAATCAACTTTTTAACCATTTTAATACTTATATTTGGGACTCTGGAGGCCCTACCAGTCGCCAAAGTGTGAAAAAAGAGTACTCAGTCATGTTTTCGTGGTCCCGCTTAGTGTAAGTATAGGCGATAAAACACTCGATGTTGAATTCCCTGCGCTTATGACGGCAGCATGCACATTTCACCGCGAATGTTACCGCCCTACCAGTAAGTTTACTTCGAGAGCTCCACCTTAGCTCCACCTTGTCCCTGCGAGAGTGCAGGCGAGGGAGGAAGAGCGGTATTATGTCAACGCAGAGGGACGAGTGTGCTGTTTGTGGCTGCACAGTGGAGCACAGTGTTTTACACAAACTTCCAGCCTCAGAGGATTTTATATATGAAGCTAATGTGCTGGATAAAGTCAGCAAACGTGTGTTCGCACCACTTCACCTCAGACTGCGGCCAGCGGTCGCCGTATTTAGTCAGGGAACGTATTTCACCGGTGTACAAACACACACGTTGTTAAGAAAAGGTCACATAGAGCTCATAACTGACCATTCTGACACGTCCTAATTAAAAATATTTGTTCAGTACGTCCTCCATGACCGGAGCACAGACTCAGTCTGATACAGTCACATACAGCAGCAGTTTGCTGCTGGCGATCAGCGGTGGCGATCAACGGTGCTGTCCCCAAGTGTTTTTAACTGATTTACAGTTTGGCACTGTTCGGCTCGATCCTTATGTAGGACGTCTCTTCCTGTGACGGCACTCTCGCTGTTTTCTGCGCATGCTGCCATGTTGATATTGTCAGAGAACTAGTGGAGGGAGGGGGAGAGAAATGGAGCTGAGCGAGTGAGCGCTGTAAAGAGGACAAATCAGAAACCCCCTGGAAGAAGTGGGTGTGTGTTTGCCTGTGTCTCATTTGCATATAAAGGGACCATGCACGAAAACCGAGCGTTCTGAAAGGGGCGGGTTTAGCAGGGTTATTGAACTGCTATGATACTTCATCCTTATGGTATTTTGACCAAAGCATGTCACTGACATGTTCATTAGGACACCAGGGAACTATTATAATTGGGGAAATAGGGTATAATATGTCCACTTTAAAGTGACTGAACATGAGAAACATGCTATCTGTCCTTGTCCTCAGGACTTCCTGACAGACCTGGTGATGTCAGAGGTGGACAGGTGTGCCGACCACGACGTCCTCATCTTCAGGGAGAACACGTTGGCCACCAAGGCCATCGAGGAGTATCTGAAACTGGTGGGACAGAAATATCTGCACGACGCGCTCGGTGAGTGTCCAAGCAGCTGATTCACACCTGTAAATATATATACCTGTACAAGTACACCTGTGAATATATACACACCTGTACACCTGTGAATGTATACACACCTGTAAATATATACACACCTATACACCTGTAAATATATGTATATGTATATATATATACACATACCTGTGTGTATTTATATATATATATACACCTGTAAATACATACACATATATATATATATATATTTATATATATATATATATACATATATATATGTATATATATATATATTTATATGTATGTACAGATATATACACAGTACATATATTTTTACAGGTGTATAAGTATATACACCTGTAAATGTACAGACACCTGTACACCTGTAAATATGAACAGCTGTCACAGTCCTCACAAAGGTATCCATACAAACACACACACAGTTTCCTTCTTCAGTCTCTGATATTTTCAGACGAGATGAAACTTTGATGTTCACACACAAATATATGAACAACCATGTTATCTCCCCCCACCCCCCCAGGTGAGTTCATCAGAGCTCTGTATGAGTCTGATGAGAACTGTGAGGTTGATCCCAGCCGATGTTCTGGTTCTGATCTGGCTGAACACCAGAGTAATCTGAAGATGTGCTGTGAACTGGCTTTCTGCAAGATCATCAACTCCTACTGGTACGACAGGCCATGCCCCCGTCATTTACATAAAAATCACGACTGAAGATGATGTCTAAACATGATGTCTAAATATTAACCACTCACTCTCCCACACCAAACCTCATAGAGAATATCAGTGATTTTAACATCACACACACACACATAGCTGCTTCCATCACTAAGTTCAGATGTCTGATTTTAATGAAATCAGCTTTTGACATATTTTTTAGACTTACTTCAGTGACACAAAGTGACCACACGAGGCAGCAGAGGACCAGCAGCTCCTGTGTCCCCGCAGCTAAAATCACTCATTTTCTCTATGAGGTTGTTGAGGTGCGGGAGAGTGAGTGTTGGAAAAGTGTGTTAAAGAAACAGTGAGATAAAGACACAGTGAGATAAAGACGTTAACATGTGACGTAGATGTCGTAGACTTGTTCATGTTAGCCACATTATAAAAATAATTTTCATTCAGTCTGATAATTTGATGCCAAGCATGTGCGTCCTTCCCCCCGTCCTCGTCTCCACAGTGTGTTTCCTCGTGAGTTGAAGGAGGTGTTTGCGTCATGGAAGCAGCAGTGCACGGCTCGCGGTCACCAGCAGGACATCAGCAAACGTCTGATCAGCGCCTCACTCTTCCTGCGCTTCCTCTGCCCGGCCATCATGTCACCGTCACTCTTCAGTCTGATGCAGGAATATCCCGACGACCAGACATCACGGACACTGACGCTCATCGCCAAAGTCATCCAGAACCTCGCCAACTTCACCAAGTGAGTACGAGCGTGTGGACCCAGCACCAGCCTGAGCCTTGTTTTACAAGGCTTATTCTTGTTGTTTTTAAATGTTTCTCTGCAGGTTTGGAAACAAAGAAGAGTACATGGCTTTCATGAACGACTTTCTGGAGCACGAGTGGGCGGGGATGATGCGCTTCCTCTCTGAGATCTCCAACCCGGAGACGCTGTCCAACACGCCGGGGTTCGAGGGTTACATCGACCTCGGCCGCGAGCTGTCCGTGCTGCACGCTCTGCTGTGGGAGGTCGTCTCCCAGCTCGACAAGGTGTGTGTGTGTGTGTGTGTGTGTGTGTGTGAACTCTGACCTGAGGCTAAGCCCCACCCCCCTATATTGCTATGTTCCATTTACATTGAAACTGGAGTTGGCCGCGAGAAGTTACACGTGTGCCACTGATTTACTGTCAGACCGTAAAAGTCACAGCGTTCCAGAGTTGAAGGTCAAAGGTCAAACGACATGTCAGCGACTCATTTTCATCTCTGTTTCTCTGTCACATGATCTCTGAGCGCTTCACGCTCTCACGGTTGTCACCAGCAGTTATTTAGTTTTCATGGCTGTGGATTTTCTGCTCCTTTTCAAAGAGAACTTTAGTCAAACGTTGAAGAATGACAGAGACACGTAACACTGAATCTCGTCTGTTATTGGGCGCTTGTTCCTTTGAAGTCCTGAGGTTCTACTGTGATGACGGGTATATGAGCACAAAGCTCAGCTGACACAGGGAGAGAGGCGGAGTCACGTGGACAGATCACCTGACCATAGTTTTTGAATCATGACATGATGACAGGAGGGTTACCCGAAGTTAAGTGAGTGAGTGAGTGAGTGGTTGAGTGAGGGAGAGATAGTCGTACACGTCCAGCTCTGAGGAAGCTAAATGGAACTCAGCCACCATTTATTTGAATAAATACACCTGTGATTTTCTGACATCGCTCAGAGTGAAGCTCTGATTGACCCGTCTGTGTCTGAGGGCGGAGCATGCACACACACACACACCTCCCCCCTGTGCTGTGTCTCACCCGTCTCACCTCTCTCACCCGTCAGCATGGCTCTGCTGTTTGATGCACTTCTGTTCAGTAGAAGCATGTTTGTTCTACTTTATTTTATTTTTGTTTCCATTGACTTTCCCTCATGTTGTTTTCCTCCTCCCCTCCTCCCCCTCCTCCCCCTTGTATGACCGACTCTCTCTCTCATCTCTCTCTGTTACCACCATTTTGTTTTTATTTTCAAACTATCACTGCATCCTGGTGCCACCACACACGCACACACGCACACACACACACTCACTCACACACACACACACACGTGCAACAACCACAGGGTGAAAATTCCTTCCTGCAGGCCACCATAGCAAAGCTGGGCCCGCTGCCAAGGATTCTGGGAGACATCTCTCGCTGTCTGGCCTCCCCGACGCCGGTGCAGCAGCTGCGGCGTTTCCAGGACCATGGCTCCGCCCACAACATGAACAGCAGCCTGTCGTCAGGGTTACAGCGAATCTTTGAGGATCCCACTGACAGGTGAGTGTGGGCAGTCGTCACGGTGATTTTAACACACATACACACACAGAGTTGTTGACCCTCTGCTGCCTCCATCACTAAGTTCAAATGTCTGATTTTATAAATTTGGCATTTGAAATATTGTCTGTGTGTGTGTGCGTGTGCGTGCGTGTGTGTGCGCGTGTGTGTGTAGCCTTCAGTCTCCGTCCACAGAGCGTGTGGATGGTTATGTCAGAGGTCAGTGCCCCCTGCTGTTACAGCGCCCCTCCTTCCACGCCAGCTTCTCGGATCATGAAGAGCGTGACGATCTTCTGTCAAACGGCCGCAGCGTGTCTCTGGTTGACCTGCAGGACGCTCAGAACCTGCACCATGAGGCTCCGCCCCGCCTCAGTAGGGCCGGCTCACAGGCGTCCGTCGGACACGCAGCGCTACCGCACAGCCACTCCCACTCCAACCCGATGACGCCCCAGCCGGCACCGCACCAGGTCAAAGCCCCACCCAGAGACCCTCAGCCTCAGAGCGCCCCGCAGGTGAGGCGCCCGCTCCCCCCGTCTGTCAGCCAACCACGCAGCCTGCAGCCTCTGTCCTTCCAGAACCCCGTCTACCACCTGAGTAACCCCGCCCACAGCCTCTCCACCCGCTCCACCCACTCAGCGCCACAAGACTCAAGCTCAGAGAACCTGAGCACCGAGAGTTCGCTCAACAGCCACAGCAACTCTGACGACTACGGCAGCCAAGTGGGGGTCAAAGGTCGAGCTCCCTCCAACAGCAGCCTGGACGAGCGGAGCACGCACAGTGAGGACTGTCCGACGCCGCGCCGCCACGCTCCGCCTGACCTCCCGCCCAGCACCGCTACGGCTGTCGCTGTCCCCCGTCAGAGCACGACGACGGGCACCGCCCACATCGTCAAGGTTGAACAGCAGAGCAAGGGAGGGGGCAGGGCCAGGACGCCGTGCTCACTCCCTCACTGTGCCTCAGTACGCAGCAGCAGCAGCGCTAACACTGAGCCGACACCCACCGCCAGCCACGCCAACCGCCATCAATCCTGTTCTGCCGAGAACACGACTCCGCCCCCAAAGAGTTCCGCCAAACAGCCTCAGGCGGTACGACCCAGACACACGGAACATGGATATGTGAATAAACATGAACTTCCTCAGTTGATGGGCGGAGCTTCAGTCTGACAGCACGCTAACGTTGTGTTTTTACAGGTGGCGTCTCCAGCGGACGCTGTGGCGGTGGCCATGTCTCCTGTGGAGAGGACGGCGGCCTGGGTCCTCAACAACAGCCAGTATGAGGAGGAGGGCGGAGCCAGGAGCAGGGAGGAGGGCGGAGACAGGAGCAGGGAGGAGGGCGGAGACAGGAGCAGGGAGGAGGGCCGTAACACGGAGAAAGTATGAGGAAAAAAGAAATCAATCATTTGCATAAACATGAGCCACGGCGCCACCCTGTGGAACTCACTCTCCGTCAGTTTGTCAGAATCAACCTTTGTTCATAGCGTGATGAATAAATAATAACATAATAACTTTCAGTAACATAAACGATAGTATATGACAATATTATGAATACATGAATGTTGGTTATGAGGTCAGAGCTCTGCAGATGTTCATTATTATTCCACCATCAGTGTCCGTCCTGGTCATCTGAAGTCATGAGTAGGAAAGTGAAAGTTTGTCCCTGGATAATGGAGGTCATTAGGTCAAAGGTCAGATGATGTAAATGTTGATGTTCCACTAACCCCTCCCCTCTCACATGGGCAGTACGAGCTGGAGATCTCGCGGCTGAAGGAGCGTCTGCGAGTGTCTGGACGTCGCCTGGAGGAGTACGAGCGACGTCTGCTGGTCCAGGAGCAGCAGATGCAGAAGCTGCTGCTCAACTACAAAAACCGTCTGGACGAGAGTGAAGAGAGACTGAGGAGACAACAGGAGGAGAAGGAGGGTCAGATGAAGAGCATCATCAGCAGGTATACTCTGACTCCACCACACACACACTCTCACTCCACACACTCTCACTCAACCCACCCACACACACACACTCTCACTCCACCCACCCACACTCTCACTCCACCCACACACTCTGATCTTTATTTCCTTATCTGTGTCCTGTGCGTGTGTGTGTAGGCTCATGGCGGTGGAGGCGGAGCTAAAGCGTGACCATGCTGAAATGCAGTCTGTGATTGAAGCCAAACAGAAAATCATCGACGCTCAGGTAAACGTCACACCTGTGGCCACACCCACCCAGCTATGACTCCTCCCCGATTCCCCCCAGAATTACCCACAGTCGTTTTCTGATAATTCAAACAATGAGGCAGCAAGCTGACGATTAATGATGACATCACGTGAGGGTGTGTCAGTTGTTCCGTTACATAGTCGCCATGGTAACCAGTGAAAACATCTCATTGTCTCTTCACTGATTTCAGGTCAGTAACGGATGTGACATAAACCAATCAGGCAAGTAACTGTAGCCCCCACCACACACCTCACACCTGTTCAGCCAATCACAAAGCAGAAAATACTGAGTCAGTAGAAACTGGCCTGAAGAGAACTCATCCGAAAAAAATCTAACGATTGTGTTATTTCATATGTAAACTCAGGACTGAACTGGTCTCTAAACCAGTTTAAACTCAGGACTGAACCAGTCTCTAAACCAGTTTAAATTCAGGACTGATCCGATCTATATACCAGTTTAAACTCTGGACTGAACCGGTCTATAAACCAGTTTAAACTCTGGACTGAACCGGTCTATAAACCAGTTTAAACTCTGGACTGAATTGGTCTATAAACCAGTTTAAATTCAGGACTGAACTGTGTACTTGTCATGTGATCTCAGTTTACATTGCAGTGAGTACTGAGGTTCAGTACCTAGTATCACCACCAGGTGTTAGCTTCAGTCCAGTTTCTGATTCATGTAGAAGAAAGTTTCCTGTTGTTGAAGAACGTTCCAGCGTATTTGTGTCAACGTTAACGTGTCAATAAAGTTATGAGGATGTGGTTGGGTCAGCAGATACCGTGTGTGCGCGTGCGTGTGTGTTGCTGCCAGCTGGTTTTATTTCTGTTTGGCTGGCCCCTCCCCTCCTCTGATGACATCATCACAACCCAGCAGAGCTTCACTCACTTTTTCTCCTCTGTTTTTTTGTGTGTTATTTTCAGAGCTTTTATTTTGGCGGCTGCTGCCTCAAACTTCCTGTGAATGAGCCAAAGTCAGATGACCACGTGTTATAGTGTCATATTTAATTTATCTTCAAATGAAAAGAGCTTCAACTTTAAAGGGACAGTTCATAAAAACTGAGTTTAGTCCTGAAACCGAAGACTCTACATCACATGATCACGTCTTAATCACTGTCACATGATCACGTCTTTATCTCACTGTGAGACACACTTTTCCAACAGGAAACTGAAGTTTGTAAACCATTCACTCTCCCACACCAAAGTCCAGAGAGAAAATAGGGTTTTTGGTTCTGGTCCTCAGCTGCCTCGTGCGGTCACTTGGTGTCACTGAGGTTAATCTGAACAAAGGATTTTAAAAGCCAAAGTGATAAAATCAGACATTAGAACTTGGTGATGGAGGCAGCAGAGGATCAACAACTCCTGGGTGTGTGATGTTAAAATCACTGATTTTCCCTATGAGGTTTGGTGTGGGAGAGTGTGAGTGGTTTACAAACTTCAGTTTCACAGTGAGAGAAAGACGTGATCATGTGACGCAGATAAAGATGCAATTTTGCGACATAGATAAAGACGATATGGTTTGACCCAGATAAAGACACAATCATGTGACACAGATAAAGACGCGGTCGTGTGATGCAGATAAAGACGTGAACGTGTGACGCCGATAAAGACGCTATCGTGTGTCGTGAAAACGCCATTGTGTGTCGTAAAGACGTCATCATATGACGCAGATAAATACGCCATTGTGTGACGCAGATAAAGACGCCATTGTGTAGCGCAGATAAAGAGCGCCAATCATGTAGCGTAGATAAAGAGCGCCATCTTTTGGCGCGATGCGCCATCGTGTGACATAGATAAAGACGGCATAAAAATGCGCGTAGATAAAACGCCATCTTTTTGGCGCCATCGTGTGGCGCCATGGGTGCGGCGTGTGGCGTAATAAAGAACGTCGTGTGATAAAGAACGACTCATGTGACCCAGATAGAGATACGATCATTTGACGCAGATAAAGACGCAATCGTGTGACGCAGATAAAGACGCGATCATGTGACCCAGATAAAGCCATGATCATGTGACGCAGATAAAGACGCCATCGTGTGTCGTAAAGACATGATCATGTGACCGAGATAAAGATACGATCATGTGACACAGATAAAGACACGATCATGTGACGCAGATAGTGAAAACATCATGAACTGTCCAGGTGCAGTGATTAAAATGAAGGATAAATCAGCAGAAATGTTTGAATAAAATCTGCCTGCAGTGGGAGCTGTGTCTGTGTCTGTGTCATCTGAAGAAAAAGGAATTCACATGGTTGTAATATGTAGCGTCACCAGTAGATGTCCTAACTGCTACGCACTGCTCCTTTTTTGTTTTGTTTGAACACTGATCAGCTGATCGTCACCTGTCAGACTGACTTCCTGGCCCGCCCTCTTTTCCTCTGTCCTATCAGGAGAAGAGGATCGGGTCTCTGGACGCGGCAAACTCTCGGCTGATGGCGGCGCTGACGCAGGTGAAGGAGCGCTACACAACGCCACACCTGCACAACGGCCTGTCGCCTAGCAACCCCAGCAAACTGTCAATCACTGAGAACGGAGAGTTCAGGAACAGCAGCTGCTGATTGTGGGCATGTCTGACCCCGCCCACCTCACCTGTGTCGGCTGTGGACATTCAATGATAGAGAAAGAGAGGATTTATAATCGGTGTATAAATACTAAAGCTTTGTGTGTGTGTGAGTGCGAGTGTGAGTGTGTGTCACTGTGAGGAACAAACGAAACAATCTTTTTTTCTAACGAACATTTTTATTTTTTTGTGTTTCATTTGCAGCTTCGTTGTTTGTTTTTACATGATGACTTTGTTTATTTATTCCTTTGCGACCTCATCCTGTTGCTGATCTACTGAAGTGTCACCTGTGGTATCAGGGTCAAAGGTCACACCTGTCTGCTGAATAAAAATCTGCCTGAAAACCTGACGTCGGCCATCTCCATGAAAACGTGCTCTCACACACACATGAAGCAACACGATGAACAGATAGTTTCATTCATGTGTTCATCACATCCATCATTTACTCGAACAGAGTTTCATTCATGTGTTCATCACATCCATCAGTAACACGATGAACAGGTAGTTTCATTCATGTGTTCATCACATCCATCTTTAACATGATGAACAGATAGCTTCATTCATGTGTTCATCACATCCATCATTAACACGATGAACAGGAAGTTTCATTCATGTGTTCATCACATCCATCAGTAACCCGATGAACAGGAAGTTTCATTCATGTGTTCATCATATCCATCAGTAACACGATGAACAGGTAGTTTCATTCATGTGTTCATCACATCCATCTTTAACATGATGAACAGATAGCTTCATTCATGTGTTCATCACATCCATCACGATGAACAGGAAGTTTCATTCATGTTCATCACATCCATCAGTAACCCGATGAACAGGAAGTTTCATTGTGTTCATCATATCCATCAGTAACACGATGAACAGGTAGTTTCATTCATGTGTTCATCACATCCATCAGTAACACGATGAACAGGAAGTTTCATTCATGTGTTCATCATATCCACCATTAACTTGAATAGTTTCATTCATGTGTTCATCACATCCATCATTAACATGAACAGATAGTTTCAATTATGTGTTCATCACATTCATCAGTAACATGAATAGTCAAGGAAAACAAAGACCTGTGTCCGATTGAGTGTGTTAGATATCTTAAAATTGACCACAAGAGTTTGTTGCAGTACCACGAGTAGCCACAGGAAAACAGGTAGAGGGGACGGAGCTACATACACGGCAGGAAGTGACAGAAGAAGAAGGAGGCAGTTTGGCACAGGTTTGTTTTCCTGTGAAGTTTTTTTTATTTATGTTTAAAAAAGAAAAGAAAAGATAGAGGAGGAGACTGAAGACAAAGAAAATATATTTATATTCAAATCTCTTCATATCTGCTTAATCAATGCAGAGAAAACTTCAATATAGACTTTATTATAACAAAATAGCCCACATCTCACTGTACAACAGGCTCCGCCCACACACCACCCACATCGTTGCCATAGAAACAAGACACGGACAACGCTGAATCGGCCGTCTGCGCACGTTCACACTCCCACCACAAGAGGGCGCCGCTATCAGACATGTCCCGACCTCAAACTCACGAAAATTAATGATTTTTTTTAAAAAGTTTTCTTCACGCGAAATATTTAAACTTCACTTCAAATAAAATGTTAAAAATAAGAGAAACGTAAACGTTAGAAAAAGAAATATTTTATCGAGGACGAGGAAGAGGAGGAGGATCTTCACAACTTCTCCTTGGACTGAACCCAGATGAACGGACCTGACTGTTCCTCAATGATCTGCTTCACCTGATCATAGATGTCTTCCAGAGTGTCCCCCTGAACAACAGCTACACACACACACACACACAAAATTATTTATAAATAATAAAAAGCAGTTGTGTGACGGTCACAGTGTCCAGGCCACTGGAGGGCGCTGCTGCTGTTGCTAATGCTGTTGTCTCACCTGTGAAGTGCTCAGTGAACTCCTGCTCCAGCTTGGTTGCTCTGTCAAAGGTTTTCCTGCTCTGCTCGTCTGTCAGACGCTTGTTCATGTCCCTGCAGGAAGAGACAGCGTCCACAGGTCGGTCAGAGAGACACAACAGGAACTGAGGACGATGATTAAGGACACTCACATGATGTTCTCCACAGACTTGGGTTTGATGAAGACGGCGATGGGGTGAAGCTGAGCCAACTGCAGCCTCTTGATGGCGTTTCCTGACACGTCCAGGATGCAGTGTTTCCCCTGACGACAGAAAAACAACTATATTTTAACCCCTTCACAAAACACCACTCAGTGACGTAGAGACTGTAAGTAACACCTGAACTGTCCCTTTAAATGTTCTGAAATGATCATCATGATCAGGGTCCAGCAGGGGCCGTTACCTTCTCAGCGACCTCTCGCACTGACTGCACGCTGGTTCCGTACAGGTGGTTGTTGTATTGACCCGCCTCGATGAACTTGTGGTCCTGGATGTCCTTCTCCATCTGCTCCCTGGACACCACGAAGTGATAATCTCTTCCGTCCACCTCGTAGTCCCGCTTCGGCCGCGTCGTATCTGAGGGGGAGGGGCCAGAAAAAAACAAACACGTTAATGCTTTGAGAATGAATCCGATCAATAATCGATAAAGATGAAGAATCTCACGCGGGACGCAGGATCCAAACTTGTCGGGAAACTCGGAGATCAGGTCGTCGTTAATCCGATCTTTCATGGGTCCCAGGACGATGACGGGACGCGTGTAGTTCACTGTCGCACACAAAAACCTCAACATTCATTCATTCACAAACGTTTGTCTTTTTACTGATCACAAACTTCAAACTATACTATATCTATTTTTATATATACATATATATATATATATATATATATATATACATATACATGTATATATATACATATATACATATATACATATATATGTACGTATGTGTGTATATATACATATATACACATAAATATACACATATAAGAGTATATATACATATATACTGTATGTATACATATATGTATATATACGTATGTGTGTATCTATATATACATATGTATGTGTGTATATATCACATATATGTATACATATATGTTTATATGTATACACACATATGTATATATGCATATGTATATGAGTATATCCAATCCATCCAATCCAACTTTATTTGTTAAGCACTTTAAACAAACCACAATGGACCAAAGTGCTGTACAGAATAAATAAAAGACATAATAAATAAAAGGTTCAAAATTAGATAAAACAGCTTAAAATAATAAATAAATAAAAATCAACGTCTCATGAAGTGTCAAAGGCCAAAGAGAAAAGGTGGCTTTTAAGAAGGGATTTAAAAACAGACAAGGACGAGGCCTGTCTTATGGAGGCAGAGCATTCCAAAGTTTTGGAGCTGCGTCAGTGAAGGCACGATCCCCTCTGAGCTTCCACTTAGTTTTAGGCACACTCAGGAGCAGCTGATTAGCTGACCTGAGAGAGGGATGTAGAAGCTCGGAGAGGTAGGGTGGGGCAAGACCATTCAGGGATTTAACAAATACAATAATTTTAAAAGCGATCCTGGTGTATGGGCAGCCAGTGGAGTGAGGCTAAAATGGGGGAAATGTGCTCAAATTTACGTGCGCCAGTTAAAAGACGTGCGGCAGTGTTTTGTACCATCTGAAGACGGGCAATGGAGGACGCACTAACTCCCACATAAAGTGAATTACAGTAATCCAGCCGAGTGGTGACAAAGGCGCGAATTACCGTTTCAATTGAAAAAAGCTCGACTTAACCACAGATCTGGTTGTCAAGCTTCAGATCAGAGTCAATTTTACCCCCAGGTTTGTGGTATTGTGTTTTAAAAGCGGTGCCAAGCAGCCCAGATCTACTTGGGGGGTCCCAGTGGTGCCACCAAACACCATCACTGTATATATACATACTGTATGTATACATATATAGATATATGTATATATACGTATGTGTGTGTATCTATATATACATACATGTATATTCATACATATATGTATACGCATATATACGTATGTGTATATATACTCATTTACATACGCATATATATATATATATACATATGTATGTATATATACACACACATATGTATATATATATATATACATACATATATATATAAAAGAGTGATATAATATACAAAAGTGTCAGGAAACAGCTGAGTGTGTTTTACCTTCCTGCTGAACGACAGGTTCATACGACAAGACGTACTCCTCCTGTCCACCTAAACGGATCAGAAAATGATATAATATAAAAAACAAATAAATAAAAAACCTGAACTGTCCCTTTAAATTTAAAATGCTATTTCTCACCAACGATAATCAGAAAAACTAAAAAAATACAAGTGCATGCTGGAAAATTCAGCGGAACTCTGGATACAACTGTGACACGCTAACGTTAAAGTTGCAATACGGTGATTCTGTGATACGCTATCAGTTACACGTCATGACATCATCTTCTCCTGTGAGGAGCTATTTAAATATTTGATCAATAATCGTAAATATGAACTCATCAGTTTATTTTTAAAGATCGTTAAATAACATTAATGTGCTAAATACTGTGACATTAAGTCCCGCCCCTTCAGTCGCCGTGATGTCACACATATATACTGTGACATTAAGCCCCGCCTCTTCAGTCGCCGTGATGTCACACACATACTGTCACATTAAGCCCCGCCCCTTCAGTCACTGTGATGTCACACATACTGTGACATTAAGTCCTGCCCCTTCAGTCGTGTGATGTCACACACACACATATACTGGGACATTAAGTCCCGCCCCTTCAGTCACGTGATGTCACACGCATACTGTGACATTAAGTCCCGCCCCTTCAGTCACTGTGATGTCACACACACATACATACTGTCACATTTAGTCCCACCCCTTCAGTCCTGTGATGTCACACACACACATAAATTTAGACCCGCCCTCACCTGAGAGGGTCAAAGGTCGTCAGACAGTCCCGCCCTAACGTGTTGATATTTGAACAAAACAAGATAGCGGTTTGATTGAAGCTGTGTTTCATGCAGCAGCCAGAGGGCGCTCAGGAGCATCAGCAGGTTACTGGCCAATCAGTGGTTTGTTCTCATTCATGTGATGAGTGGGGTGGGGCGTGTGTGGGGGGGTGGGGTTAGTCGGATCTCACGGCGATCGTTAGTGTTTCAGGCGGAGGAGGAGCTTGGGACTTACGGTAGCTACTCTCGCTATCGCTGGCGTTAGAGGTCACATGTTCTGAAATCACAGTAAAACACAGGAGAACGCAGAGTCAGCCAGAGCATCCATTTCCCATGATGCTTTGCCCCCGAGCTGAAAACAACCACAAGGATTGGGATAGATGGCGTGAGCGCAGACGTACTTCCTGTTTGACCACCGATTTGTTGTGTATTTACTGGAGCGAGCCACCAGGGGGCAGAGCACACAAAGAACCAGTTTCTGTCATTTTTCAGCTTCTTAAATGTGAATCATTTCTAGTTTCTCCGATTTTTCAGCTTGAATCATTTTGTTTGTGGACAAAAACATTAAGAACATCAATGGATTCTGCTGAAATTCCTATATTTGTTCCAATCAGTTCCACTCCTTTTTTCTCTCGGTTAAAAAAAAGCTTTCCCTAATTTATATGGAATAATAAACGTCCTACACTGCGTCTTTCTCTTCTTTATCTAACATATGACCGGGGAGGGCTTAAATGACCCAACATGAAACTTTATTACTGGGCAGTTCATGTTAGAGAGGTTCCAGCCTAAATGGAGATAGAAAGTAACACAATAAAAGTCCCACTGTACTTATGTGTTTATTGATATGTCTTATTATTATTTTTATATTTTGTACAATTCTTATTTACTGATTTGATAAACCCTAATGGGAGTGTGGGAGCAGTGTATATGATGTGTGTGTATATATTAATGGAGAAAGTAGAGGACATATTATGTAAATCTGCATTTGTTGCAGCTCTAATATTGTAATATAAACAGGAAGCGCAGATCTAATATTCTAATATAAACAGGAAGCAGATCTAATATTCTAATATAAACAGGAAGTAGATCTAATATTGTAATATAAACAGGAAGCAGATCTAATATTCTAATATAAACAGGAAGTAGATCTTTGTCCTGACAAATGTTTTCAAGTCATAAACAAAGCAGCATGTGATGACGTCATCACTGGTTTATTTTCATGTGATCAGCTGCAGGTGTTACGACAGACACGACATAGTCACGTGACTGTCGAGAGTTTTCCAGAGAAAACCTGACATTACTAAAGTTGAAATGATATAAAGGATAATTTAGTGGTTTAATGATGTACTGGCTGTGTTGTGAGCGCCCCCTGCTGCAGAGAACCAGCCTGACACACAGCCATTTCTGTCACATGATCACGTCTTTATCTCACTGTAGCTGTGTCACATTCAAGGGACTGGACCCTACGGAGTGTGGATTTTTCGGCCAGATGTCGTCAAATTGTGTCACAGCGCAGTGACGTCGGCTGTCCCAATTCAAACAGTCTACGTCGACTCCTTCATGTCCGGCCTACATATGTGGCCGACATTAGCTTGTTTGGGAAGGATAGGTCTGGTGTATCCTTCTCAGCCGACCATATCCCATAATTCTTTGCGCACCAGCGGCAAATCTCTTCTACTACAAGCAAGATGGCGGAGGGAAGCGTCTCGAGTGACAGCAGGGAGTTTGTTATGAAATGTTGTGCCGCTATTGATGTAATGAATAAGCACAAGTCACAAGACTGACCGCCGCATCTGCTGTTCTCTGTCTGCTGTTTCAATCATGGCGTAACTTTGAAACTTTTGTTTTAAGTTAAACTTGATTTATTTTTGCCACATACACTAATTATAGTTGGTGGTATGAAAGAAACAAACCATAATCATTTTATTATGTTGAAGGGACCAAGGAGCAGAGGGCTGAATTTATTCGCCTGTGGTCTGGTGGTAAAACATAAATATGTGATGTGATTTTCTCTATAAGGTTTGGTGTGGGAGAGTGAGTGTGTTTACAAACAGTTTCCTGTCTCACAGTGAGATAAAGACGTGATCATGTGACGTAGAGGTCTTTTGTGACGTGGTTCTCAGCAGCAGGGGGTGCAGTGTCTGGTGGAGGTTTGGAGGACTTACTGTGAGCTCTGGACAGAACGTCGTCGCTGTTGTCCTGAGGTCAGCGCCGCACAAACAACCAGGAGAAAACAACAACCACACAAACACAACGTTACTGAGTAACAGCGACAGACTGAGAGCAGAGGGAACAACGCTGGTCACCACGGCAACAGGGCGCAGGAGCAGGGACCAAAATTCATGTGACATTTCTAAGGACCACCACCAGGGGGCGTTTTGGCAGCGACAGTTTCAGCCGAGCCCTGTTACCATGACAACCACCGGCACGTTTGCAGCACGCCGCCACCAGCTGACCTCTCTTCCTGTCGCTGACCAGTCAAGCCTCGCCCATGCCCCTCCCCCACCCCACCCCACAGAGCTGGTACTCACGGTCGACATCGCTGGTCTCCTGCTTGTTCGTCTCTTTGCTCTTGTAGAACGGAAACTTTCGGGAAAAGAGGTTCTTTTTACGCTTGTCATTGAGAGACTGCTGAGGAGGAGGAGGAGGAGGAGGAGCAGGAGCAGGAGGAGGATGAGGAGTAGGAGGAGCAGGAGGAGTAGGAGGAGCAGGAGCAGGAGCAGGAGGAGGTGGAGGTGGTGATGGAATAAAAACAGAAGAAGAGATGAGGACAGAATGAGACGTCCCTGGGTCTGAACAACACTTCTGTCTTATCCACTGTTATTAACCAGTTACTGATCAGTTATTAACCAGTTATTGACCAGTTACTGATCAGTTATTAACCAGTTAGTGATCAGTTATTTGTCAGTTATTAACTAGTTACTGATCAGTTATTACTGAAAAGTTTGAATAAGAAACGGAACAATAAAAGTTTTTGTTGACGTTGGTGAATTCAGTCACTAGATGCACAAAGTGCTCGCTCGCTCTCGTAATATCATATCGTGACTCAAATATCATGCTAATAACGAGAAGAGATCATGATTATTTATCAGTTATTTCACGTGACTGACATGAGTGGGCACCACAAGGTGGAGCTGTAGCTTTATGTTTCGTAAAGTAACTTTAGGTAACAACAAATGAAGGAGGAGCATAGAGAGAGAAGGCGGAGTACAGAGAGAGAAGACCCTGATCGTTTATAATGTGAATCATTATTTAACTTTTTTCGTCCCGTTCGTGACGAGTTAAACTTTGATTGGACAGTTTTTGTGTGGGTAAATAAAAAGTGGGTGGAGCCACAGAGTCAGACCGAATTGGCGTGTTCTTTGTAAAGAGAAAACACACTGAACGTGAAACGCCCACATTTACACACTGACAGTGAACGCAGCACAGAGAGAGAGATGACATGCGTGCGACATGCAGACATCAGCTGACTGACACAGCTTGAAGGATGTCATGTGACGAAGAGGGCGGGGCATAAAAAAGTAAATTTTAGGCAGAAGAAATGGACGCTTTCAAAATTCAGTTTTGTGTTTTTGACTCTTTCTGATGTCATCACGTGACAACAGTCAACATCAGATGTTACATGCTCAGCATTAGAGAGAGGGGGCGTTGACTGGTGAGGAGGAGGAAGGTATGAGCAGCAGACAGACATCAATGTCAAGCGTTTCTCCCCGCCCCCCCGGGTAAAACCGTGTGTTACAGAGCAGCGTTGGTGATGTGTTCTGATGTTAAAGCAGCGCACTGAGTAGACTGTGGCTCAGCGGCCGCAGACTTCCACATGCTGTTAACTGGTCAGCGGCGTCACGCATTAGTGGGCGGAGCTCAGGTGGCAGCGGCGGTGCGTCACTCTGGAAAAACGTCATGCATAATCAGCTGCTTTTCACACTCACCCCGCGCTCTCCAGACTTGGCGTTGAACTTCACCGTCTTTAACCTTGCCCTCTCTTTCTTCTCCACCCTGTGGTTCGACGAGACAAAAGGTCAGAGGTCGCACATCGTGCAGGCACAAGTCCATGGCATCGTTGTCCCTGTTAGACTTCACTCACTCTCACACCAAACCTCATAAAGCTGCGGAAACACAGGAGCTGCTGGTCCTCTGGTGCCTCGTGTGGTCACTTTGTGTCACTGAGTCTAAATGAAATATTTCAAATGCCGAATTCATTAAAATCAGACTTTAGAACTTAGTGATGGAGGCAGCAGAGGATCAACAGCTCCTGTGTGTGTGATGTTAAAATCACTGATTTTAACATGAGGTTTGGTGTGAGAGTGTGTGTGTGTGTGTGTGTGTGAGAGAGTGAGTGCGTGCTTTACAAACCTTTTTTCATTTTTTTTCAAGCAGAATGAAAAACCTGAACTACACCTTCAACTTTTCCATGTGACAACAAAAATGAGTCAACTGACCGTCTCTTGCTGGGGATCACGCCCACTTCCTCCACCTCGCCCTGAGCGGTCAGCTGACGTGCCTGCCACCACTCGTCATCGGACGCGTTCACCACGTGAAGGATGTCGCCAAACTTAAAGTTGAGACCCTGACTGGGCAGACCCGAGTCTCTGGTCTTATCATAGTCAAAGAGAGCTCTGCACGCACACGCACACGCGCACACACACACACACACACACACACCATTAAACTTAAACACACATTTATTCTGAAAACTGTGGGGTTGTTTTTATGCATGGATGAACAGAAACTGAGACTTTTATTTTGAAAATAGAGAGATACTATCCATGTATTGAGCAGGTCAGTCCTCTGAAGTCCTCACCTGACGTACAGTGACCTCTTCTGGCTGGTGCGCAGAGAACCGGACCCCGAGCTGATGCTGCTGTTCATCATCTGCTCCCTCAGGTCGTGGATCTTTGCCTCGAAGCGGCTGTAATCTGAAACACAGACACCAGAGGTCACCAGAGGTCATCACATCACAATATTTAACCTGTGCTCGTCTGTGTGTGTGTGTCACCCTCTGGCCTGTAGTGGGCGATGATGGTCACCGTCTGTCCGGCGTTCTTCAGGGCAGCGGCAGCCTGTTCGTGGGTGGCACTACGCAGATCCACGCCGTTCACCTGAAAACACCCACAGCTACTAAAACACTGGTGTACTTGTGAGGTCATTAAACTATTGACAGGCAACCTTGTTTGTGGGGACATGTGTGGTTGTGAGGACGTCTGAGTGGTCCTCACAACAACAGTAATTATGGAAGCGCCTGTGTTCTGGAGCTCCATCTAGTGGACATCCTAATGGACGACATCGAGCTACAGGCAGCTTTTCTGACTGCTACGCTGTGAAGGAGGAATTTAGAACAAATACCTTGTGTACACTCCTTTCAATGGGAGGGGAATGTGTGTGTGTGTGTGTGTGTGTGTGTGTGTGTACACACTGATACGAGTCTGTCTCCTTTCCTCAGCTCGCCGCACAGGTCAGCTGGTCCTCCGGCGAGGATGAAGGAGATGAAGATTCCCTCTCCATCCTCGCCGCCCACGATGTTAAAGCCCAGACCAGTCGCTCCTCGGTGCAGCACCACCTTCCTCGGCTCTCTGTGGGAGGAGACACCAGCTGTCAATCACTCCTGTTTAATTTCAATAGACAAAAAAAAACAGGAAGTGACATCAGAGTCAGAATGTGATCTCACCGCGTGACATCATCATCTCCCAGCATGCTCTTCGGGGTCGGGGAGTAGCGCCCCGATGGTGCTGGTGGTGGGAGGGGCTGACCCAGGAAGGGGGGCGGGCTGATATGGTTCTCCATGTGCTGTGAGTACGCTACAAACAGACAGACAAAAAAATTGATTGAGATTAGATCGATGGTTAACACTGAGACAAAGCAGGACAAAGGACAGATGGACAGGTGGAGGACAGATGAAGGACAGGAAGACAGATGAAGGACATGAGGACAGATGGACAGGAAGACAGATGAAGGACATGAGGACGGATGGACAGGAAGACAGATGAAGGACATGAGGACAGATGGACAGGAAGACAAATGAAGGACATGAACACAGATGGACTGGAAGACAGATGGAGGATAGGTGGACAGATGGAGGACATGAGAACAAATGGACAGGTGGAGGACAGATGGAAGACAGGTGGACAGATAGAAACATGAGGACAGGTGGGGGGCGGGAGGACAGATGGAGGACGGGTGGACAGATGGAAGACAGGTGGAGGACAGATGGAGGACAGATGAGGACATGCTCACAGTTGGTGAGGTCTGGTGGAGCAAAGCTCTCGTGCATGAAGACACTGTTGGGTTTGGCCACTTTTAAGTAAACCACGTCCGGAGTGTTTTTCAGGGCAGTGACGGCGTGTTCATGGCTCACTTCCTCCAGACACGAGCTGTTCACCTGCAACCACAAAATAAAAGTTAGAGACTTTTATTTTGAAATGTTTTTTTCACAGTTTCATCATCTGACCATGAATCTGTTCTTCTATAATCTTGATTTTATTTTGATGAAGTGGTTTTTCTTTAAACATTAGCTTCAGTAATGACAGTAACCTAGTTTGCTAACTTTAATGATCTTTAAAACATGCACATTTTGTTTGTAACATAGTTATCGAGTTGTTATTTTACTGTAACCGCGTCATCTCTGCTGACATACAGAGTCAACAGGAAGTAGGGGGGCGTGGCCACATGCTTACAGCAAGCAGCTTGTCTCCAATCTGCAGCCGCCCATCTTTGTGTGCGGCTCCTCCCTCAATGATCTTGGTGACGTAGATGCTGTTGTCGCCTGGGATGTGCTGGTTCCCGACTCCGCCCGCGATGCTGAAGCCCAGACCTGCACCACACCAGGACCAGGATTCAGTGAGATTAAAACCACCACCACACCCGTCCCACCACCGTCACCAAGGTTACCTTTGGGTCCCTTCACCAGTTTGATCTCCATCACTTTCTCGGACACAGGTTTCCTGCGGCGGACGTAGAGTCGGACGAGCGAGCCCGCCTCCTTCAGGGCCTCCACGGCGCGGCTGTGGGTCACATCTCGTACGTCCACCTCGTTGACCCTCAGGATGACGTCGTTCACCCTGAAACAACAGCAGCAACACAGTCGTCCTAAGACCGAACACGTACTCGCGCACGCATGTTCAGTCAAATAAGGCGGGTCAGGTCGGGCCTCGGGCTTCCTTTTTTCCCCTCATAAAACACTTTTCTTGCAGTTTGTAAATGATATGTTGATCGATGTGAATCAATCAACTGGATGAAAGAGACTGGTGCTGCTTCAGCAGCAGCAGCAACAGCAGCAGCAGCACCCACTCCAGCTGCAAATAAAACACCGTGCTTCGTTCAATGGGAAAATTGCAAGACAATTCATGTGGGTATGTCAGGCCGGGTCGGGTTCGGGTGTAAAGACCCACGGGCTGGATTGGGTCGGGTTGTAATTTTCAGGCCCGTTGAGAACTCTACTCCTGTGTGTGTGTGTGTGTGTGTGTAATGTTAAAATCAGAGATTTTCTCTCTGAGGTTTGGTGTGAGAGAGTGAGTGCTTGCAAACTTCAATTTCCTGTTGGAAAAGTCTGTGAGGGCCCAAAGCCCATCATCATCATCATCATCATCAGGATCAGGTGTGTCACACTGATACATGATGAATAAAGCAGTGAAAGGCAGTGCCACACAGCAGGGGAATCTGGGTAATAGACACCATTCTGAAAGTAAACGTGTGCGTGGGTGCGTGCGTGTGTGCGTGTGTGCGTGCAGGGACCTGAGACGTGCATCCTGGGCGGCCGCTCCTCCTGCGATGACTTTGGTGATGAAGATACTGGGGTCTTCACCGATGTGTGGGTTGTCCGTGCCGCCCGCAATGCTGAAGCCCAAACCCGAGTTGCCCTGGAAACCAAACACACACCAATCAATGACATGGATCAGTGTTTAAACGATCATTCAAACGTGTTCTTACCCTCTCCAGTGTGATTTCCTCATACTCATAATCAGCCTCTGTCCCGTTCACCTGCAAACACACACATATATTACTATTGCACTGCTATTGGCTGATGGCAGCTGTCAATCACTCTGGTGTCAACTAATATGTATCTGGTGTGGAGGTGTGGACTCACGTATGGGGGCGTGTCCAGACTGTCCGTGTTGACCACCAAAGGAGCAGGATTGGCCTGAAGAGAGAGGACACGTCATCGACGCCACGCCCCCAAAATCAAACCACACCCACACGTCATCAGCAACCACTCCCCCAGAGCTCCGCCCCCACAATCACATGCACACTGAATACACACAACTGCAGTCAGACAGGAAGTGAGCAGCGAGGACAGTCGTACGTACGCTGCACTGACGCATGAAGACAACAAGCATGAAATTACTTTAACAACTTCAGCAGCGGCTGAGAGATGAAGAGAACGTGGAGATGAAAGAGACAGAGAACGTCTAGATGAAAGAGAAAGTGGAGATGAAAGACAGAGAACGTGGAGATGAAGGTGAGAGAGAACGGGGAGATGAATAGATCGTGGAGATGAAGGAGCGAGAGAACGGGGAGATGAAAGAGAACGTGAAGATGAAGGAGAGAGAGAACGTGGAGATGAAGGAGAGAGAGGACATGAGATGAAAGAGAGAGAACGTGGAGATGAAGGAGAGAGTGGAGATGAAGGAGAGAGAGGACATGGAGATGAGAAGAGAAGAAGAAAGATAGAGATGAAGGAGAGAAACGTGGAGATGAAAGAGAGAGAACACGTGGAGATGAAGGAGAGAGAACGTGGAGATGAAAAGAGAGAGAACATGGAGATGAAATAGAACGTGGAGATGGAGAGAGAATGTTGAGATGAAAGAAAACATGGAGATGAAAGACAGAACATGGAGATGAAGGAGAGACAGAACATGGAGATGAAGGAGAGAACGTGGAGATGAAGGAGAGCGAATGTGGATATAAAAGAGAGAGAACGTGGAGATGAAGAGAGAGAAAACATGGAGATGAAAAGAAGAGAACGAGGAGAAGGAGAGAAGCGAGATGAGAGAACGTGGAGATGAGAGATGAAGAAGACAGAGAACATGGAGATGAAGGAGGGAGAACGTGGAGATGAAGGAGAGAGAGAACGAGGAGATGAAGGAGAGAGAATGTGGAGATGAAGGAGAGAGAACATGGAGATGAAGGAGAGAGAGAACGTGGAGATGAAGGAGAGAGAATGTGGAGATGAAGGACCAGAGAAAAAGAAAAGAAGAGCAAAATTAAAGGGAAAAAACACCTGTGATGTCGTAGGGATGATGGAGGTCTCAGCTGGGATTGGTGAGATTGGGATCACAGGGATTATGGAGGAGGGAGGCGGGGCAGAGTCAGCCTGCTGAACAATAGCATGGTGAGGGGCCAAAGGTTAGGTCGGTGTGGACCTGTCATGTGTCCGTTTGTTTTGATCATGCTTAGGTGTCAGTGGGGCGGAGTATGAGGTTGTGTGTGTGTGTGTGTGTGTGTAAAATCCTCTGTCTTCACAACTTTATCTCACTGTTACACTGGAAACTGAAGTTTGTAAACTGCTCATTCTCCCAACCGAAAGTCCATAGAGAAAATCAGTGATTTTAGCTGCTGGTCCTCTACTGCCTCGTGTGGTCACTTTGTGTCACTGAGTTAAATTGTAATGAAGAATTTAAAAACCCAAAGCGACAACATAAGGGGACATTAGACCTTAGTGATGGAGGCAGCAGTGGATCAAAAACTCCTGTGTGTGTGTGATGTTAAAATCACTGATTTTCTCTCTGGACTTTGGTGTGGGAGAGTGAGCGGTTTGTCGTAGATTAGACTCTCTGGAGCAGTTTAAAATAAATATGGAGAGGTGAAGTGAAACACACCAGAGATCCATGTTGTCAGCTCACTGTTTAGACCCAAGCTGACACATGAAACCACAACAGAGCAGGAAGTGCTTCATCATTAGAGCAGCAGCAGAACCCGGACCACATGGAAAACAAACAGCTGCTAAAATTAGCCTCCACACATTGACCACATTGATCAGGCAGCTGCACACGTGGAGCAACGCTCGCTGATCCACCACGGTCACAAGCTTCATTTCACCCAAAACAACAAAACATGTTTGAAACACAGACTGAGGGGCGGGAGTGAGTGCTTGTGTTTGGAGGGATCTTTGAGTGGAAAAGAGCAGAACATCTACACAAGTTAAAGGGATAGTTAAAGTTTTTTATGAAGTGTGATTTAACAGACACACACTGTGCTGTGAGCGCCCCCTGCTGCTGAGACAGAGGTGACAATATGGCTGCAAGCAAAGACTTTATAAATTCTACTGTGAATTAGTCGTTAAGAGCTAACTCTCTTAACAGCTACTAACATGTAATTATTTGCATCACTTTGACAAAGCTAACTACCGCAATGTTCAGCTACTGTTAGCACGGAACTTAGTCCAAACCAGGGAACATGACTCATGATGTTACAGTGTATAATCAAAGATTTACAGCCTTTCACTGGGAAGAGTGTGCCCTCTGGTGGTGAAGTGAGACGCTCACACCACCTTCCTCTGTGTTCAGACACTAAATAACAGAAAAGTATTGGTGATACGTTCCAACATCAGTGAAACACTTGGAAACAACAGGCGCCAAAAAACATGGAAACAACAGTTGCAAACACCAGGAAACAACAGTCACAAACACCTGGAAACCACAGTCACAAACACCTGGAAACAACAGTTGCAAACATCAGGAAACAACAGTTGCAAACATCAGGAAACAACAGTCGCAAACACATGGAAACAACAGTCACAAATACCTGGAAACAACAATCACAGACACAGAAACAACAGTCACAAACACCAGGAAACAACAGTGCAAACACCTGGGAACAACAGTTGCAAACACATGGAAACAACAGGAAACAACAGTCGCAAACACATGGAAACAACAGTCGCAAACACCTGCAACCACCTGGAAACAACAATCACAGACAAAGGAAACAACAGTCGCAAAAACACCAGGAAACAAAAGTCGAAACACATGGAAACAACAGTCGCAAACACATGGAAACAACAGTGGCAAACACCTGGAAACAACAGTCACAGACACCTGCAACCACCTGGAAGAAACAATCACTGACAAAGGAAACAACAGTCGCAAACACATGCAACCACCTGGAAACAACAATCACAGACAATGGAAACAACAGTCGCAAATACCTGGAAACAACAGTCACAGACACAGGAAACAACAGACACCAGAAACAACATTCACAGACACAGGAAACAACAGTCCTAAAAACACAGGAAAAAACAGTCACAGACACAGGAAACAACAGTCGTAAACACATGGAAACAACAGTCACGACACAGGAAACAACAGGCGAAACACAAGGAAAAACAGACACAGGAAACAACAGTGCAAACACCTGGAATCAACAGTCACAGACACAGGAAACAACAGTCAAACACAGGAAACAACAGTTACAAACACCTGGAAACAACAATCACAGACACAGTAAACAGTCATAAACACCAGGAAACAGAAACACATGGAAACAACAGACACCAGAAACAACAGTTACAAACACCTGGAAACATCTGCAAACACCTGGAAACAACAATCACAGACACAGGAAACAGTCAATAACACCAGGAAACAGAAACACCTGGAAACAACAGTCATGGAAACAACAGTCGCAAACACATGGAAACAACAGTCGTAAACACAGGAAACAACAGTCACAGACATAGGAAACAACAGTTGTAAACACCTGGAAACAACAATCACAGACACAGGAAACAACAGCCGCACACACCTGGAAACAACAGTCGCAGACACAGGAAACAACAGAGACCAGAAACAATAAATAACAGTCGTAAACAACAGTCAAAGACACAGGAAACCACAGCAACAAACACATGGAAACAACAGTCACAGACACAGGAAACAACAGACACAGGAAACAACAGTCGCAAACACCAGAGACCGGAATCAGAAACATTTTCTCAGGGTGACCACGTCTGACCTTCACTGACTCTGAAAACTCTTGGACAGAGTTAGAGCTTTCACCACAAAGTGTCACCAGGCGTCCACCAGAACCAGAATCACCAGAACCACCAGTACCTGACTGAAGGAGGAGGGAACCCGGGGGATGTGCGGCCTGCTGCTGTGTCCACCACTGAAGACCTTGGCCGTGCTCCTGGTCGGGCTTTTCTTCACGCTGTCTCGCAGGTTCAGGAATCGACTACGAGCTCGGCAGGAGGCGGTGAAAGTGGACACAGAGGCCTGAACCTGAGGTGGGTTCGGCAGGTCGACGTCAAACCGCGTCAGCTTCTTCTCGCAGCCGTTCGTGGCCTTGGAGACAAGCTCCTGCCGCGAGTGATGTGTCGTCATGACTGACAGTCGAGTTCTTCAGATGGACTCGATCAGCAGCTGATCCAAACTGTTACTGTTAGCTCCACCCACCCATGGCACCAAACACTCCCCTTCCTCTCTCCATGTCTCCGTGTCTCTCGCCCTGGTCGTCTCTCGTTGCCGTGCCGATTACTCTGCTTCACTGAGCATGGCACATGTCAGCACCAGGCTCTGCTGGCTGCATGAATAATCAATGTTGCCCCCCGGTGTGAGGCAGAGCAGCTCCGGGTCAGTGTCAGCTGACGCTACCAGAGAAGTGGGGTCCTGGTGCATCCTCTGGTGGGTGGAGCTTTAATCACTTTCAGGTGTGGATGTGTGAGGCACTGGCTGTGAGCACCCCCTGGTGCTGAGAACCAGCCTGACACACTGAGGCTCACTGTGAGACTGAAGTGTGTAAACCACACACACACACACACACACACACTGCTGCCTCCATCACTAAGTTCTAATGTCTGATTTAGTCTCTTCAGTGTTTGAAATCCTTTGTTCAGATTGACCTCAGTGACACACAGTGACCACACGAGGAAGCAGAGGAGCAGCAGCTGCAATCACTGATTTTCTCTCTGGACTTTGGTGTGGGAGAGTGAGTGTGTCAGGCTGGTTCTGCTCTGAACTATGTGTCCACACCTCATGCGACCGCACTTTAAAAACAAAACCTAGATGGTCATGTGACTAAAAAGCGCCCCCTGCAGGAGTTGTGCAGTACTGATGAAGCCCTGGTGAAGCTGACCATGAGACCACCCAGCTGAAGCCAGAAGACCACTTCGTCTTTGAGTCGCACATGTTCCTCGTCACGTATGTTAGCCTGTGGCTCTGAGGCAGTGCTGCCTGTCAGGAGCCGGGAGGTTGCTAGGCAACACTGAAAGGGAAGGCATGTGTGCTACTGCAGGGGTTCCTTCACGTCTGCCCAGGACATGATGCTGCTGCTGTTTATGCAGGTGAATCACACACACACACGGATCATGTTTTCACTTGTGTGTGTGTGACGATGATGATGCTGCTGTGGATGAGCTGCAGATGTGACGCAGCAGCATCATGACACACACACACACGCACGCACACACGCGCGCACACACACACACACGTTGTAGGACACGCGTGATGACATGGTGCAGCCCCTCCCCCTCGAGTCCTCACATTTTGGAGGAGGAGGAGGAGGAGGAGGAGGAGGAGGTGACCTACCAGGAGGCGCCGGTGGAGCCGCTTGGTTCTCCTCAGTGTGCCCATGATGCGGCGGCCCATCTTTTTAGCATACCACACAGAGTTTAGCATGCCTGCTGCTGCTGCTGCTGCTGCTGCTGCTGCGGGAGGTGCCTCCTCTGGCTCCTGCAGCAGCTGCGGCGGGGCAGCAGAGAGAGGGGGTGCTGGCTGAAGAGCAGACGATGGGAGGGGGTGGGGGGGCTCACTCTTCCTGCTCCTCCTCCTCCTCTTCTTCCTCCTCACAGACAAAAACAAGGAGGCTGCAGAGTTTATGAGCAGGTGTTTGAAGCAGACATCCACTGATGAGTGGTTGCTACGAGATGTCAGACTGAGCAAGAGAGTGAGGGAAGAGCATCGGGGGAAGACAGGTGAGAGAGGGAGAGGGAGGGAGAGAGAGCAGCCTCCGTCTGTGTGAAGCAGACGCAGCGACAACAGACAGCACCACTGACGCGATAGAGGGGGAGAGAGAGCGTAGCCGCCGCCGCCGCCACCTCCTCCTCCTCAGTAATAAGTGAAGTGCATGAGGAAAGTGCTGAGTGATTCCTGTTCATCCTTCCTCACTCACACACTGAGAACTGACTCCATCACAAGCCACAAAACACCAACGAGTAAACAAAGGCAATAAAGACTAAAAACTTCACGTTACTTTTGAAAGAACAACATTAGTAAACCACTCACTCTTCCACACACACACACACTCACTCTCCCTGAACCAAAGTCCACAGAGAAAATCAGTGATTTTAACATCACACACACACACACACACACACACACACAGCAGTTGTTGATCCTCTGCTGCCTCCACCACTGAGTTCTACTGTCTGATTGTCACTTCAGTGTTTGAAGTACTTAATTTAGACTTAACTCAGTGACACAAAGTGACCACACGAGGCAGCAGAGGACCAGCAGCTAATATCACTGATTTTGTGGAGTTTGCAGAGTGTGTGTGTGTGTGTATGTGTGTGTGGGAGAGAGAGTGAGTGGATTATAAACTTCAGTTTCCTGTGTAACAGTGAGATAAAGACGTGATCATGTGACATGTGTGTGCATGTGTGTGTGCATGAGTGTGTAGACTACACACTCATGTCATCAGGCATGTATCACAGTTGGAGACAGACAGTTTTCTCTGTTTACAGTCATGTTAAATGAGGTTAACCATGTCCTGCTCCACACACGCACACGCACACACACACACACACACATACACACACACACACACGCACACACACGCACAAAGATGAAAGCTGGAGTCAGGAAAAGCAGTCAATCCATGAGACGATGAGTGTGTGAAAATATAAACAAATGAAGATGTGAAAGGGTCAGAGGGGCGGAGTTACCTGGATCAGGGGGTAGGGGTTGGAGGAGCAGGACAGGAAGTGGTTGTCCTCTCCGTGAGAGTGGAAGGTGGAGGAGGTAGGGGAGGTGGAGGAGGGGAGCTCCGGGTGCTGCTGTCCTAACATCGACGACCCGTCAAAGACGCACTCCAGAGACGCCACCTACACAACACAGGGGAGGGGGCGGAGTCTCGCACAGGTCAAAACAAGGCAAAGACAAAACAACAAGAGAGCCAAAGCTTCAGTGATGAGGATGTCCTTCTGTCCTTCTGTCCTGACACCACAGGGTGGCACTGTTCTCCTGGTTTTATCTTAGTGTGTGTGTGTGTGTGTGTGTGTGTGTGTGTGTGTTTGTGTGAGAAACAGACACACAGACAACATCCGGTCCGTCTTATCCATGAAAGTGTGAGTGAATGACAGAGGTGTGAGTAAATGGGGAGTGACAGAAGAGTGAGTGAATGAGTGAATGACAGAAGTGTGATTGAATGAGTGAATGACAGAAGTGTGAGTGAATGACAGAAGGAGTGAATGAGCGAATGACAAAAGTGTGAGTGAATGAGTGAATGACAGAAGCTTGAGTGAATGAAAGAAGTGTGAGTGAATGCGTGAATGACAGAAGTGTAAGTGAATGAACGAATGACAGAAGCGTGAGTGAATGAGTGAATCACAGAAGTGTGAGTGAATGAGAGTGAATGACAGAAGTGTGAGTGAATGACAGCAGTGTGAAAGATTGACAGAAGTGTGAGTGAATAACAGAAGTGTGAGTGAATGAGCGAATGACAGAAGTATAAGTGAATGAGCAAATGACAGAAGTGTGAGTGAATGAGTGAATGACAGAAGTGTGAGTGAAGTGAAGCGTGAGTGAAGGACAGAAGTGTGAGTGAATGAGCGAATGACAAAAGTGGGAGTGAATGACAGAAGTGTGAGTGAATGAGAGTGAATGACAAAAGAGTGAATGAGTGAATAACAGAAGTGTGAGTGAATGACAGAATGACAGACGTGTGAGTGAATGAATGAATAACAGGCGTGTGAGTGTATGAGGATCAAGGTGAGACAATAACGATATAAACACAAATACAAACCATTAACAAACTCACGTAGAAATATTATGTTCTACAGGTTTAAATCTATCATTCATCAAATACTTTAAGAATCAATTAAGTTTGAGTCTTTTTTTAAAATCATTAAAACCACTTTCTGTCATTTTTCTTTCTTTAAATCAAATGTCAAATGTGATGATGATAAAAGTCCTCAGTGAACAATGATGAAAATAATCTGGTTTAAATCTCTGGCTGTAGTTTAGCAGGTGTTAGCATCTCCACAGGCCACGCCTACCTTCATAGGAGAGATGTGGGCGTGGCTGACATAGCCGTGCACGTTCTCCACCTGGGACAAGTTCTTTTCTGCCACCTGGACCAGCTCTGGCCCCGCACCCCCCTCCTCTGTCAGCTGGGGGGAGCTCTGGTCCTGGAGGGACGAGTCCTCGTCATGGTGCTGGTACTTCTGAGACAGGAGAGGACAGGAGAGGATAGGAGAGGACAGGAGAGGACACGGTCAAGACTGAGTCTGCTGTTCATGTCCTCAACACTGACCCTGGGTCTGGGCCCACAGATGGTTCACAGGAAGTTTTTTTTGGGGTCAAATCAGCGGAACTTTGTTGTTTCCAGTGACATCATCGCTGCTAGTGCGCTGCTGATCACAACAGCGCTAATCAATCAATTATCAATCACACACATCTTCTGTTAGGAGAAGCAGGAGGGGGAGGAGGGGTTTTGTGGATGATTCAGTGACACGATGAAGAGGATTCACCCACACAGTCGTCCACTGCACCACATTATTAGGAACACCTCACTGAAACAAAGAGCAGCAGCTGAACTCACCTGAATCACATGTACTACAAGCCCTCACTTTTCAAAATAAAGGTCCTAGTTCATATTCAGCTCATTAAATTTGAGCAGGAAAGTCTCACGTTAGGTTACGTGTTAAAAACCCCAGTGCATCATGGGAATCTGTAGACGGAGCCACAGCTGCTCTCAGCTGATCTGATGAGTGTGTGTGTGTGTGTATGTGTGTGTGTGTGTGTGTTTCCCCACAGAACACGTCAACACAAACACGTGTCCGTCATCCTGCCACCAACTCCGCCCACCGGCCAATCAGCCGTCAGCACCGGTGCAGAGGACGTGTGTGATTGTTGGGTCGAGTGAACACAGCCGTTCACCTCCTCACTGCTCGCTCAGCTGATGACTGAAGTGACCTCACAGGCTCACACCACACGCCGCCGCCTCTCCACACGCTTCCACCCACCTTGCAGCCGAACATGAGGGAGATGGCGCTGTTGGTGCAGGCCAGCTTGCAGTGGCACAGCATGGGCAAGAAACAGTCCACCTTCCTGCTGCTGGAGGCACCAGGGCAGGTGGCAGACAGCCGCCGCCTCCTCCAGGAGCGCCGTCCGGCTCTTCCCGCAGTACCACCACCTCCTCCTCCAGCCTCGCCTCCTCCTCCACTGCTGCTGCTGCTGCTGCTGCTGCTGCTCCCTGCTCTCACCATCCGCCCTCATTCCTTGTGTCGCTCCATCGCGGCAAGGCGAACACGACTCCCGGAGCTCATCCTTCATTCAGGGAGACCCTCCCCCCTCCCCCTCCTCCTCCTTCTATTAGTGTGAATGTGTTCCTCTCTCTTGACCTCCTCTCAGGCACTCACCACGACTCCTCACTCTCCGTCTCACTCTCTCTGTGGCGGTGATGTTGAGAAATGAGGGGCGAGTGAGCACTGTGTGTGTGTGTGTGAAGCTTTCCTCTGTGGGGGTGTGATGAAGGGAGGAGAGGGAGGGGGTGGTCACATGACACATCGGAAACGAGGAGAGTGTGGGGTGTATCCTCAGGGAAGGTGGAGGGATGAAGGACAGAGTCAGCGATGAAGAGGAGGAGTAAAGAGAGGAAGAGGATGAACAGGGGTCAGATGGACCTCGATGACGAGGTCAGGTCAGGTGACACATCAACAACAATCACTGCAGATTAACCTAACACAACCAGCAGTATTTCACTTTTCCACCACCAGAGGGCGCCCAATCGACTGTATCAACACATCTATCAATAACCAGTCGACAACGATTGAGAGAAGAAGAAAATAAGAACAATCATAGATTTCTTTTCAGCACTGTAGCCAGGCTGACACAGAGCCACAGCTCCACTGAACCATCTATTCCTTTAACACTGAGAACACTGACTTTATGAACTTTTTTGTGAATAAAATAACATCAATTGGAGAAAAAAATTAGAAGCTTTAGAAGCACCAGGTGCACAGTTAGACAGTTTCTCCCCTATAGATCTCCCTGAGTTAACATCATTAGTTTCGTCATCCAAGCCATCAACCTGTCAGTTAGATCCTATCCCCACCAAACTGTTTAAAGATGCGTTTCCTTTAATTAACAGCTCTATATTGACTCAAATTAATCTATCCTTATTAACTGGATATGTGCCCCAAACGTTTAAAATAGCAGTTATTAAACCCCTTCTCAAAAAAGCGACCCTTGACCCAGATATTTTAGCTAATATATATTATCTAATCTTAGAAAAGGCGGTTGCTAATCAATTATGTGAATATTTGCGCATTAATTAAACCATAGCACAGAAACAGCACTAGTTAAAGTTAGTAACGACCTTCTCTTGGCTTCAGATAATGGTTTAGTTCCTTTAATTGTCCTGTTAGATCTAAGTGCTGCATTTGACACCACTGATCATGATATTCTACTGCAGAGATTGGAGCAGACTCTTGGGATCACAGGTGCTGCCCTCTGCTGGTTTAAATCATACTTATCTGATAGATTCCAGTTTGTTCATGTTAATGATAAAGCCTCACTACAAACAAAAGTTAATTGTGGAGTTCCACAAGGCTCAGTGCTTGGGCCTATACTTTTTTACCTTATACTGTATATGCTTCCTCTAGGGAACATTAATAGGAAGCACAACATATACTTTCATTGTTATGCAGATGACACACAGCTATATTTATCAATGAGGCCGGATGAAATAAATCAGGTCCTGGATGACCTGTAACCTTGTACTTTTAAACTCAAAAAAAAAACTGAGGGAAAAACCTTCTCATCACACTGTCACTTTAGATGACATCACCATGGCTTCCAGTTTCACTGTGAGGAACCTTGGAGTTACTTTTGACCAGGAAATGTCATTTGATTCCAACCAATCAAGGCAGATGACTGCACATCTCTGAGTTTGGTTCTGTCAGAGATTTCTTCCTGTTAAGAGGGAGTTTTTTCTCTCCACTGATGCCTAGTGCTTGCTCATTGTGTGAACTGTTCTCTGCTCTCCTTGATGTTGTGCAAGTACAGTGCCTTGAGATAATGCATGTTATCATGTGGCTATACAAATAAAATTGAATTGAACACACCATCTAACCCCTGAACACATCAACAAACACTGAACACACCATCAGACCCTGAGCACACCATCAAACCCCTGAACACACCATCAAACCCTTGAAACACACGCCCAGTCCCTTAACACCGTCAGTCCCTGAACACATCATCAAATACTAAACACACCATCAGACCCTGAACTCAAAAATAGCACTTGAACCGCCATTTAGCCCCTGAACCATGCATCAAACCCTTGAACATGCCATCAAGTCCTGAGTCCGCACCCATCAAACCCCTGAACACACCCATCAGCCCCTAGACACACCATCAAGCCTGAACACACCAACAGACCCTTAGACACACCATCAGTCCCTAGACACTAGAACCCTAAGACACACCATCAGACCCTTGAACACACAAGTCCAGTCCCTGAGACACACCATTAAACCCCTGGGCATCATCAAACACTAGACACTGCATCAGACTTCCTGAACACACCATCAAACCCCTGAACATCAATAAACTACTAAACACACCATCAGACCCTGAACTCACATCCAACCCTTGAACACGCCATTAGCCCCTGAACACCACCATCAAGCCCCTGGACGCACCATCAGGATACATGAACACATCATCAGTCCCCTAGACACACCATCAGTCCCTTGAACAGCCAAGTCCCAGGGAATTTCACCATCAGTCCCTGAACACACCATCAGTAGATCCCTAGACACACCATCAAGCCCTAGACACACCATCAGAGCTGGGAACTCATCAAACCTGGAACACACCATCAGACCCTGAACACACATCCAGCCTTAGACCATGGCTAAGCCCCTGAACCGCCATCAGTCCCCTAGACACACCATCAAGCCCCTAGACACACCATCAGTCCATAGACACACCATCAGTCCCTAGACACTGTCAGCCCCTGGACACACACCATCAAGCCCTAGACACACCATCAGTCCTCTGAACACACAATCAAACCCTGAACACACCATCAAACCCTGAACACACCATCAGTCCCCTGAACACACCATCAGTCCCTGAAAACACCATCAGTCCATCAGACACCTTGAAGCCATATTGCCCCTGACCTTGGACCTAAAGCCCCGCCCCCTCTGATGGTTCACACAGCGTACTTACATGAGCGTGTTGACCAGGTGAGCGCCCGACCTGTGCCAGCGTGTGCAGGATTTCGTTAAGGAGGGGGCAGTCCTAAGAACGACCACGCACATTTACAATCAGAGAGAAAGAAAACAACAACAACACACAGCTCACCTGCACACAGGAAGTACATCACAGAGCTCCTCCTACCACCATGTTCTCTGAGGTCAAACTCGGCATAAAGCAGCAAACACAGTTACTGCTTTCAAAAATCATGTGATTTAAGAGGTCACAGCAACCTTGAACCTTGACCTTCGACCTTGAAAGTCTCCTCAGATCATCTGTGAGTCCACATGAAAAAACCTGCCCGACATTTCCTCTTTTCGGGGACGAGAAGACTACTTGTGCGTACTTGGGAGACCCATATATCCCAGAATGCATTTCGCAGAACACAGCAGAAGAGAATACGAATTTAAACCTGAAATAAATATTTTTCTGTGTCCTGAACACAGTTGTAAGATGATTTGAGGCGAGAAATTAGTCATTTAGAATTCAAACATGTGGTTTGTGTATTAAGAGCTGACGTATTTATAGTCTGGCAGTGAGCGGACGCTGGTGCTCACAGTGTCCAGCAGAGTGCAGCATTACCTCAGCCTGTCATTAGATGCTTGGTGTGATCCATAGATTTGTTGTTGACCGTTATTTTGTTTTTAATGTAAATGTTTTGACCTGACAGTTTGAAAGTTTGTATATTATTGTTTGATTCATTTAAACTTTGACTTTTAGATTTACATTAAAGTCATACGGTCATTGTATATGTATTGTAAGTGTCCATATATGTATATATACACACACATATATACATACACATATATGTGTATATATATACACATATATACATATATGTGTGTGTATGTGTATATATAAACACACATACGTGTATATATGTGTGTGTATGTACACATACTACTCTACACTGCTGTAATCTCTAATCTATTTTCCACATGGTGCTGTATGTTTTAATAAAAATAAGTTAATATATAAATGTAAACATTAAAAATGTGAACATAATAACAATATATCTGCATTAATTAAAAGTATTTTATATGTTCATTTATCAACACTGTAGGTGGCTGTAATGAAACTGACACCATCCGTCATTCAAACAGTAGAACAAGGAAGTAGCGACTGTTCTAACTGAAGAGAGTATAGTGTGTACTCTGTACTTGGCGAGTGACTACTCCAGTCGTACTTCTCAAGTACTCAAGTACATACATGAGTACTAGAGTAATGACAAAGGGACTCAGTCACAAAACTGGGTGACGTTACATCGAAGCTCCGCCTCTGCGTGACAAAGTCATCAGATATTGGTTCTCACCTCAATGCTGGTGCTGAGGTCAGAGGTCACTGTGGTGCTCTGAAGGCTGGAGAAGTCCCACAGGTTGACGGGCACTGTGGGGTCCGCCCCCTTTGGAGACTCCACCCATCTCTGACTGTCCAATAAGGTCACTTCGTAAAACTCCTGGATATCTGAGCGGGAGAGACACAGCGACACGAATTTGCGTCATGCTGAGACGAACACAGAACACATGCTATGAGACACATGAACACATGAAACTGACCGAACACATGAAGACGACACATGAAGACCAACACATGAACACATGAAAACCGACACATGAAGACCGACAGATGAACACATGAAGACCAACACGTGATCCCATGAAGACCGACACATGAAAATGTGGGAAATAACTGGTTTTCTTCATGTTTCCTGTAATGTTCTAAGACAACAATTAACAGTCAAGCTGTGAATGAATGCTGGGGTGATTATATGATAGGGAAAGGATAGACCATTTTAGACCGTCCTTGGTGACAGTGTCTCTCCTCCATGCAAAAATCCATGCATGCAGTAAAGATATGATTTACTCAACACAGATGACTCAAGAATTTCTTTCACATTTTGGCGACGAGGATGGGATGGACGCTCCAATGCTCAGGGCCTGGATTCTGACTGAAGGTTATTACTGGTAAGGAAAAATTCCGCTCCACAAAGGAGGACAGGTGCCAGCGGACGCTCCATCTATTTAAAAAGTGAGTACAGTGTTTTTTAAATAATTTCCAGGTAGACAGATATTCTATAATTCCTGTGTGGTTGAATATCGAGGTCTGGTGTAATTCCTTTGTGGTAACCGAGACCGTCTCCATATAATTCCTGTGTGGTTTGGAGACCGTCTTCATATAATTCCTGTATGGTTTTGAAGACTAGACACCTAGGTAGATAGTTGTAATTCCTGTGTGGTAGGCTATCAAGATATTCTATAATTCCTGTGTGGTTGAATATCGAGGTCTGGTGTAATTCCTTTGTGGTAACTGAGACCGTCTCCATATAATTCCTGTGTGGTATTGAAGGTCTGAAGGAAAAATTTAAAGGAAAAAAATAAATAAAAATTCAGCTAATAAGTAACAACAGTAAATTGAATATGCGGTGCCAGATTTCGAAAGAAACTGTAATACATGGTATTCTTCTACTAAGTGAAAATTGAGCATAGAAATTATAAGACTTAAGTTAAACTGAAGAAGAGCAAACGTTCAAAAAAAAGAAAAGAAAAAAGTATTAAAATTAAGATTTATTTTAAAGTCGACAGATAAATTCAAAATTGGGACTGAGTAAAATTTAGAAATTTGGTCTATGTGTTGCCTTGTATTGTTTTGTGGTTTAATGTATGTGTGGACATACAGGATCAGTTTTTAGAGCTTGTGTTGAAGAGGAAAAGTACTGTGAAATTTGTTTGAGTTTATTTTTTTGTGTTGGTGGGGGGAGACTCACACACAGTGACAGAGAGAAGGGGAGTTTCAGAGACAAAAGTAAGTTTGATAGGAAAAACTAGAAATGAGCGAGAACCAAAATAATAGATTGGAGGTTTGATTAAAATGTTTAGAAATAACAACAATAATAAAATGAAATAAAAACAACAGTACTAATAAATCAACATATTAATTAAATAAAAAATAGTAATTGGGGTATAAGTGTTGTTGACTGACTGAAAGGAACAAAGGAAAAAAAAGAAAGAAAAACTGTAAAATAAGAGATTGTACTGTGTGTGTCTGTGTGTAATGCAAAGAGTGTACTGAGTATGCATTTGTGCTGAAAGTTGTTCAAAGTGTGTTGGCAATCAAACTTAGCAACCTCCTCCATGCAAAAATCCATGCATGCAGTAAAGATATGATTTACTCAAAACTGATGACTCAAGAATTCCTTTCACAAAACACATGAAGACAAACACATGAGCACATGAAGACTGACACATGAACACATGAAGACAAATGCATGAACACATGAAGACCAACACATCAACACATGTAGACCGACACATGAACACATGAAGACCGACACATGAAGACCAACACATGAACACATGTAGACGACACATGAACACATGAAGACACACATGAAGACCAACACATGAACACATGAAGACCAACACATGTAGACCCGACACATGAAGATCAACACATGAACACATGAGACTGACACAGACACAAGACAGACACATGAAACACATGAAGACAAACATGAGCACATGAAGACCGACACATGAACACATGAAGACAAATGCATGAACACATGAAGACCACACATGAACACGTAGACCGCACATGAAAACATGAAGACCAACACATGTGACACATGAAGACCAACACATGAACACATGTAGAAGCCACATGAACACATGAAGACCAACACATGTAGACCCGACACATGAAGACCAACACATGAACACATGAAGACCAACACATGAACACATGAAGACAGGCACATGAAACACATGAAGACATGAACACATGAGAACATGAACACATGAAGACCACATGCATGAACAGATAAAGACAAATGTATGAACACATGAAGACAGACAGGAAGACAGACACATGAACACATGAAGACAAATGTATGAACACATGAAGACAGACACATGAACATATGAAGACATGAAGGCCAACACATGAAGACAAATGCATGAACACATGAAGACAGACACATGAAACACATGAAGACAGACACATGACCATATGAAGACAGACACATGAACACATGATGTCCAACACATGAAGACAAATGCATGAATCAGACTCGATCAGCGTTAGCCCCGCCCTCTGACTTTGATGGGCGAGTTTGACAGATAAACTAAATTAATGATCCACTGCAACACGGACCATGAAATAATATGTGTCATTAAATAATGAAATGTGTCATTAAATAATTAAATGTATTTAATGACACATTTCATTATTTAATAATGACACAATTAATGAATGATTTAATGGTGTATTTATTTTTTTACTTTTGTCCCTTTTGGTCCGCCATATATTTCACTGTTAGACAGACTTTTGTAAACCACACCAAACCTCATAGAGAAAATCAGTGATTTTAACATCACACACAGGAGTTGTTGATCCACTGTTGCTTCCATCACAAAGTTCAAATGTCTTATTTTGTGCAATTCTGTGTTACAATACCTTTGGTTGAATTTACATCTGTGACAAAAAGTGGCCACACGAGACAGCAGAGGACCAGCAGCTTCTGTGTCCACGCAAGCTAAAATCACTGATTTTCTCTATGGGGTTTGGTGTGGCACAGGAGTGAGTGGTTTACAAACTTCAGTTTCCTGTTGTTGTTTTCCTGTCTGTCTAACATTGAGATAAAGACATGAACATGTGACGTAGAATTTACAGCAAGACACACAACAGCTTGAACTTTCCCTTTAATATAACTGACTGAATCCAGAGGGAGAAAAAAAAGGATTTTTCAGCAAATCACTGAACAGGGTTATGTAATAAAAATAGATTCAAACCTCAAAGAAAAGCTAAAAATATATATAACAAACACTGTATTTATAGCAGCTGGATTCACTGTGTGTGTGTGTGTCGTCTTTTTTGTTTTGTCCAGAAGTCTTCTCCTTTTCTCTCTCTGATGAGATTTTACAGAGAGAATAAAAACTCTTCTTCACTTTAGTCCCTGAGGGACTGTATTGATGTCCAGTAAAGACAGAGGCCTCTGTGGAACTGTGGGACACTGTGAAGAGATCGTTTTACAGCGAAAGCAGCGGCTCACTTCCCAAGTTAGAGCATTGCTACGGTTACAGCAGATAAACAGAGCAGTGACAACGACATGGTTCCACCCGGAGCCAAATATCAAATGGTGATTTCTCCTGACGGATATTGCAACGGCATTTGTCATGTAATCCGTTTTAAGTCGAGGTTATGGCTGCAAGAGTTCACGAATTAACGGGAATAAACTGGACAGTTCCAAAATGGAAGGTTGTGAACTTAAATATCATAATCTTTGGCTAAAACAATCAGGCAGCCATTCTAGAATTAGTCTTAGTCTTAGTCTTTTGGACTAAAATGCTTATTACCTTTAGTCACATTTTAGTCATTTCTATATGTGCTAGTTTTAGTCAAATTTTAGTCGATGGAAACTCAAAAAAGTTTTAGTCAGTTTTATTTTTATAAAACTGACTAAAACTTTATTTTTATTTTATTGCTGACTTCATCATACAACAGTGTCACGCATAAGTTTGACATGAAATTTCCTCCGCCGGTGGTGCACCGCGACTGACTCCAGATCTGCTTGGAAGGGCTCGGGGCGAAGGTGATTTACAGCGAACCCCCGCCCGGGCCTCGCCGCTTCCCAGGGCCATGGACATGTGCACTCGCTGCAGCTTCTCCCGCCCGCCTGCCCCCAGCGCGACTGTCGATCGGAGCAGACTGTCCTCAGTGTGCCCCAACCACATCGTGTCATCAGGGCGAGGAGCGTAAAACACGGACCAAGTCATTTTTAGGTTTTGATTGACAGATTACGCGCAGAATAAGCAGAAATGTCGTGCACTCTGAACATAAATGTCGAGAAATACTCCTGGGCGCAAAAAGCAATTTTCCCATTGAGCACAATAGTAAAAGAGACACCTATAAAACTGTTCACAGGACACCTCATGACTTGTACATAGGCATGTATAGATCTTTGTATTCTATATCTTTAATTCAGGGAGTTTCATATTGGAAAGACCTTCCTAAAGGCCATAAAAAGCCCAGAAAAAAACTTATTTCTCAGAGTGACGTCACAGCTGTGTACGAGCACAGCAAAGCGCAGTCATGGCTTCTCAGGAACAGCGCTACTGTCAGGGAACCGTACGATGTGAAAACTTTATGAGAAATGTGAATAAATGAAGGCAATTAGGAGTTGTCTTTTACATGTTTTAACACGCCGAGCAAGTCACGACCCTTCACAAAGCCGAAAGGCATCATGGGGGGTAACACTACTGTGCATGCTCATGCTCTACACAACCCGGAAATAAACGTGGAAGTCAGAAACTTTTTTGGCATATGTGCTGGGTGAGCAACTTCATAGGAATGAACAGAACCAGGGGAACCAGCTCTATCTAGTTCTTATAATACATCCAAGCTCTCCCACACCAAACCTCATCAGAAAATCAATGATTTTAACATCACAGGAGTTGTTGATCCACTGCTGCCTCCGTCACGAAGTTCAAATGTCTGATTTTGTCACGTCGGCTTTCAAAATTCTTCATTTCAATTTATTTCAGTGGCACAAAGTGACCACACGAGGCAGCAGTGGACCAGCAGCTCCTGTGTGTGTGATGATAAAATCACTGATTTTCTCTATGGGGTTTGGTGTGGGAGAGTGAGTGGTTTTATACCTTAGTTTTTTTATTTTTGGCCTTCGACCATGACACGGACGTCACCGTAAGTCTACAATGTTTGAAGAACATGTTCACGTCTTAACCTCAGTGTGAGACAGGCTTTTCCAACAGGAAAGTGAAGTTTGTAAAGCAATCACATCATTAATGATGTGAAAATATGACAGCGTGAAGTAACTTCATATAGATTGTTTTTGAAATGATTCCATGAGTGCATGATGCTGTTGGAACATTGTGAGGAAGACAGCTGTGCTCCTGCTGCCCCTGCAGGATTATGTTACCATGTTAAACCATGTTAAATGACGGTGTTCACACAGATTACACACAACTGTTTGGACTTTGACAGATTACAAAAAAATCTGTTTTTCATCACATTGAGATTATGACAAACTAGAGCTGCCGGAGACGTATGAGGAAACATCTTTTTACACCATTAGATATACATGTGTATATATAAAGTATATACTGGTATACATACACATGTATATATACACACGTGTATATATATATATATACAGTACAGTATATACAGTATATATACTCATGTATATATACACACAGTATATATACACATGAGTATATATATATATATATACACTGTATAACAGGATATAAATCTAATCAATATGTCATATGTATATGTCTAATGTCAAAAGTATGTGTTATAAATAGGGATGTCCCGATATCGGTCCGATATCAGCCAAAAAACGTATATCTGATTATATCGGAGTGCCTCTAAAATCTCCGATATAAGCACTCCGATACAACAGTCCATTCTGCTCCAGCATTTCTATCCAGCAGCGCCCGTTGTGATCACGTGGGCTCTGCGTGTTGGACACATGTAGAGCCCACGTGATCACAACAACAGCGTGTGTGTGCTACTGCCATTTCAGAGGCTACGAAGCTGCACAGAAAGCGCAAGTTAGCCATTAGCACCACGCTAGATCATCCTGGGGTGAGCTGCTAAAACAACATAATTTCATAAACCAGCGCCACTTGCCGACTTTCAACAGCCTTTGTTTATTAATTATACCTCAAAAACCAGCCATGCCAAGAGCTTTGTGTGTTTTAAATGTGTCCTGAAGCTCCACACACGGAGCTAAATACGTCTGCGGGGCCAGTCCTCTGGCTCCGTGTAATACTCAAGGCTGCAGTATCGGAAGTGAAAAAGTTGTTATAAATAATGTGTTTATTTATTCTATCCTGATATTTCAGATATAAATACAATCTGATTATTCTAGTCAACATATTCAGATTACTTCACTGGACACAATCTGATTATTCTAGTCAACATATTCAGATTACGTCACTGGATGTAATCAGATTATTTTGGTGTACGTATTCAGATTACTTCACCGGATGTAATCAGATTAATTGGTGTATGTTATACTACATGGGCCCATGGTGATGTAGTGGTTAGCATTCTCGCCTTGCAGCGAGAAGACCCTGCCTATCGCAGGCAGGGTGTACCCTGCCTATCGCCCGATGTAGCTGAGATTGGCACCCCCCGCGAACCTCTATAGATAGATGATGACTGATGTTATACTACAGTACAATACATGTCATTTAACAGACGCTTTTATCCAAAGCCACTATAAAAGCGACAATAAATGCATTGCAACATTTTGGTATTTTGTATTCAGATTACCTTGCTGGGTGAAATCAGATTACTGAGGCAGTAAAAATCAGATGACTTCAGTTAAACAAACTCCAAAGGCTTAAGTTTGGTTCTCTCTTTTTATTATTGCTCCATGTTCTGAGCAAGTATAGGTTTTTATAAATGATCAATTATTGCAGCAGAAAGTGGTTTGAGTCTGAGTGTGTTAAAGCTGCATCATTAATATTGATTATTAATAAATTCAATGGAAAAGAAAAAAAACCTCAATCTGATCAAATTTATCTTCAGTTAATTTAATAATTGGTTAATAGTCGCTTGTTAATAGTTAATTAATTGTTAATAGTCTGATCAGAACACAGTAAGTCGTCATACCTATGAGCGCCTGGAACAGGTTACTCTGGAAGATGTCGATGACCCTCTGCAGAGAGACTCGTAGCTGCCGGTCCTCGGTGTGGTTCAGTTTGGTGCGATATTCCTCCAGCAGCAGCAGAGCTCGCTGTGCATCTACAGCAGGAGGAGTCATTATTAGTATTATTGTGATATTTATCAACATAAACTGATATAGAAGCTTATTTTACTGTGACAACATCTTTGGCCATATTGTCCAGCTCCAACTCTGAGTGAAAACATGACTGTCAGAAAAGACGAGACGTGAATAAAGTCAGTCTGTTTTTACAATATCTTTAAGAAGAAGTTCAGGTCTTCTTCTCACTGCAAGACACACTTTTCCAACAGGAAACTGAAGTTTGTAAACCACTCACTCTCCCACACCAAACCTCATGGAGAAAATCAGTGATTTTAGGTCACAGGGACACAGGAGCTACTGGTCTCCTGCTGCCTCATGTGGTCGCTTTGTGTTACTGATGTGAAGTCTAAATTAAATATTTTAAAAGTGGATCAACAACTGTGCTGTGACACTAAAATTACTGATTTTCTCTGTGGGGTTTGGTGTGGGAGAGTGAGTGGTTTACAAACTTCAGTTTCCTGAAAAGTGTGTCTCACAGTGAGATAAAGACATGAACATGTGACAGATATCGTAGAAAATTAACCTGTCGGAGATTTTGTGGCTAAAATCAGCCTTTTTTTCCTCGTTTTAGTCACGTTTTCACTGAGCGTGAGCCTCTGTGTCTCAGGCTGGCTCTCAGCAGCAGCGGGGCGCTCTGTGAGTGCTGACTATGTCACTGCTTCATACAATCATACTGAAAAAACTGAAATGTCCCTTTAATCATTTTCAGTCGTTAAATTAAACTAGGGGTGTGTGTGGTTAAGTCTCCGACACTTTCTCCATAAATAAAAGTAACACTTCACGTGATTGTGACGTCATCAGTGTATATGTCTTTCACGTCTTTCTCTCTGGACATAATTTATTCATGTTTCAGTTTATTTTGCGTGAAGTTACGTGTTTTTTTCTCGCCGTGTCCCACATACAAGTTGGTTAGCAAGAGCGGCTAGCCGGCTGCTAGCACTACTTTTAACTGACTTTTCCCGGCCCGGCACGGTTCGGCCCGGCTGGGCAAACGGTAGCCGTAGGTGCGGTGCTGTAGTCGGGCTGTGTGTGTGTGCCAACATGTCGGTATCACTTTCACTCGGTTGTTTCCTGGAAAAACAAGCGGCTCACAGACCGAGCTTTGCCGCCGCTAGCAGCCGTGAGAGCGGCTTACCTTTCCTCCTGACGGGCATGGTCGCTCTGGCTCGGCACGACTCGGCTCTGGCTGAGCGTTAACACACACTCACAGAGTCACAGAGGAGCCGCCGTGTGTCTTTTTTATCAATTATTCCACCAGCGAACGCCCGCTGTCACCACTCCAAGTCCGGGCTCCACGACGACATCAACTTCCCCCCGACAAACAAACTCCCTGTCAGGGGAAAAATGAACACATCCAAACGAAAATAAGCCACCGAGTCTCCGGGGAACCCAACCGGAACACCGCCACAAAAACACCCGTGTGTTCCCGCTTCAAAGAGAGGCAGAAACCCGGAGAGGAGCTCCGCCTGGCACCGGCTCTCCGTCCCCGTCACAGAGGCTCCTTTCACCGGCGTGTACTGCACACACGAGCCGCTATGGCGACACACACAAATAAAACCAAAGTGTGAATATGGTTATGAAAGGCCGGTGACAGAGTTCCGGAGCCCCCGGGGGCTCTGCTGCTGATCCCGGGAAACAACTTCAGAGTCCCGGCTGCTGCTGGCACACCTCAACCCGAGCCGTGCCAAGTCCAGGCTCACTTATCCCGCACTGCTGCGGGTGCTATTCCCAGCTCAGCCTGCTGCATTCGTGTCAAACTTCCCTCAGAGTAAACCCCTCCTCTCTTCTTCCTCCTCCTTCACTCCAGGTCAATAAAAAAAAAAATCCCAAACTTTGCTCCAAAATGGCGTCTCACAGTCAGAGCTGGAGATGAGAAGCATGTGATTTCCCAAAAGTCCTTCCCTCCACCGACCTGCAGCTGCCCGGAGTCCAGCAGCTCACCTCCACCCGGGAGAGCAGGAGGAGGCGGCATGGAGTCACTCATTCACTCATTCATTCATTCATTCATAAATAAATAAATAAATAAAGAGCAGGACAAAGATGAATGGAAAGTGAAGGCTGGAGCCAGGGATCAACACAAATCTGAATGAATGAATAATCATAACAAAAAAAAGAGGTTAAAGGGACACTTCAAGTTTCAGACTAACTTTTCAGTGCTGCCAAAAACTTGGACTCGGTGTGGAGAGAAAACACTGATTTGACACAAAACGTGAGCAGATTCGTGTGAATGCACTGAGAGTCAGTCTACACAAAATGGCTGCCAGCAGAGACACATTTTAGCCACTTCATAAAAGACTACGATGTCTGCGCCACGTCTTTATCTCACTGTGAGACACACTTTTCCACCAGGAAAGTGAACTTTGTAAACCAGTCACTCTCCCGCACCAAAGTCCAGAGAGAAAATCAGGCGCTGCTGATCCTCCGCTGCCTCGTGTGGTCACTTTGTGTCACTGATTGAGGCAGCAGTGGATCAACAACTCCCTGATTTTCTCTGTGGACTTTGGTGTGGGAGAGTGAGTGGTTTCCTGGTGGAAAAGTCTAACAGTGAGTTAAAGTGGTCAATTACATTAGAAATGTAACGACAGAAAAAAAAGTGAGTGGTAATTAAATTACCACAACAGAACATCGATCAGAGGACAGAGGTCAGACAGGAAATGCTCCTGAAGTACAAATCCATCCTTTGGTGAGGATGAAGATGAAACCTCGTCCTCCCTCTTTGTCTCTCTCTGTCTCTCTTTGTCTCTCTTTGTCTCTCATGTGCTGATGTAAACCACTCCAACCTCTGGCCCAGATTAAAGAGCAGGCCTTTATTTTTAGACGGCCATGTTTAATGGATGACCTCTGTTAGAACCGTCAGCTCAGATCAAAGGACATTTTTAAAAAACATCTTTAATTCTGTGACATTTTATTGTGAAATTATAACATATTTTCTATACTATTGTCATTTTATTGTGAAATTATAACATATTTTCTTTACTTTTGTCATTTTATTGTGAAATTATAACATATTTTCTTTAGTTTTGTCATTTTATTGTGAAATTATAACATCTTTTCTTAACTTTTTTCGTTTTATTGTCAAATTATAACAATTTTCTTTACTATTGTCATTTTATTGTCACATTATAACATATTTTCTTTACTTTTGTCATTTTATTGTCAAATTATTACATATTTTCTTTACCTTTGTCATTTTATTGACAAATTATAACATATTTTCTATACTATTGTCATTTTATCGTCAAATTATAACATATTTTCTTTACTTTTGTCGTTTTATTGTAGAATTATTACATATTTTTTTACTATTGTCGTTTTATTGTCAAATTATAACATATTTTCTTTACTATTGTCATTTTATTGTCAAATTATAACATATTTTCTTTAGTTTTGTCCTTTTATTGGCAAATTATAACATATTTTCTTCACTTTTGTGGTTTTATTGTCAAATTATAACATATTTTCTTTACTTTTGTTGTTGTATTGTCAAATTATAACAAATTTTCTTCACTTTTGTGGTTTTATTGTCAAATTCTAACATTTTCTTTACTTTTGTTGTTTTATTGTCAAATTCTAACATATTTTCTTTACTATTGTCATTTTATTGTCAAATTATAACATATTTTCTTTACTATTGTCATTTTATTGTCAAATTATAACATATTTTCTTTAGTTTTGTCATTTTATTGTCAAATTAACATATTTTCTTCACTTTTGTCATTGTATTGTCAAATTATAACATATTTTCTTTACTATTGTCATTTTATTGTCAAATTATAACATATTTTCTTTACTTTTGTCATTTTATCATTTTATTGACAAATGATTACATATTTTCTTTACTAATCTCATTTTATTGACATATTGTTGCATTAATGTCACAGTTCACAATTGGCCACAATGACATTGAATGACAACAGCACCCTCTGCTGGAATACAAGCTGAATTAAATAATGTGTGTGTGCGTGCGCGTGTGTGTAAAGACTTGTCACAGCATCAGTGGACTTTATTGTTTTATAGAGTAAATCAGTTCAGAAATCATGAAACTGTATCAAGTTTGTGAAAATCTGATTGGTTGCTGGTCAGTTAAATGGTCATATTTGGCATTAATGTACGTCGCTGCATAACATAAAGGTTCATATGTCTGACTCCTCCCACCTCCTCCTCCAACAGACATAAAAAAAACACTCTGACACAATAGAGCATGTGAGTGACGTCATACAATAAACTTTATAAAATGTTAAAATTATAAAGCTGTTGATGTTATAAAGTCACATCAGAGTGAAAAGCACATGCTGTTTATACAAACCAGAGGTCTCAAACCTGGGGGCCACATGTGGCTCGCCACTTCATGTCATGTTATAATGAGTTATTTCTGTATGTATAGATTCATTTTATAACATAATGTTGCTTTTATTGTGAACTTCATATCATTTTTATCATTCAACATTCAAAAACCTTTACAGAGCAGAATGATGATGTCGGACTCTGAGGCGCGTTAACATTGTCATCATCATGGTTCAGGTGTTCATTTCACCCACAGCAACAAAAAACCTTCTCATCCACTTTGTCCCTATTTTCCAAAACATTTAATCATCTCTGTCGTCCACACGATAACTTAACAAACTCGATACCAACCTTGTTCCCTTATCAACCGGGTGCTGATGAACCTTAAGTAACCAAAAAACTACACCTTAATATCAAAATACCTTCCGTTTCTATAGCAACAGTGTCAAACACTGTAGTGCTTTCTGGAGGCACGTATACATTGATCATTGTGTTTTCTAGCTTTCCTTTAATTAATACAAATCTCCCTTCATTGTCCCTAACTTCTTTAAGACATTCGAATTGAACTGCATTTGAGATAAGGATAGCCATTCCCCTCTTCTGACTGGGTCTGTAGCTACTATAAAATGTATTCCTAAAACCAAAGCGTTTTAACTTTTCATGCTCTTGTTGAGGCCCTGAACATCTGGACAATGTGTGCTAGCTGAAAAAGACAAAGAAGAAACAGTTAATGCCCAAGGGGGTGGAGTGGCTCAGTGGTTAAGACCGGTACCCCGTGTACAAACTGTCAGGCACTAGCAAGGGTGAACTCACAAAGCAGAATCCAGACAAAGTTCAGGGTCTTTAATCGGTCAGACGTCGGTACACAGAGATCAGTCCAAAACAGGCAACAGCATCCAAAACGGCAGGCAAAAGAGAAGTCAAAACTCAATCACGGTCTAGTTACAGTCACAAGGGAATCAGACGTTAACACTGGAAAATCTCACACAAGGACAAAGACAATCTGGCACTGAAGGAGGGGAAGACATAGACTAAATACTCTCTGTCAAATGAGAAACAGGTGCAACACATTTGGGTGGGGCCAGTAATCACACAGGAGGGAAACTTGACAGGAAGTGGATCTGAAATGAGACAACGCATGAGTACCAAAATAAAACAGGAACCAATGAATGAATAGAAAAACAAATAACATAACTTAAATGGCAGCTATGACATGACAGTACCCCTCCCTCAACGGCCGGCATGACGGCAAAGGCTCTTCAGGATGGAGCCGGTGGAAATCCTGGATCAAGACAGGGTCCATAATGTTCCTTGTTGAGACCCACGATCTCTCCTCCGGGCCATACCCCTCCCAGTCCACAAGGTACTGCTGACCACGGCCCGGCACAATTTGGCACAATTATGGCACAATAATAATGGTGATGATATGGGTAGCCTCGAAAAATTGATCTTGATCCCGCAACCTGCATGATGAGAATACAGAGAGAGAGAGGGAAGGAAGGAAAGACACAAACTAGGGAGAGAAAGAGATAAGGTTAATGACATAAAAAGTCATAATCATATCCTGAGTGTGAGAGAGTGAATGTGCGTGCACCACAGGAAAATCCCCCAGCAGTCTAGGTCTATAGCAGCATAACTAAGAGATGGTCTAGGTTTGACCAGCTCGAACTATAAGCTTTATCAAAAAGGAAAGTTTTAAGTTTAACTTTAAATACAAAGAGAGCGTCCGCCTCCCGAACTATCATTGGGAGCTGGTTCCACAGGAGAGGAGCCTGGTAACTGAAGGCTCTGCCTCCCATTCTACTCTTACAGACTCTGGGAACCACAAGTAAACCTGTATTTTGTGACCTAAGTGGTCTATTAGGGTGATAGGGTAAGACTAGGTCTTTCAGGTATGAAGGGGCCTGACCATTAAGTGCTTTGTACGTGAGGAGGAGGATTTTAAATTGAATTCTAAACTGTACGGGGAGCCAGTGTAGAGAAGCTAACACTAGAGTTATATGGTCTCTCTTTCTAGTTCCTGTCAGAACTCGTGCTGCAGCATTTTGAATTAACTGAAGGGTTCTAACACACTTGTTGGAACATCCTGATAATATGGAGTTACAGTAATCTAATCTAGATGTAACAAAAGCATGAACTAGTTTTTCAGCATCCTGTAAAGAAGGAATGTTTCTAATTTTCATAATGTTCCGCAGGTGGAAGAAGGCTGTTCTGGAAATTAGTTTTATGTGTGAATCAAATGACATTTCCTGGTCAAAAGTAACTCCAAGATTCCTCACAGTGAAACTGGAAGCCAGGGTGATGTCATCTAAAGTGACAATGTGATCGGAAAGTTTTTCTCTGAGGTGTTTAGGGCACCTCAGAGTATACCTTAGAGTATAATGACCTCAGTTTTTTCTGAGTTTAAAAGTAGAAAGTTACAGGTCATCCAGGACTTAATGTCTCTGAGACATTCCTGGAGTTGAACAACCTGATTTATTTTATCCGGCCTCATTGATAAATATAACTGTGTGTCATCTGCATAACAATGAAAGTGTATGTTGTGCTTTCTAATAATGTTCCCTGGAGGAAGCATATATAAGGTAAAAAGTATAGGCCCAAGCACTGAGCCTTGTGGAACTCCACTATTAACTTGTGTTTGTAATGAGGCTTTATCATTAACATGAACAAACTGGAATCTATCAGATAAGTATGATTTAAACCAGCAGAGGGCAGCACCTGTGATCCCAAGAGTCTGCTCCAATCTCTGCAGTAGAATATCATGATCAATGGTGTCAAATGCAGCACTAAGATCTAACAGGACAAGTAAAGAAACTAGACCATTATCTGAAGCAAAGAGAAGATCATTACTAACTTTAACTAGTGCTGTTTCTGTGCTATGGTTTAATCTAAAACCTGACTGAAAATCTTCAAACAGGCCATCAATGCGCAAATATTCACATAATTGACTAGCAACTGCCTTTTCTAAGATTTTAAAAACAAAACAAAGGGGAGATTAAGGTCGGAAATTAGCTAAAATATCTGGGTCAAGGGTCGCTTTTTTGAGAAGGGGTTTAATAACTGCTATTTTAAATGTTTGGGGCACATATCCAGTTAATAAGGATTGATTAATTTGAGTTAATATAGAGCTGTTAATTAAAGGAAACGCATCTTTAAACAGTTTGGTGGGGATAGGATCTAACTGACAGGTTGATGGTTTGGATGACGAAACTAATGATGTTAACTCAGGGAGATCTATAGGGGAGAAACTGTCTAACTGTGCACCTGGTGCTTCTAAAGCTCTTGTGCTAGAAGATGAGTCAGTCCCAATATAATAATAAGTCATCACTGCTCAGTGTTAAAGGAATAGATGGTTCAGTGGAGCTGTGGCTCTGTGTCAGCCTGGCTACAGTGCTGAAAAGAAATCTATGATTATTCTTATTTTCTTCAATTAAAGAAGAATAATAGGCACCTCTAGCTTTGTGTAGGGCTTTTTTGTAAGTTACAAAACCATCTTTCCAGGCTATATAAAATTCCTCTAGGTTATTGGAACGCCATTTTCTTTCTAATGTACACAATATCTGTTTAAGAGCACGAGTATTGGAGTTAAACCATGGTGCTCGTCTCATCTGGTTCACCACTTTCTTTTTCAGAGGGGCAACACAATCTAATGTAGTACGCAGTGAGGCTGCTGTACTATCAACAAGGTTATCTATGAGGGCGGGAGTAAAATCACAAAAGGTACCTTCAGATGTACTGACATATGGCACAGAGTTAAATAAAGGTTGCACTGTCTCTTTGAATGTATTAATATTATTATCAGACAGTATTTCTTATTTATGTTATTGTAGTTCATTATTGTACAATTAAATGTGAGTAAATAATGATCAGTAAGGAGAGGGTTTTGAGAAACTATGTTTAAGTTATCAATATCAATACCTTAAGTTAAAACAAGATCGAGGGTGTGACCAAGGCAATGAATTGGTTTATTAACGTGTTGAATAAAACCTATTATATAAGTTTCAGATAAGACTCTATGTCGCCCACTCTGGCCCCGGGAAAACACCTGACTGTGGTCGCTGGCATCACTATTTTCACGTTCCTCAGGATGGAGTCACCAATTACCAGAGTTGGTTTCTCAGTCTGTGTGGTGCTGAGAGGGGAAAACTTGTTTGAGGTGTGAACAGGTTGGTGGTGGACAGGACTCTTAGGCTTAAAGGTGACATCGAATGCTTGTATCACACATATATGTTAGTTATGGAGGTCTACTTACATATATTAACTTGTTTTCATGGTTAAAAACCTCCTTGTCACTGCAAATGAGCTCAAAATATCTCCTCACTGACACTCCTGTCAGCCGCGCTGTTTCAGACCAAAATCACACCCCCAGAACGTGGACTGTGTTGTGATTGGCCAGCCAACAGGAGCTTTCCCACTGTCCTGTGATTGGCCAGGTACCTGGAAGTGACGTAATTGGTAGGCCAGCTCTCAGATACACAGCTCCCCCTCTGGCACGGTGGATGCTCTGCATCTCAGCAGCTACAACGAAAGTAGTTCTTCTTCTTCTGTGGTTGAATGTACGCAACCGGATGTGCCCGGACTAGTGCCCGCACCAGGAGGCGCTACAGTGGTGAGGTTTTCTAATGACATCATCAATCTACGGAAGTGCCGATCCCGCTTCACAGAGCCCAAGAAAACAATAAAACCCTATTTTCTCAGCAGTGGCTGAACTGTTTGTTCTGAAACTTTAGGGTTTCATAATGACACAGATACACACACAAACGCAGTGTTAATTGGAGCTTAAGGTCTATGTCGCCTTTAACACTACGCCTCTTATTGACAGTCACCCAGCTGCCCTGTTTGTCTCCTGGCTGCACGGGAGCTGCTGAGGGAGCTAATGCTATGTGGTCCGAGTTTCTACCTCACTAAGCCTCGCCTCCACCCTAGCCAGTAAGCTACACTTTTTACAAGTACTTTTATCACTAAAGGAGGCAGAGGAGTAGCTAAACATGTGGCACATAACACAGGAGAGAGCAGGAGAAGGAGAGGGAGAGAGAGAGAAGCCATCGCTGCTAAGCTAACTTGTTACGCTAGCTAAGAATGAAACACTGTACGTGAATCTATGTGAACGATAGAGTTTAAGCAAAAGTAGCAGGTGAAAGTATTAGTCAATTCAATAAAACTCGTCAATTTGTTAATTTAATCGATCGTTACAGTAGATAGAAAACCGCTGAGAGACCAGGAGACACACAGCGTAACACCAGTGGAAGAACAGGAAGTGACACAATACGTTACCACCCCCGAAAGTTTGAAAGAAGTTTGGTTTTGCTCTCAGGTAAATGAACATTTTAAACTAGGAGTTTTTACAATACAACAGTACTACCAGTTGTGGAAAGGAACTACATTTATTCAATTACTGTACTTAAAGATCTCCTTCAGACAGGTTTTAAGATGTATGTAAAAAAAAAACCTGATATACTTATTTGAAGAATTGTGAGAGTTCAAAGTTGTGAGAATAGATGATATGTATCATCATCATCATCATCTACCGCTTTATCCTCAACCAGAGGGTCGCGGGGGGTGCCGTGCCAATCTCAGCTACATCGGGCGATAGGCGGGGTACACCCTGGACAGTTCGCCAGTCAGGGCCACACAGATAGAGACAAACAGATGATATGTATATATATATGTGTATATATATATATATATATATATATATATATATACATATATATGTACACATATGATCATGTTCATATTTTTTTTACTTCTTGATCTTGTTTAACTCTAGACTTTAGAATGTATTTGCCTGTTTAGATTACCCCGGTTTCCTACCCTTTAAGTAAGAGAGATAGTGAGTGGAGAAATATGATTTAAAAAAAATTTTTCATTTTCAGAATTTTACTCTCAGATGCTTCAACCAACATTTCATGTATATGATCTTTGAAAGTGTTTTGTGTCTTTACTTGTGTACGTGGAGATCAGTGAGTGGAAAACGTGGTTCTTGCACGCTTAATGTTTACAAGCTTTATATCCGGGAAGAGTTCACAACCAACGGTTGGTTCAGTAGAATAGATGCTGCTAATTGAAAGTTGCCACCTTGCTGATGCCATGCAGTGGTAGTATGTTGGCATACAACTGCTAGCAGGGGTACTATTATTTTTCACATGTGAATAAGGTGTAATGTCGTGCAATATGTATGAAACAAGATCTAATTCTAAATATAGTGGGCTATGCATAGATACAAAATAAAGAAGAAATTAAAAGGCATGGTTTCAACTATTAAATGGGTTTGTTTTTGTGCACTTATATGTTTAGATATTTTTCACAATGGTTGGGACAATCATCCGCTGAGAACAGAAAGCCACATGACCCCTAACCAGTTGTGGGAGTTGGGTTGTACACATTACCCAATTCCAGGACCAGAGGTACATGCAAATATGTTACATGAATCAATAGTGTGGTTCACATGTTTAAGCTATTGAATTAGAAGCCAAGAGCACCTAGTATTTTAAAGCAACCTACTGTTACTACATACAATTTAAAGTGCTGTATTTGTAGGGCATGGATATTCCTGACATAGAGTGGGAAAACAACGGACTTCCTTGTGATGACCAGTCGAGTGTTGTCGTTCCACACACGGAATGCCAACTGACTGATGGACAAATAAAGAGATGCAGTTAACTGTGTTGGAGCTGCATCCCAATCCTTTGGCAGTGATATTTACATTGCCGCTGTTCAATTTTGTGAGCAGTTACTTGATATTTGAAAGGACAGATCGAAAAAGTGGTAGAGAGTGAAAAAATTAAACCAGTACAGTTAAGTTCACTTTAAACTACTGCATTAATGGTTTATTTTAGTGCAGAGATTAAACAACATGTTTTACTGTCGTACCAAAACCAGCATGTAACTTAACGTACTACATTTTTCTGTAAAAGCTGAGCTTGAAAGATTTTTTTTTTAATACAAACTATTGTGTAACAATGGCAAAATAAAATCAGAATATTTTTGGGGAGTCTGTGGGAAGTACTCCCTCAAGTTACAATTCTACAAACATAACAATTCAGCCAACAAGTGCTGCCAGATGGATCTGAACACTTAATAGGCTTAAAAACATCAACATTTGAACATCTCACCTAGACAACCTGACATGTGTTAATACAGGCCAGGATGTCAAGACGTGTAGTCCTTGTAACGTCCTGGGATGCGCAAGGTCTCAAAGCAGGTGGCGGTTGTTGGGTATCTGCCCTCAACGACATCTACAGAGAGACTCCGTGGTAGAACCTCCCATCCGGTCCAGAATTTGACCAGGTCAGTCAATTCAGTTGGTGTCAAACCCTTAACACAGCCTTTTTCACCCTGGGGGGGTGTGGAGACTCTCCAGGGGGAGAAAAGGTTTGGGAACTGCTGCCTTAAGACAAGTGTACAGAATTTTATTTTAGATTTTTAGAATGATAGCTGTTGGACCTGACTATTGAGTTGAAAATAGTAATGATTAGTTTTTATAATATAAACTCATGTCATGTTGATGTTTCTAGCTCAATGGTGATTGTTGAAAAAACTACCTGCTTTCCCAAAAGGAGTCAGTAGGTGGCAGTGTTTTACTTCTGATGAAAAAAATTTAATTAATTAAGTTCTCTTTCCTAATTCAAACATGCAATAATATAAAAACCACAACAGAACAATCACTTAATATTTAAATAGTACTTTCAACTGTCTGTAAATCGACTGTCAGCTATGAACTGTCGTAGAAAGCTTGATATGTGGCATTTGGTTTCAACTGAACAATCGTCATCATCGTTGTCATCCTCACGAGGCCATGTGACACGCTGAAGAAGACTCTGAGAAGACTCTGATCATTTTCATTTTTCAAATCACACTTTTTTGTAGTTCTTTGGTCAAACATAACTGGTTAGTACTCATGATGTCAATTGTGGGTTATGCATGTAGGAAGACAGATAACAAAATTGAAAACAGACAGTAATAGATGCTGAACACATATGAACCATACTATTTACTTCAAAATTAAAACTACAATATCAGAGTAATTAAAAATTTACCTCAGTGCTGACATTTCTATGAAAATAACGTGGCACATTTGAAGTGATGCATTTAACTCTAACAGTTTTGGGTTTGTTGTTTTTTTTACTTGGGAATTAATTAATCAGGAAAAAGTTCAACATCTTAATTTTGTCTGACAATTTTTTTTTTTAGAAACTTAGCAATGACCATTTATAACCAAAACATCAGTCACAGGATAAAAAAACAAAGTGTGACTTATGTTAGCACAGACATTTTTAAACTTTCACTCACAGCATGGATCAATAGCTTCTCAAAAAGCCAACTTCTGTCAAGTTTGCAATTCAGGGGTCGTCCCCATTAGGTCGCTTGTAGAAGGAGATTAGGACCATGTCCTGTTCAGCAGGGCTTTTTCTGATGTCCATGCTGAAAATTAAGGGACTCTCTGTTTCATGAATTCTTAGAAAACTGTCAGAACACTGAGATATGGCCTTGCTGGCCTCACTGACAGTTAACCAGTCTAATGAGAACAAATAGAAACGTGGTTGTTTCATTATTTATGTTTGACTGTCAACATAGCAAAAAACAATATAACATTAAAATCACAAGTTAAAGCCACCAAGTCTCACTAAACATAAACAAAATAAACTTAATATGAACTGGCTTTATACTGTGTAGGAACATGTTTCTGCCAAGCAGTGATGGTCAAAATATAGACATTTATGGCCAAAGTAACAATAATAATGGCAAGGTCAACAATTCATAGTCAAAGTCAAGAGTAGACCATGCTTCATGAATGCTAATTTTCCAGCACTATAACAGTGTATCTTCCTTAACTTTCCAAAGTCACTAATAGGCCTGAACAGCACCTACCATCTGTAACTGTTGCAGATTTTTGTGCAGACAGGACATTCCTGCCCATCTGCTGCTGAAATGTTGAGAAGTTACAAGTAAGAACAGTGATTTTCTGTTGTTTAATATTATACAATATGTTCACAAAAACTGAAAAATAAGAATTCTTACATTTTCTATCTTTAAGCTCACTGTTATCCACATTACCGGGTTATCATCATTGCCAGCATCCGTGACATTACAAGACTTGATGTGTTCTGTTAGGAGAGGAAGGGGAACTGCAACGCCACACTTCTGACATGTGGCTATTGGCATGCTGCTGAATGCTTCATGAGTCAGTGGTAGGGGATCTGTGTTTTGCATTTTGCCCAAAAAGTTCGATTTTGGTCTCATCTGACCAAATCACCTTCTTCCACATGTTTGCTGTATCACCCAAGTTTTTTTTTTAAGAATGGCTTTCTTCTAGCCACTCTTCCATAAATTCCAGATTTGTACAGTGTACGACTAATAGTTGACCTGTGGACAGGTTCCCCCACCTGAGCTGTGGCTCTCTGCAGTTCATCCAAGGTCATCATGGGCTTCTTGGTTACAGCTCTGATCAGTCCTCTCCTTGTTCGGCTAGTAAGTTTAGGAGGACAGGACGGCTCTGTCTTGGTAGGTTTGCAGTGATGCCATACTCTTTCCATTTCTGGATAGTGTATTTAACATTGCTCCGAGAGATGTTCAAAGCTTTGGAAATCTTCTTATAGCCTAAACCAGCTTTATACTTCTCCACAACCTTATCCCGGACCTGTCTGGTGTGTTCCTTGAACTTCATGATGCTGTCTGCTCCCCAATATTCTCTAAACAGACCTCTGAGACCATCACAGAGCAGCTGTATTTGAACTGAGATTAGATTACACACAGGTGGACTCTGTTTAGTCATTAGGTCAACATGTGCTCATTCAGAAATCATCAGGCAACTTCTGAAGACAATTGGTTGCGCAAAGAGGAAAGGGGGTAGATACTTTTGCGCACCCCACTTTTCAGTTTTTTATTCATAAAAAAAAAAGTTCAAAATTGTGTATAAATTTCATTTCACTTCATGATTGTGTGTTCCTTAGAGTGTGTCTTTCACATGAAATTTCAATTAAATATATTTATGTTTGTGGTCTCAGCATGGCAAAATGTCAAAAAGTTGAAGGGGTGCAGATATTTATGCAACCCACTGTAATCAATTAGGTGGCAATGTTTGGAGCGTGGATGCATCCAGGGTGTACGCATGGGTTGGCAAAAGAGGGTGTTGATGATGAGGAGATTATGCATGGTGCATAGCTTCAGGAGCAGCAGTCCATTGCTGTTGCACTTCCCCACGCCGTGGTGCCCCATGGTGTCATTCCATGTTTGGTAGTCTTTCCCTACTCTAGCATTGAGGTCGCCAAGGATAATGACTTTCTCTGCCTATGGAATAGCTGAGATGAGGTGGTCCAGCTCCTCTTACAGCTTTTGTTTAGCTTCCTGAGGGTTGGTCATTGTGGGTGCATAAACACTGATTATTGTTACATACTTGTTTTGTCCAAGAGGGAGTTTGAGAGTCATCAGGCAGTCGTTGAGGCCCCTGGGTAGACTGGCAAGCTTGGAGACAAGGTGAGATTTCATTGCAAAACCAACTCCTGCCTCCCTACGTTCCGTTTCACTGCGACCATTCCAGAAAAATGTGTATCCTCCTCCTTGTTCTGAGACCCGTCCCTTGTGTTTCACTGAGAGCTGCGTTGTCGATGTTGTAACAGTTTGCACGTTCCACGTGCCTAGGATCAGTGGGGTATCTTTCGGTTTCTTTACATTTTCATTTCGTTTCGACTGTGTGGTGGGATCCCCTCCAGCCGTGGCCTGCTGGTCAGGTTAGGGTTGAGGCAGGCTATGTTTGGGGTACCTTTTCTAGCCCCGTCCTCATGCTACGGAGGCAAGTAGAGCTGTCCTAAAGAGGGCTGCTCGGTTACTGGTTGCTGCCGAGTTCAACTTCTGCCTCAGGTCAGTGGAAGACGACCCGATGGCCCAAGTCGCCTGTGTGCAGGCTTGCAGCTGCAGCTTCGATGTAATCCCCACTTGCCGGTTCGTTGCTCCCCCATCGCCACAGGACTTTTGAAGTCACAACTTGCGCTACTGATGTTGAGCCAGACAGCCTCACCCTCTCGTCCCAGCTCATCCAGATCCAGTGGCAAGACATAGTCAGGACGACTGGAAATGGGCAGGGATGGGGGTTGTCCCCACACGTGGTTTCGCCCGCCTGCTGAAGCGGTGTACCGGGGTGTGGCGCTTGGAGCCATCACGTGAGAGTTAGAGGATGGATGAGGGCCAAGGTGCGTGTCCACCCTGCTGATGGTCGGTTCGGGCGCAGCAGACAGCAACCAGGTGACATCCCTCTGCCCAGACCCCAGGTAAAAATAGTTTAACTAATACTGTCTCAAATACACCACAGAATACACACAGTACATGTTCTTAGAAACACACAGTATGAACAGTACAACTCTAAATACATGTATATACACTACCGGTCAAACGTTTTAGAGCACCCCAATTTTTCCATTTTTTTATTGAAATTCAAGCCATTCAAGTCCAATGAATAGCTTGAAATGGTACAAAGGTAAGTAGGCACCCCTTGTGAACTGTTAGGTTAAAAAAGGTAAGGTTACCCAAAACTGAAAAATAATATACACATCAGAATGGCCTTTTTCAGGGAACAAGAAATGTGTTAACAACTTAGAGCTGTTCTGCAGCAATGGAGGTTGATCAAGCCTTGAAAGTTGGTTCTACCAATTCCTACAGGTGTTCCAACTTTTCTTTATTACTTACAACCCCCTGTGTCTGCATAAAAGTAGTATGTGGTACCATAACCTTGTGAGCATCATTTGAACAGTATTGTACTGCAGAAAGTAGTGTGTTACCATAAAAATGGCAAGAAAAAGGCAATTAACAATGGAAGAGAGACAGACCATCATAACACTTAAAAATGTAGGGTTTTCCTACAGAGAAATTGCAAAGAAAGTAAAGGTGTCAGTGAATACAGTTTCCTTCACCATCAAAACGCACTCAGAAACTGTGAGAGACTCTGACAGGAAGAGGTCTGGCAGACCCAAAGCCACAACAGAATCAAAAGACAAGTTTCTGAGAGTCAACAGCTTGAGTGATAGGCGGCTCACAGGACAACAGCTTCAAGCACAGCTTAATAGTGGTCATAGTAAGCAAGTCTCAGTTTCAACTGAGAAGAGAAGACTTAGAGTTTCAGGTTTGAACGGTCGAGTTGCAGCAAGAAAGCCATTGCTAAGACGTCAGAATAAGATGAAGAGGTTTGCATGGGCCATGAAACACCACCAATGGACTACTGAAGACTGGATGAAGGTGTTATGGACTGATGAATCAAAGTTTGAAATCTTTTGTTCATCATGCAGGAGTTTCGTACGCCGTCGAGTAGGCGAAAGGATGGTTCCTCAGTGTGTGACATCAACTGTCAAACATGGAGGAGGAAGCGTGATGGTCTGGGGCTGTTTTTCTGGATCCAGGGTCGGTGACTTGTACAGAGTGAAAGGCACCCTGACCAACTGGTATGCGCCTAGTTGGTCAGGGGTTCATCCTACAGCAAGATATTGACCCAAAACACACATCCAAGCTATGCCAGAACTACCTCAGGAAAAAAGAACAAGATGGTAAGCTTGAAAACATGGAGTGGCCAGCACAGTCTCCAGACTTAAACCCCATCAAGCTGGTTTGGGATGACCTGGACAGAAGAGTGAAAGCAAAGCAACCTACAAGTCCCACACATTTATGGTAACTTCTGCAACAGAGTTGGGAAGAAGTTTCAGCAGAATATTTGATTTCCATTGTAAAAAGAATGCCAAGAGTGTGTTCAGCTGTTATATCTGCCAAAGGTGGCTACTTTGATGAGTCAAAATATAGAATACATTTTGGTGTATAAAATATGTATACTCACACACCAGCACACATTGGTGTGGCTCAGTGGCGGATCTAGAAAATTCTACATGGGGTGGCAAAGCAGTGAACCTGGGTGTGACACTTGATGACCATCTCACCCTCACTGCCAACATTGCTGCAACAGCTAGATCTTGCAGATACATGTTGCACAACATCCGAAGGATACGGCCTCTTCTAACCCAGAAGGCGGCACAGGTTCTGGTCCAGGCTCTTGTCATCTCACGCTTGGATTACTGCAACTCCCTCCTGGCTGGTCTCCCTGCGTGTGCCATACGACCTCTGCAACTCATCCAGAATGCAGCAGCTCAACTGGTCTTCAACTTACCAAAATTCTCCCACACTACACCGCTCCTTCACTGGCTTCCTGTAGCTGCTCACATCCGCTTCAAGACTCTAGTGCTTGCGTTCCATGCTACAAACGGATTCGGTCCAGCCTACATCCAGGACATGATCAAAACCTACACACCAGCCCGCCCACTTTGCTCTGCATCGGCAAACCGGCTCGCTGCCCCCTCACTGAGAGGATCGCAGAGGCACGCGCAGAACTCAAGACTGTTCACTGCCCCCGCTGTTGTCATCAACGACGTTTGAACCTTTGGCGGGTTTTGAAGTAAACTATGATCACTGCATTAACACCACCGATCCATCATGTTTCTGATCTCCTTCGTGTGCACTTTTAATGGCGATCGTTTGGAGAAAAGAAGGAAATTATTTCAAGAGTAAGACCTACACCGAAGAGGTACATCATTTATGGTAGTTCGAGTGTTAATGATAAATTGATAACATTTTTTAGAAGTGGTGAGGACAAAAGTGTTGATCATAAATAGTGCCGGGGACGCGTTCCCCGCATAGCTGACACCTATGCTTATGTGGAAGCTTGTTTTTGTGTCATATAGTGGCTTGTGAAATTGAGTGACTTAACGGAAGATGTGGTGGTAATGATGCAGTAGCCTATAGATGCGCTCTTAAAAGTCCAGAGCGCGCGATTTCACATTCTTTATAAATGTAACTTTCAGTTAAGTTGGTGTGTTTAAAGGCGACATAGACCGGAAGCTCCAATTAACGCTGCGTTTGTGTATCTGCGTCATTACCTTGTTTATGAAACCCTAAAGTTTCAGAACAACAGTTCAGCCACTGCTGAGAAAATAGGGTTTTATTGTTTTCCTGGGCTCTGCGAAGCGGATCGGCACTTCCGTAATTTGATGTCGTCATCAGTATACCTCACCACTCCTCTCACCACCGTTGCGCCTCCTGGTGCAGGCACTAGTCCGAGCACATTCGGCCGTGTATATTCAACCGCAGAAGAACTACTCTCGTTGTAGCTGCTGAGATGCAGAGCATCCACCGTGCCAGAGGGGGAGCTGTGTATCTGAGAGCTGGCCTACCAATTATGTCACTTCCAGGTACCTGGCCAATCACAGGACAGTGGGAAAGCTCTCGTTGGCTGGCTAATCACAACACAGTCCACATTCTGGGGGTGCGGTTTTGGTCTGAAACAGCTCAGCTGACGAGAGCGCCAGTGAGGAGATATTTTGATCAGCTCATTTGCAGCGATTAGGAGGTTTTTAACCATGAAAACAAGTCAATATATGTAAGTAGACCTCCATAACTAACATATGTGTGATACAAGCATTCCGTCACCTTTAAACTTTGAACCCACAAAGCTCACAGAGAAAATCAGTGACTGTAGCTGCTGGTCCTCTGCTGCCTCGTGTGGTCACTGTGTGTCACTTTTCTCTCAGAGGTTTGGTGTGGGAGTGTGTGTGTGTTTGTGTGGGAGAGTGGTTTCCTGACGTGATCATGTGACGTAAACGAGTGATTAACCCAGTCTTGTTCAGTGACTAACTTTGACCGGTTCACTCGTCCTGACAGAGAAAAACAGGTCAACATCGAGGACAACTCACAAAATAAAAGTCCGGTTTATTGTCAAACAACAAACTTCGCACATACATCAAAACAAAGAGTCGCTGACAAAAAACACAAAGAAAAACAAGAGAAAAAAGAGGCTCTTCTCTTTGACCTTTGACCTCCCATACAAACAAACTAGTTATGGTACAGCTAACGTACATACATTACAGTTACTGGAATGCTCTGAGTTCAGCGGGGGGGGGTTTTCTTCGTAACGTCGTTAAACAAGAAGCACCGAGATCGTTGGCCCCTCCCCCTCCTAACAATATGTACAAAAATATAAAATGTAAATAAAAATACAAACAAACTCTCCTGTCGTCGAAGAGAAGATTTCTGTGTCGCCGTGGAGACGAGGGGAGATCGTGTGTGTACATATTCTGGTGTGTGTGTGTGTGTGTGTGTGTGTGTGTGATGACCAGGATGGACTTTTTTCTTTTTAAATCATTATTCTTCTTATTATTCTTTTTTTTCCTCCAGTCTCCACCTGGGACATGTATAAGCAGAGGTCAAAGGTGAAGAAACAGGAAGTGGTTCAGCAGGATGTGGGCGGGGCCTATACGCGTCAATCGTCGTCATCAGTTTTCTGCTTCTTTGTTTCCACGTCGTCCTGAAAAAAACACAGAAGATGGTGAGCGGGTGAAGACTGTGAGAGAGGACTGAGCGTCCACAGTGAACTTCTCACCTCTTCGTCGTCCTCGTCATCCTCGTCCGCTGCTCGCTTTGTCCCTCCCTCCGTCTCGTCTTCGTCATCCTCTTCGTCCTCCTCATCACCTGTAACATCACTTCCTGTCACTTTCCGTGTCAAAGATTTTCAGATTAAATGTTTATTTTTGTTAAAAACTAAATGTCCACCTTCTCCGTCGTCTTCCTCATCTTCCTCGTCCACCTCGTCGTCGTCTTCCTCATCCACCTCAGGCTCACCATTCTCCTCGTTCTCCTGGAACAGAAACACCTCATTCATTCATTCATTCAGTGTACTGTTGATCAGCGGTGGCGATGCGCTGCAGTGGCACTCACCTTCCCGTTGGTGGCAGCATCTTTGCCGTTCTCCGTCTCCTCCGCCAGCTTCTTCTCCTTCAGGTCCTGGAGGAAAATATTCAAAATAAAAATTAACTCATTCATTTAATCACAGAGTGTGTGTGTGCGTGTGTAATCACAGGCTGCTTTTCAGCTCAGGTGTGTGTATGTTTTTTCTCTCTCACACACACACACACACACACACACATACATCCACACTGTGCTGTAATATGATACTTTGATGAGGCGGCCTCAGGGCATTCTGGGTATTGTAGTCTTGTGTGGGTTGCCATCACTACCATATGTCATAAGACACGCCCGGGAGAAGCACTGCATTACCCATGATGCATGGCTTGAGTTTAAAATAACACAGGAGGGAGGCGGGGCTGGGGGAAGGAGGAGATGAGAGCAACGCACGGCCCTCACCCCTCCTGCTAGAAGGACAATAGAAGAGGACACATGGTGAACGAGGAGACGCGAACGCGACACAGTAAACACGCCCTCGTCCGTTTATTAGACGTCGCCCTTCAGCGCTATGATTGATTACTTTTTACATCAGTCAGTGTAAGAGACGCGGTGCCGCGCGCGCGCACAAACTGTGCGTAAATATGATTCACGACTATAAATAGCGGCTGATGAACGGAGCTGCAGGCGCGAGCGAACTTTCCCTCCTTCACCTCCTCTTCATCATCTGCTCTGATCACACATGATCATTCTGCAGCGAACACACACACACACAATAAAAGTTTGACCCAATAAGATCAAAGTCCAACCGAGTGAAAACATTTAAACACACAGAGGGTCTCACACACACACACACACACACACATTGACGCGCTTCACAAACATGCGCCAAAATATCAATAATAGTTAAAAATATTATTTAAAAAAAGAAAAACAGAAGAAGCCGCGGCAGCACCGACAGACCCGGTCCGTAAACAAACCCCGGGTCTGACGGCGCGTGCGGGCTTTAAAGCGCAGCTGTAACTTACGCAGCCTCACACACACAGCGGGGATTTAAGCACCGAGCACTTAATGCGCGCTAATCGGCATTAATCGTAACTTCTGTGAATAAAAGCGCGGATGTGAAGTTGTGCGTTCACAGAGTCGCGCGGGTGAACGGTGACAATGAGACCGGGAAACCCGCGGAGCTCAGCAGCCTCCCGCTCCCGGACACGAAGCACGAGCTGAGTCGCTTAATTTAAACAAAGAATCAGAGAAGAGTTGAAGAGGAGGAGGATTAGAGTGATGGATGATTAAACACCGACATTACGGACGTTCACCACCGTCAAACAGCAACAAAGAAGCCGCGCAACAAACCGCGGCTCCGCGTTCGGACAATGAGACGCTGTGAACGCAGTCCGTCTCCTTCCTCCTCCTCCTCCTCCCCCGCTTGGTCCCGCTCGCGTTCCCCCACAAACAGACGTAAACAGCGGCTCTGTGCTCGTCACTGAGCCGCCTCCGCCGCTGATCCTCACACTGACTCCGGCTTCACGGAGCCCGAATGAGCGCGAAACGACGGGGGGAGAGAATCTAGGTTAGAGGCTGGAGACGGAGGAGGAGAGATGGAGGGAGTAGAGCGGGGCTGCCCGGAGGAGGTGCGAGGCGGGCGGGCTTACCTTGGCAGAGATGTCGGAGCCGGAGTCCACATGTGTGTCTGCCATTGTTTTAGCGGGATCAAATAAAGCTGGAATAAGAGGCTGATAAAGTAGATCCGTGTGCGCGTTTCTGCGGACTCACACTGTAATGCTGTGCCAGTGCCGGCGCTGCTCGCGGCCGAGCCGCTCATATAGGCTGCGGGGCGGAGCTTCGAGAAGATGGGCAGCCGCGGATTGGCTGCGGGCTCCACAGAGGTGTTCGCTTTCGCGCGTTGGAGTGGAACAATGGGATAGAATTTCTAAAGCCGGAGGCCACGCCTCCGCCTCCTCCTCTTCTTCTTCTTCTTCTTCTCCTCCTCCGCGGAAACAATGAGCCCCAACTCGGTCAAACCCAACAGAACCGGTCCGCTCAGCGAGGGGAAACCGATTCAGTCGATTTTTACAACCGAACTCCGTGCTCGGTGTCGAACAGGCGGCGTTTGCTTTGACGTAGTGTCACAGTTTGATTGATGGTCGTGTGGTCCACTCAAGCGGCTGGTCCCGCCCACCGAGGCGAGCAGGGAGGAGGGCAAAATGTCGTCGACACCGTCAGTGTTAGCGGATTAAAGTAGTTTTTTTATATCGTTACCGTCTCCCGCCACATGAACGCTATCAATCATCTGAAAGACACGGAGAAGAAATGTGGAGCTGCACCGCCATGTTGACTCAAACCCCTCCCCCCCTCTTCCTGGCGGCCATGTTTGAGTGATGCTCCCTCATGTCAAAGTGCGCACTTCACACCACGTACTTTCTTTCTTTCTTCACAACAGCTCATAACGTAACGTAAACACGGTGCCATGGTTACTGTGTGTGAGTGTGTGAGCGGCCGCGGAGACTCGTGTCCTCCGTGTCCATTGTTGCCGCTCCACCGTGAAGGAGGGAAGCAAACTCAAAGTGTGCAACATGACAGAACATGCGGATGAGACTGGGAGTGCGGGAGAAAATGACGCTACTGTGCGCGTGAGGTGACGCATTCTGATGACACACGAGGGCAAACACACGTCTTTGTTTTTTTCTTACCGAGCTTTGACACATGTCTTTTACAAGCGGAACATGAGGAGGACAAAAGCGGCGACACGCAGCCGCCATTGCTGCCTCAGGTTGGGGGATGGGAGCGGAGTGTGCGCCGGTAACGGGAGGTCCACACTCACATTCTGCTCGGATGACGCACGCAGCCGCGGAGGACTTTGATTGGCCCGTGGAGTGGAATGAACGCGGCGTTTGCGCATGGCGAACGCTGATTGGCCGCCGCGGATGTCTGTCAGTTCAAAATGGGTGCCGGCGTGTTGTAAAACACGGGCCGGGGCTCGCGGAGCCGGACTGGAGTTTCAGGCACATTAAAAGGAGAGTTGAGTGCTGACTTTACTGTGAGCGCCCCCTGCTGATGTGTGTGTTTATTAAAATGACAATTATTCTTAGTATTGACAAGAAGGATAAACGTCTCATTAATGAGGGGTTGTTTCTTTTTGTACATTTATGAACTTTCTTGACTTCTATAGTTCAAATATATATAGACACACACACACACACACATATATATATACACACACATATTTCTATATATACACATAAACACATATATACACACATAGACACATATATACACACACAAACATATATACACACACAAATAAACATATATATACACACACATAAACATATATATATACACACACATATACACATATATACACACACAAACATATATACACACAAATAAACATATATACACACACATATGTAAACATACACACACAAACGCATACATATACACACGTGTGCACGCACACATACACACACACACATACACAGAGACAAACACACATACACGCGCGTGCACACACACACACACACACAGCAGCAGCAGACGTGTCTGAACGTGTGAACACTTGAAGCAGCAGAAAAAAGAGACAAGTTCATAAACAAGTGCTGAGTGTGGACATCACACCAGAGACACCTGAGACACCACAGACACCAGAGAGACCTGAGACACTTGAGACACCAGATAGACCAGAGACACCAGAGACACCTGAGACACCAGAGAGACCGGGACATGTGAGACATAAGGACACACCAGAGACACCTGGGCACACCAGAGACACCTGAGACACCAGAGAGACCTGGACATGTGAGACACCTGGACACACCAGAGATACATGGACACACCAGAGACACCTTAGACACGTGAGACATAAGGACACACCATAGATACATGGACACACCAGAGACACCTGGACACACCAGAGCAACGTGAGACACCAGAGACACGTGAGACACCAGTGATAGGGCTTGTCCTGGTTCTGGACTGAGGTACTTCAGGTCCCGCTTTATTTTGAGTGTCTTTGTGTGGACAAGCAGAAACCCTGACTGTTTTGACAACCAGTAGTCCTCATTGAGACCAAAACCTGCTCCTAATGAGGCAGATCCTAATTTCTGAGGAAATGCTAAAGTTTAGATTTATGGATTGTGTGTTTGTGTGTGTGTGTGTATGTGTGCGTGCGTGCGCGTGTGTGTGTGGACTCTGTTATCTGGCACAAGAGGAAGTGTGTGTCCTCATGTAACCATAACTTCCTCTGATGTTTCTTAGTGAAGAAACAACTTCAGCTGCATTTTAACCAAACTAACCTGAACCATAGCCAGTTCATGACTAACACTAACATGACCCCTACCCAGTTCATGACTAACATGAACCATAACCAGTTCACGACTAGCACTAACATGAACCATAACCAGTTCACGACTAACACTAACATGAACCATAACTAGTTTATGACTAACATGAACCATAACCAGTTCATGATTAACATGAACCATAACCAGTTGATGACTAACATGAACCATAACTAGTTCATGACTAACACTAACATGAACCATAACCAGTCCATGACTAACACTAACATGAACCTAACCAGTTCACGAACACTAACATGAACCATAACTAGTTCACTAACACTAACATGAACCCTAACCAGTTCACGACTAACACTAACATGAACCATAACCAGTTCATGACTAACACTAACATGAATCATAACCAGTTGATGACTAACATGAACCATAACTAGTTCATGACTAACACTAACATGAACCATTACCAGTCCATGACTAACACTAACATGAGTTCATAACACTAACATGAACATAACTAGTTCATGACTAACACTAACATGAACAACCAGTTCATGACTAACATGAACCATAACCAGTTGATGACTAACACTAACATAAACCATAACTAGTTCATGACTAACACTAACATGAACCATAAGCAGTCCATGACTAACACTAACATGAACCCTAACCAGTTTGTGACTAACACTAACCTGAACCATAACCAGTTGATGACTAACACTAACATGAACCATAACTAGTTCTTGAATAACACTAACATGAACCATAACCAGTTCATGACTAACACTAACATGAAGCAAAATCAGTTCATGACTAACACTAACCTGAACCATAACCACCACCACTTAGTCCTAAACCTTAGATTTTAACCAGCTCCTCAGAAATCAGGTTCTGTCTCATTAGGACCAGGTTTTGGTCTCCACTACTGGTCCTGACAACACATAGCATTTTTCAAAATAAAAGTCTCTGCTTGTCCACACCAAGACACAAACTTGCAGTTTTTAAAATAAAGCGGGACCTGAAGTGTTTCCTGAGCAATGTGTAACCATGGTAACAGTGAAGAACCAGAACATTTACATCAAACTTTATCTGTGTGTGTGTCTAATGGTTTTACATACATGTCTCTCGCTCTGTCTATGTCTTCCTCTCTTTGTCTGTCTGTCTGTCTCTCTCTCTCTCTGTCTGTGTTGTTTTTAAAGGTGTCTGTCTGTTATGATCTTGTACCCTGAGGCTCTTCATTTACTGCAGGAATTCTGTTGAAGAGAACAAGCTGAGACAGTGAAGACTTCCTCCCCTCCTCCCCTCCTCCTCTCCTCCTCGTCCTCAGATCTGTGTGTGTATGAAGGACCACAAGTGTCTTCTGTCTCTATAATGACACCTAAATGCAACAGGAAGGCGGCCATTTTGGCTGAAGCAGCCACTTTGCGTCAACTGCACACGGACCAACACTTATTGTCACACAGTGTTGGCTCTAGGGGGTGCCTGACTTGCATTTCATTGTGATGAAACGTGAAGGACGATTATGATTATTTAAAATAAATTTGTGACGATCTTCATCAGCAAGGGGGCGTCACAGAGCAGACTGTAAACCATTTTACCTGCCTGTGTGTCACTGTCACACCTTCATAACAACAGGGTGTGGTCCAAACCCTGGCTGGAGGGCGCTGTGGAGGATGAGGAGGATGAGGAGGACACGTGTCCACATGTCCTCTCGTTGTCTTCACAGCTCCGTCCAACTGAAACAAACAGGGAGAAAGATTCAACCTGCTCCTTTAAAGGAGCTCTTCACTACTGACATCAAGTGGCTGCTGAATGAAACTGCAGCTCCACAACTAAACATGTCTGACACTGGAGAAACATCATCGTGTCACTGAGTCATTCATTCATTCATCTTAGTAAAACCCTGAAAAAAAACCCTCATGTTTAATGTGTTTTCAGAGATATATGGATATGTAAATTAGCCCCGCCCCCTCAGGTGCTCACCTGCTACAACAAACAAAACCTGTTTCCTTTTAACCAGTATATAGTACTATAACATGAACACATGAACATGTCAAAGTGAACACATGAACACATCACAGTGAACACATGAACATGTCACAATGAACAGATGAACACGTCATATTGAACACATGAACACGTCTTTGTCTCACTGTTAGACAGAACTTTGTAAAACACTCACTCTCCCACACCAAACCTCATTGAGAAAATCAGTTATTTTAACATCACGCGCACACACACACTGCTGCCTCCATCACTAAGTTCAAATGTCTGATTGTGTCACTTCAGCATTTAAAATCCTTTGTTCAGATTGACCTCAGTGACAGTTGGTGTGGGAGAGTGAGTGAGTGAGTGAGTGTGTGTTTGTGTGTGTGTGGGAGCATGAGTGGTTTTACTGCATATATGAAAAGGTGTCACCATCAGTGACATTAATATGTAATGTTTACATTTAAACTTGATCTCAGCTCACACACATACACAGACAGATGTCTCTGGCTACAGACCATTAGCTGTGTTTAATTATTGATCTCTATAGAATCCTGCAGCACACACGCGCACGCATGCATGCACGCACACACACATACACATTTTTAACTGTAAATGAATTCAGAGTAAAATAAAATATATTTACTTGAATAAAGTCACATATTACAGTGTTTACAGTGTCAGCTGCAGTGTCTGCCCTCTGCTACCCTCTGGTGGTCTCTCTCTATAACTGACAAAATCATGCTCGACAAAAACAAAGATTATTATTATAAATAAAATAATAATGTACTTTTACTAAAAGAAAACACTGTTAGAAAAACATTTGTTTACATGTGACTAAAGTTTGGGAGGCGGAGCCTCTCTCTGTATTTAAAGTTAGACTTAAAACTTTCCTTTTTGATAAAGCTTATAATTAGAGCTGGTTCAGGGAAACCTGGACCAGCTCTTAGTTATGCTGATATAAATCTAGACTGCTGGGGGATTTTCCTGTGGTGCACTCAAACTCACTCTGTCACATTCACTCTCTCACACTCAGGGTATGAATATGACTTTTTATATGTCATTAACCTTGTCTCTTTCTCTCCCTAGTTTGTGTCTTTCCTTCCTTCCCTCTCTCTCTCTGTATTCTCATCTTGCAGGTTGCAGGATCAAGATCCAGTTTTCGAGGCTATCCATATCATACTTTTCATCACCATTATTATTGTGCTATAATTAAAAGTTGATATCATTGACTGTATAAACTTGTAACCTGATACAGTTGTTGTGTATCTGCTCCTGGTCTTTCTCTCTCTTCTGTCTCTACCTCATCTCCCTCTTGTCCTTCTCTCCCCCCTTTCTGTCCCCCACCTCTCCTCTGTCCCCCATTTTCCTTTCTCTCCACTGATGCCAGTGTTTGCTCATTGTGTGAACTGTTGGGGTTCTCTGCTCTCCTTGATGTTGTCTATGTACAGTGCCTTGAGATAATGTATGTTATGATTTGGCGCTATACAAATAAAATTGAATTGAATTGAATTAAAGTTAGGAAGTGAATGATTGAAAAACACATTTTAAAATATATTTGAAAGCTGAAGTGACAAAATCAGACATTATAACTTAGTGATGGAGACAGCAGTGTGTGTGCGTGTGAAGTTAAAATCACTGATTTTCTCTCTGGACTTTGGTGTGGGAGAGTGAGTGCTTTACAAACTTCAGTCTAACAGTGAGACAAAGAGGTGATCATGTTTTTTAAGTGTCCTGTTGTCACATGAGTGTAAATCTGGGATCAAGTGTAATACACTGTGCAGGCTGTAGGTGTCACCATCTCATTATTCACATCACACACACACACTTTCAGTGCATTTAATACAGTTTCCATTCACTGTAGTTTAACAGTGGAGGTTTGATATTCACACACACACACACGTCCTCACAAGCATACACATACAAGAACACACACACATGGCTGACATCAAACACTGCTTTGATACCAGATGGCGTGTGTGTGTGTGTGTGTGTGTGTGTGTGTGTGTGTGTGTGTGTGTGTGTGTGTGTGTGTGTGTGTTAGAAACACTGATCTTGTCAGGACAACAGTCGTCATGGAGACTAAAGTCTGAGGCTCAGGTTTAAGTTGTAAAGGACTAAGATTTGAACTGTGGTCAGGTTAAGGTTAGTGTTAGTCATTAACTGGTTAAGGTTAGTTTGTGTTTAATCTGGAAGTCAAATCAGAGTGCTGAGAAGACTAGCTGCACATACCTGTGTGTGTGTGTGTGTGTTTCCTCATCGTTATTTATTTATTTATTTATTATGTGTGTTTAAACTGTGTGTGAGTGTGGGTCAGAAGCAGCAGCATCAACAGCAGCATCAACAGCAGCAGTAACAGCAGCAGCGTCAGCAACAGCAGCAGCTCCTGAAATGGCGGCCAGAGGAACAGAGCTGAGTAGATGGGAGGACATAAAGCCTGGAGTGGAGCCGCAGCTCTGACTGGATCTTGATTCTGAGCAGTTTTGTTCCCCTTGTCTCCTCGGGGGAAAGTTAAACCTGTACAGGACGAACCCCAGAGAAATAACACATGATTTCAATCAAAGGGGTCAAAGTTCACATGAAACAGTGACCAGGAGCTGCTGCTCCTCTGCTGCCTTGTGTGTTCACTTTGTGTCACTCAGGTCAATCTGAACAAAAGATTTCAAAAAAAACTTTTGAACTTTGTGATGAATTCCACAAGTTTTAATTAAGTTTTCATGTGTCATTTCATTTTACATGATCCTTCTCCACTGAGATTAAAGTGTTACCTTTATATATAAATATAGACTTTAAACATGCACATGTTAAAACATGTAACCATGACATGACACTATAACATGTTACCACGACATGACTCTATATCATGTTATGATGACATGTTATATCACCACAGCCTGACACAATATCATGTCATCATAACATGTCACCATGACATGACACTATAACATGTCACCCAGGCATGACACAATATCATGTCATCATAACATGTCACCATGACATGACAACACACTATAACATGTCACCACGGCATTACACTATATCATGACACCACGACATGACACTATAACATGTCACCACGACATGACACTATAACATGTGACCACAACATGACACTAACATGTTACCATAACATGTTACCACAACATGACACTATAACATGTTACCACAACATGACACTATAACATGTTACCATAACACAACACTATAACATGTGACCATGACATGACACTATAAGATGTTACCACAACATGACACTATAAAATGTTACCACAACATGACACTATAACATGTCACCACAACATGAAACTATAACATGTCACCACAACATGACACTATAACATGTGACCATGACATGACACATTAACATGTTACCACAACATGAAACTACAACATGTGACTACAACATGGCATTATAAAATGTGACCACAACATGACATTATAAAATGTTACCATAACATGACACTATAACATGTGACCACGACATGACACTATAACATGTTACCATAACATGTTACCACAAGAATATAACATGTGACCACGACATGACACTATAACATGTTACCACGACATGACAGTATAACATGTCACCACAACATGACATTTTAACACGTTACCACAACATGACACTATAACATGTGCGACGACACATTAACATATTACCACAACATGAAACTATAACATGTGACCACGAAATGACACTACAACATGTTACCATAACATGACACTATAACATGTGACCACGACATGACACTATAACATGTGACCACAACATGACACTATAACATGTTACCATAACATAACACTAACATGTTACCACAACATGTTACCACAACAATATAACATGTGACCACGACATGACACTATAACATGTGACCACGACATGACAGTATAACATGTCACCACAACATGACACTTTAACACGTTACCACAACATGACACTATAACATGTTACCACGACATGAGACTATAACATGTGACCACAACATGATACTATAACATGACACGAACATGTTACCACAACATGACACTATAACATGTGACCACAACATGACACTATAACATGTTACCACGACATTATAACATGTCATATCCAAACAGGGATCTGAGAAAGTGGTTAACAAGTGTCCAGCTTCCTATAACCTATGTTTCCTGTCTTTATGCTAAGATAAGCTGAATTCACCAGATGTTGGCTGCAACCAACCAAACAAACAACCAATTCATCATTTAACCAACCAAACAGCCATCCATCCAACCAACTGACCAGCTAACAAACCAACAAACCATTAGCTGACCAAACAAATTGAAAACCAACCACTGTAGATCTGGACTTAAACTCATGTAGGTTTTATTACACAAGTCTTTTGTGAAGTGGCTAAAATCCAGTTTTTCCTTATGTCTCTGCTGGCCAGAGCCGGATTAACGCAAAGGCAAACTAGGCACGTGCCTTGGGCCCGATTGGCAGGGGGCCCAGACAGAGGGACAATCAGAACCTAAAGATGTCTTGGTCCGCGTTTCAAGACGATTTACGTTCCTCGTCCTGATGACACGACACTGTCAGGGCGTTCTGAGGACAATCTGCTCACAACAGTCGTGCTGGGGGCAGGCGGGCGGGAGAAGCCGCAGCGAGTGCACATGTCCGCAGCGAGGTCCGGGCGGGGGTTTGCTGTAAACCACCTTCGCCCCGAGCCCTTCCAAGCCGATCTAGAGTAGTTCGCGGCGCACCACCGGCGGAGGAAATTTCATGTCAAACCTATGTGTGACACTGTTGTATGATGAAGTCAGCATCAATTCATGGAAAAAACTGTTGAAAAGTTGAAATATGGAGATTTAAGGTTTCTGCCCAACAGTAATCTCCAATACTTATTGACCTAAATGGATTTGTTAAAAGACTATTCTTTTTTTTTTAAAAAAAAAAAAAACAACCTAAAACTGACTAAAACCTTTTTTAGTTTTCGTCGACTAAAATTTGACTAAAACTATCACATACAGAAATGACTGAAATGTGACTAAAACTAATAAGCGTTTTAGTCCAAAAGACTAAAACTAGAATGGCTTCCAAAAACAACACTGCACAGTACACCATCCAGAGAAACATCCAGACCAGTGGAGAAAACTGCTGAACAGTCCAGACCAGGAGCTGAGCTGCTGAGTGTTGAATACCAGAAAATGGAAGAGAGATGATGCTTGTCCATGAAAATAAACCTCTTTACCACTACAGCACAGTTTCTCTTACTGCAAATTTGATTGGTCTTTGTATATTTGACTACTTATTAAACTATTCAATTTAATCAACACATTTAATTAAGATTTTCTTCAAAATGCAATAGCTTACATCATTTATCTTATTTGCTCTGTTTACATAGCAATGCTGACACCTATTGGTGATTTACTGGTACTACTGCCTTAACAATGACACTCGCAATGACAGACAGGATAAGATAAGGATAATTTAATAGCATTTAATAGAGCCTTGTAGTAACGTATAAATACTCTGATAGACTGTTTAATATACGACACATGACTTATTTTGGCATACAAAGAACCATCTCGTAACCAAAGACTACGCTATGTAAAATGTGAATTAACTTTTATTAGTAACTTTGGTAAGTTTCAGATTTCAATTTATAGATAACATCGATGGAGGGGGGCCCAAAAAATACAGTCTGCCTAGTATAGTCCATTTATTTAATCCGGCTCTGCTGCTGGCAGCCATTTTGTTTTCACTGAGAGTGAGCCTCTGTGTCTTAGGCTGTTTCTCAGCAGCAGGGGGCGTTCATAGCACAGACAGCGCTGACTCTGAATCAGTGTCTCATACAACAAAACCTCAACTATGTCTTTAAAGTAAAACTGTATTACAATTTGTTCTGACTTTGTGAAGAAAAGAACATGAAGAGACATGATGGTGCATCTGTCACACACACACATGCACACACAACAAGCAGTCAGTCTGCGTTTCTCTCCCTCTGAGACTCAGAGTCACTGCCTGCAGGAGGATTTTTGGTGACTGCAGGTTTGAAAAAGTTTCCTCTCTGACCAAATAAGGAGTTTTGACTGCAGGAGGAGGAGGACGAGGTGATGAACGGCGAGTCCTGAGAAACATGGAAACATGGACAACTCCTCCTGTTAGACTTGTAAAGAGTTTTACTGTCATTTTCTCACAAATGTCTCACAAACAAACAATACTAGAACACACCAACAAACCTGAAATCACCAGAAAATATACCAACAATCCCGAAAACACACCTGAAATCACCTGAAAACACACCAACAAACCTTTTGTAAGTCGCTTTGGATAAAAGCGTCTGCTAAATGACATGTAATGTAATGTAATGTAATGAAATCACCTGAAAACATACCAACAATCGCGAAAACACACCTGAAATCACCTGAAAACACACCAACAAACCTGAAATCAATTGAAAACACAAACAAACCTGAAAACACACCAACAAACCTGAAAACACCTGAAATCACACCAACAAACCTGAAAACACCTGAAATAAAACAAACCAACAAACCTGAAATCACCTGGAGGGTATTCCATCAAGCAGGCTAAAGGCAAAGCCAAGCTTAAATGGCCAAGTCTGGCTAATATGAGTGAGAGTTTGGTTCCATCAAAGAGGCTGAGATTAGCCCCAACTCAGTAACCATGGAAACTATGACTTTGGCTAAGCCTCAACCATGGCTAAGCCATAACTGTGGCCCTGTTAACCCTGTTCCACCAAGGTGGCTAATGTGAATGCTAGCCAAGTAACCATGGTAACTTATGCTGCCGGGCAAACATGGTCTGTAGCAGCATCTATGATCAAAGAATGTCCAATAGACAGAAACAGAGACACACAACTGTCATGGAATGATAAAATAATATGTAAAACATCCCTCGCTTTATTGATTGCCGCGGTATTGCCCTTCTTTCGGATTATGTGGCTGTAATCCTCATATACCTCCATGAGGAGGGTTTACTTACACCTAAGTCTGGCAATTCTTAGCTACGTTGATCGAATACCCCCCCTGAAAACACACCAACAAACCTGAAATCAACTGAAAACACACCAACAAACCTGAAATCAACTGAAAACACACAAACAAACCTGAAATCAACTGAAAACACAAACAAACTTGAAATCACACCAACAAACCTGAAAACACACTTGAAAACACACCAACAAACTTGAAATCACACCAACAAACCTGAAAACACACCAACAAACCTGAAAACACCTGAAATCACACCAACAAACCTGAAAACACACCTGAAAACCTGAAATCACACCTGAAAACACACCAACAAACCTGAAAACACACCTGAAAACACACCAACAAACCTGAAATCACCTGAAAACTCGCCAACAAACCTGAAATCACATGAAATAAAACAAATCTGAAATTAACTAAAATCACATCAACAAACCTAAAATCACGTGAAAACACACCTGTCCACATTTACACCACATTGGTGTGCCCCCTCACTGAGAGGATCGCAGAGGCATTCGCAGAACTCGAGACTGTTCACTGTCCCCGCTCCCAAATGGTGGAACGAGCTCCCCATCGACATCCGCACAGCGGAAAGCCTCCACATCTTCCACCGCCGACTAAAAACACATTTAAAAAAAAACAAAAAAAAAACAAAAACGTATACATCGCACTTATGACTAGCACTTCATAGTTTGGCTTACTTGAAGCTCTTACTTACTTCTAGCTCTTATTTGTACCCAAATGTTTAAATGCACTTATTGTAAGTCGCTTTGAAAAAAAAAAGCGTCAGCTAAATGACATGTAATGTAATGTAATGTAACACCTAAAATCACTTGAAAACACACCTGTCCACATTTACACCTAAGATCACTTGAAAACATCCACATCCTGTTAATCCACACTAAAACACAACCCCACAGTTTTCAAAATAAAAGCCTGAAGCCTTCCATGTTTGTTTGATCTTCATAGTGGACAAAGTTTGAGGGAAGGCAGCATCTTCTACAAATAAAGAGGGCTCACTCATCACTGTGTCTGCTGCAGTGAGACCATGTCCACCGTCTTCCTGCTCAGCACCAAAAACAAATATTTGCTGTTGGCTGAGTTCAGGGTGGAAATTTGAAGTATGAGGAAATGCTGGTGCGGAGCGAGGACAGGGGGCCGGCCCACGTCTCTGCACACTTCCTGTTTTCTGAAAACAACGAGAGACAACGTCATTGTGAAGACGTCGTGCCTTTAAAACACACTTGATTTGTTAGTGGCTGAGGTCCACGTCCTCTCAGACGCTTCAAAGTCACCACCTTCCACATGTGTCTCTGTAGCGAAGGTCACAGAGGTCAATAAATCACCAAACTGATCAAGACGAGGACATGAGAGGGAGGAAGTGGTGTGTGTGTGTAATTTGAGATGTGTTTCCTGAGTCTCATAAAGCTGCAGACTGAGGTTCTGCTGGGTCCTAACGTCCACCTGAAACACCAAGATCCTGATCTCAGCACGAGAACCTCCTCTACTGACCCAGGATGTGATTAGCGTAGCGTAGTTTAGCTTAGCTTAGCTTAGCATTAATGTAACCCTTCAGAGGAGACAAAATGTTGGACTGCTCCTTTAAAGTTAAATATGCTGATGATGATGTTATTGTTTCTGTCTGTAAGACACACACACACACACACACAGACTGCACTGACTGTGCTGTGAGCGCCCCCTGCTGCAACTAGACACACTTTTCCAACAGGAAACTGAAGTTTGTAAAGCGTGTGGGAGAGTGAGTGCTTTACTAACAGTGAGAGAAAGATGTGATCATGTGACGTAGTAGTTTTCGTCTCTCCTTGTGTCTCTGCTGGCAGCCATTTTGTGTTTGTGGATCAACAACGTTCGGCGGCCATTTTGGCGATTGCATGCCACAGACCGAACAAACGCAGCAACATAAACTTTATCAAACCCTAACCCGCAAATTCAAAGGGGCGTGGCCTCGGCAACCATCAGCCACAAAACAGGATGTGCCCCAGAAGCTAATCAGCTCTGTTGTTCATGGTGATCAGGAACCATTGCCCTCTGCTGGACATTGTAGAGCTCTGCAGGGCCGCTCTGCCACCAGCCAGCAGACCCCCCCCCCAGCAGCAGATCATCATGGCGACCAGCCCAGATTGCTGGTCCCCACAGAGTGAGGTCAGTGTTTCCATGGCAATGGATTAATCCGTCCTTGTTTTTGTGCCGTGGAAACAGGACGAATGGGTGGAGACAGAGAGGAGAGGGGCAGGAGGGGGTGGAGTCTCACACACACAGAGCAGCAGATGAAACGGCATTTACAAAATCAGCTGCTGAGGGAAGCAGCGGCGGGAAGGACACAGAAGGACAGAGGACAGTGAAGACACAGCACGTCAGTGACCCCTGACTTCCTCTCCTCAGCCACCAGGTGTCACACGCACCAGGTGTATTTTTTTGATTGATGATGTCACGATAAGAACGTGTCCAGTGAGGCGGAGTCTGTTTAAAGATCAAACTTTGAGTGATGTCATCAGTCAGGTCACATGTGAGACGAGTTCAACAACAACATTTTCTTATTTTAAGGAGCTGCTGCACATTCATCATCATCACTGACTCCGCCCCCTCCTGGCATCTTTCAAACAGAGCAGCAGCTCCTGATAGGCTCCTGGTGGACCGGGGTGACAGCCAATCACACGCTCCCTCTGTGTCCCCGCCCCCTCTTCATTGCTCAGAACCTGCGCCATGAACACTCACCCCCCCTCCTCTCGCTCCTCCTCCCCAATCTGAAAAAAAGAAGAAAAATCCCCTCTGAGATTTAAATAAGCAGCCCCTCCCCCTCCCTCACTTCCTCTTTCTTATGCAGAAGAACAGCAGCCACAACATGGAGACTCAGCCCCCCCCCCTGCAGGTTTGAGGTTGCAGCTAAAGCAAAAGCTATAAATAACCTGGCAGCCATCTTATCCTCTCTTTCCTGTTTGTTTGGTTTGTTTCAACCTGGGGGGGGGCGGGGCAGACACCACCATCTGTGTGTGTGTGTGTGTTATTACTAATGTTGTGGGGACCTAAAACTGTTCAGACAGTCACATTATGGTGACTTGTCTTCTTTGTGGGGACAAAAATCAAGTCCCCTCAACATAAATCACTACATTTTAAGGTGAAGATTTGTTTTAAGGTCAGGTTGAAGTTAGGGTGAGAGTTAGGATTAGGCCAGTAGTAATTGTGGTTTAGGTTAGAGTAAGTCTCCAGGAAATGAATGTAAGTCAATGCAATGTCCCCTCAAGTCATGAATGTCCAACATTAGTGTGTGTGTGTGTGTGTGTGCATGTGTGTCCCGTCACAAACACTGACCTTGTCAGGACCAGTAGTCCTCATGAGGCAGAACTGGTTAAGTTTAGTCAGTAACTGGTTATGGTTAGTTTGTTTAAATGAATGGAAGATCGACACAGATTCCTGAGAAGATGAGCTGCACAAACCTGTGTCTGTGTGTGGGTTTGGGACACAGCTGCTCGCATCGTACTCATTCGCTGCATTGTGGGTAATGTAGGCACTCAGGGTTCAACACAGAAGCTGGAGAAAAGAGAGCTGTGCGTTTTTTACGAGGTGCTGACTGTGGTGTGAGCGCCCCCTGCTGCTGAGAACCAGCTAACACACTCACATGATCACGTCTTTATCTCACTGTGAGACAGTAAAATGACGTCTACTCAATTCAATTCAATTCAAAAAGGTCTTTATTGGCATGGTAACGTAGATCTTACATTGCCAAAGCATCATACACTGTTATTCACACACTATATACAATATGTACAATATCTGCATAAACACACATATTATGAGTAGTAAATACAGTGAGTAGCTGTTCAGTGGGTTAGCCCGCTCTTCTCTCTTGTCCACTGGCTGTCCCTCTGTCGCTGGCAGCTTGACACATATTGTGCTGCTAGCATGGTGCACTTACTTTTCTCTCCCAGGACAAACTGTAATGCTGCTTTGTCTGGGATGTTTTCAAATTCACTGTATTGTTTTTTTTGGGGAAAAACGAGTCTCACAGGTCTTGTGTGGCAGTGTAGTAAGAAGTGCACCACGAAGTGCACCTCTGTCTCCACCTCCCCTTGGGAGCAGAGTGAGCACTGTCTGTCCTCTCTTGGTTGCCAGGTCTGTCTGTGTCGGCCTGTTTCTATTGCTAACCTGTGGTCACTAATCCTGTATTGGGTCAGTGTCTTCCTCAGTCTGGGGTCTTTAACTGTGGTCAGATACTCTGCTCATGTGTATTCACGGTTTAATGCCAGGTAACATTCTAGTTTGCTTTGAGTTTTTGTTGACGTTTCCCAGTAGGTGATATTATTTTCCTTTTGCTTGGTGATCATTTGGTTGGGCCAGATATTTTGGTTTTTTTTTTGGTTGGGTTGGTGGGTGGTCAGTCTCTGGACCAGCTGGCTGAGGGCACTCCTCTCTATGTTGTTCTCTTGGCTTTGCAAGGCTTGGTGGTGATAGTATGAGGCGGGGTCACTAGTTTGGAGGTGTTTATAGAATGACATGGCTCTTTTCTGGACGTCAATAAGGAGCAGGAACTGGCCCCGTTCAGCTCTGCATGTATTATTTGGTGTTTTTCTCTGGACTCTAAGAATGTATTTGCAGAATTGAGTGTGGAAGGTTTCAATTTGATGTTTTTCAATTTGAAATTCTTGGTTTGTTAATGGACCCCATATTTCACTACCATATAATGCAATTGGTTGGACTATTATTTTAAAAAATGTTGGGCCAGATTGGGATAGGAATATAAATTTTAGTGGATTTTCATATTGCATAAAATGCTCACTCTCCCAAACCAAAGTCCAGAGACACAGAAGCTGCTGCTCCTCTGCTGCCTCGTGTGGTCACCTTTTGTCACTGAGTTAAGTCTAAATGAATTATTTTAAAAACAGAATTTTAAAATAAGACATTTGAACTTAGTGATGGAGGCAGCAGTGCGTGTGTGTGTGTGACTTCATTTTCCTCTTGGAAAAGCCTGTCTCACAGTGAGATAAAGACGTGATCATGTGACCATATCTGCATCACATGATCACAAAATCACGTTCTCCTGTGACAGAGTGAGTATCTTATACAACACTACATACAGCAGCGTGTGTGTGTGTGTGTGTGTACTCACAGGTATTCTCCGTCATGACTCAGTGTTCTTCCGCTCAAGGTTTAAAGTCGCGGCAGCAGCCACAACCTCTGAGCCCTCTCTTTGCTACGGTGCGTTCCAGTTGTGGTCGGATGTTGGAGATGTGCATAAAAATGGAACGCGGTTTAACGCTTTAATGACGGCAGAAATGGAACGCAGCTGAATATTTCCATTCAAACAAAAACACCTGCAGAACAGTCCCCGTTTAACGCTTTAATGACGGCAGAAATGGAACGCAAATATTTACGCTCAAAAAACACCTGCAGAACATAACGCTTTTAATGACGCAGAAATGAAACAGGGCAAATATTTACGCCAAACAAAACACCTGCAGAACAGTCGCCGCTTAACGCTTTAGAAATGGAACACGGGCGAATATTTACGCTCAAACAAAAACACCTGCAGAAGAGTCGCCGTTTAACACTTTAATGACGGCAGAAATGGAACGCAGCTGAATATTTACGTTCAAACAAAAACACCTGCAGAACAGTCGCCGTTTAACGCTTTAATGACAGTAACAATGAAAGGTTAATCATGACGAAGTGTAAAGTGTTTCCTGACATATTTAAAGTCCGATTCTTCACTGTAAACAAAACAAACAACAAAAACGCTCCAACACAAGAGGAGCCTTTCAAAATAAAAGACCCAGTTTGTGACCCGACCGAGATCCTCAGAGAAGTGAGAAGAACCAGGGGATTTAATTTCTCTGGAGGTACTGAAGGAATGATGATTTCACACTGAGGAGGGAGCGTGGCCTTCACTTCACCAGCGACAAACTACAAAGGAAAAAAAGAGAGAATGTCGAGGTGACTACTTTTGTTTTATTTTGGGTGAACTTTTATTTTGAAAAATGACGACTCACTTGAACTTGTCGCAGTCCTGCACGTTGAGAACCAGACTGTCCGCATTCAGGTACACTTTGTTTTGAGACTGCGCCACCTGCAGGTCACACACACAGCTTCACATTATCCCTAACCTTAATCATAACCAGCTAATGACTAACCCTGACCTTTATCTAACCACAATTCAAATCAAACCAGTTCCTCAGAAATTAGGTTCTGCCTCTTTAGGACCAGGTTTTATTCTCCGTGATGACTACTGGTCCTGTGTTTGACAGAAAATGTCCTACAGTGGTGCACACACACACATGTTGTACATTCATGACTTGAGGGGACATTGCATTGACTTACATTCATTTCCTGGAGACTTACTCTAACCTAAACCACAATTATTACTGGCACCATAGAAGCACCATAGCAGTTCAATAACCCTGCTAAAGCCGCCCCTTTCAGAACGCTCGGTTTTGTGCCTGGTCCCTCTAAATGCAAATGAGACACAGGCAAACACACACCCACTTCTTCCAGGTGGTTTCTGATTTGTCCTTTTTACTGCGCTCACTCGCTCAGCTCCATTACTCTCCCCCTCCCTCCACTAGTTCTCTGACAATATCAACATGGCAGCATGCTCCACTGTGCAGCCACAAACAGCACACTTGTCCCTCCGCGTTGACATAATACCGGTCTTCCTCCCTCGCCTGCACACTTGCAGGGACAAGGTGGAGCTAAGGTGGAGCTCTCGAAGTAAACTTACTGGTGTGGCGGTAACATTCGCGGTGAAATGTGCATGCTGCCGTCATAAGCGCAGGGAATTCAACATCGAGTGTTTTATCGCCTATACTTACACTAAGGGGGACCAGGAAAACATGACTGAGTATTCTTTTTCCACACTTTGGCGACTGGTAGGGCCTCCAGAGTCCCAAATATAAGCACTGAAATGGTTAAAAAGTTGATTTTGCATAATATGTCCCCTTTAAAATCCTTTGTTCAGATTGACCTCAGTGACATTAAGTGACCACACGAGGTAGCAGAGGACCAGCAGCTAAAATCACTCATTTTCTCTGTGGACTTTGGTGGGGGAGAGTGAGTATGAGAGTGTGCGTGTGTGTGTGTGTGGAACACACACACGAACGTCATGTCTCACATTGAGATAAAGACGAGATCATGCGACAAAGTCTTTTTTTCAGGTGTCTGATCTCCACCTTTAAGGCGGGACATTAATGTGGGAGGTGTGAGCAGGTGTGTTATATTTTAGTGTGTTTGTTATCATATTATATATATTGTGTACTAACAGAATATTATTTTGGGCTTTTGTGTGAGGCCTCCTTTTCTTACCGTCTTAGCGATGGTCTGTGCCGCTCTGATCCTCCTCAGTTTCAGGTAACCTGGGTTCTTCGTCACAGCCTCGCCCAGCTGACACACACACACACAGATTAAGAGTTGTTAGTGTTTTCACAGGAGATTAGTGTTACACACACAAAGGGAGTGAGTCCTCAGCCTCAGGACTCAGTGCCAGACTGGCTCAGCCAGTTGGAAGAACATGATGGTTGTGTTCACAGCTGTCACACTCTGTGTCACACACTGATCAAATCAATGCCTGATTTGATGAAAACGAATATTTTTAATTAATACACAAAATGATTCAAACAGCAAATAACCCCCAGAAACTTAAAAAGAAAAAGAAAACAAACTCTTAATGAATGAACGAATGTAGAGTAAAGTCACCATCTTTGCAGCCTGAGCTTCTCCTTCAGCCTGGATGATCTTCTGTCTCTGGTCCTGTTTGGCCTTCTCCACATAGAACTGAGCTCGCTGCGCCTCCTGCTGGGCTGCACAGGAAACACAAGTGAAGAAATCCTCATCATTTATTCATTTTCAGTGAAAATAAACTACTTATAATTCCACAATCTCCTTATAATTCCAAAATCTAATTATAATTACAAAATCTATGTATAATTACAAAATCTATGTATAATTCCACCATCTATTTAAAATTCCACAATCTACTTATAATTCCACTATCTATTTATAATCCCACCATCGATTTATAATTCCACTATCTATTTATAATCCCACCATCGATTTATAATTCCAAAATCTACTTAAATTTATAAAATCTACTTATATTTCCACAATCTACTTATAATTCCAAAATCTAATTATAATTCCACAATCTACTTATAATTCCACAATCTACTTATAATTCTAAAATCTACTTATATTTATAAAATCTACTTATAATTTCACAATCTACTTATAATTCTAGAATCTACTCATAATTCCAAAATCTACTTATATATATATGATATATTTATAATTCCACAATGTATTTATAATTTCAAAATCTATGTATAATTCCACAATCTACTTATAATTCCAAAATCTACTTAAATTTATAAAATCTACTTATATTTCCACAATCTACTTATAATTCCACAATCTACTCATAATTACAAAATCTATGTATAATACCACCATCTACTTATAATTCCAAAATCTACTCATAATCCCACCATCTATTTATAATCCCACCATCTACTTAATTACAAAATCTACCTATAATTCCACCATCTACTTATAATTCTAAAATCTACTTATAATTCCACAATCTACTTATAATTCTAAAATCTACTCATAATTCTAAAATCTACTTATATTTATAAATCTATTTATAATTTCAAAATCTACTTATAATTCCACAATCTACTTATAATTCTAAAATCTACTTATATTTATAAAATCTACATATATATATATATATAAAATCTATTTATAATTCCACAATCTATTTATAATTTCAAAATCTACTTATAATTCTAAAATCTACTCATAATTCCAAAATCTACTCATAATTCCAAAATCTACTCATAATTCCGAAATCTACTCATATTTCTCAAAAACACTGTGCTCCACTGTGCAGCCACCAACAGCACACTTGTCACTCCGCGTTGACATAATACCGCTCTTCCTCCCTCGACTGCACTCTCGCAGGGACAAGGTGGAGCTAAGGTGGAGCTCTCGAAGTAAACTTACTGGTGGATGGTAACATTTGCGGTGAAATGCGCATGCTGCCGTCATAAGCGCAGGGAATTCAACATCAAGTGTTTTATCGCCTATACTTACACTAAGGGGGACCACGAAAAAATGACTTAATATTCTTTTTCCACGCTTTGGCGACTGGTAGAGCCTCCAGAGTCTCCAGAGAGTATTGAAATGGTTAAAAAGACCACAAAATAAAAATCAGTGATTGTCTCTGTGGATGTACAAAACCACTACAGAGAGTTCATGTTCACGTCTTTATCTCACTGTGAGACAGACTTTTCCAACAGGAAATTTCAGCTGCAGGGACACAGCAGCTGCTGGTCCTCTGCTGCCTCGTGTGGTCACTTTGTGTCACCAAGTGAATTCTAAATGAAATATTTCAAATGCCGAATTTTACAAAATAAGACATTAGAAGTTATTGATGGAGGAAGAAGTGGATCAACAACTCCTGTGTGTGATGTTAAAATCACTGATTTTCTCTATGAGGTTTGGTGAAGAGGAAGGTGGAGCAGAGCTGTGAAGTTCTTACTTCACCACCAGAGGGCACACTCTTCTGTTTAAACGTCTTCCATTTCATCAAAAGTGATGCTGCGTAGGGGTGTGCGATATTGATGAAAATCAATATCCCGATACTTTTTGGGACTTTGCAGATAATTAATATAATAATATATAATAAATAACAATAACTGGTGATATTTTGCAATCCTCAAACATGTTTGTAAAAGCATGGACGGCCTGTTGTACCAGCTGCTCTTGTTTATATTATATTAAAAACAACTTGTCTTATTTATGAAACTTACTTTATAAAGTATTGCACGAGCTACAAAAACTATCATGAGAGCATTTTGAACTAATGTAAACAATACTCATCAACATGAGGACATGGACACACATGTAACTGCTGCTGAGTGTGTGTTGTTGTGCCGTGCCCAGCGCGCCGTGGGGGCAGAGCTTGTGTGCAGAGACATACCGACTTGTTTGGCCTCCACGGCGGCGGTGTACTCTCGACTGAAGCTGAGGTCAGTGATAGCCACATCGTCCAGGATGATGTTGAAGTCTTTGGCTCGGTCATACAGCTCTCTGCGGATCAGCAGGGACACCTGGGAGGGAGGGGGCAGAGCCAAGCGGTCAGTTTGTATGTCACAAAGACAAAGGTGACGTTTGACATCACAACGTGTGTGAGGACATATACCTGTGCTCTCTGTGTGAGGACATGTACCTGTGCTCTCTGTGTGAGGACATGAGGACATGTACCTGTGCGCTCTCTGTATGAGGACATGAGGACATGTACCTTTGCTCCCTGTGTGAGACATGTACCTCTCTGTATGAGACATGTACTGTGCTCTGTGTGTGAGACATGAGGACATGTACCTGTGCTCCCTGTGTGAGGACATGTACCTGTGGTCCCTGTGTGAGACATGTACCTGTGCTCCCCTGTGTGTCATGTACCTGTGCTCTGTGTGAGACATACCTTGTGCTCTGTGTGAGACATGTACCTGTGCTCCTGTGAGGACATGTACCTGTGCTCTCTGTGTGAGAGGACATGTACCTGTGCTCTTCTCATGTACCTGTGCATGTGTGACATGAGACATGTGCTCCCTGTGTGAGGACATGTACCTGTGCTCCCTGTGTGAGACATGTACCTGTGCTCTGTGAGACATGAGTGTACATGTACCTGTGCTCCCTGTGTCCCTGTAGTATGCATGAGGACATGTACCTGTGCTCCTGTGTGACATGTACTGTGCTCTCTGTATGAGACATGTACTGTGTGAGGACATGTACCTGTGCTCCTCTGTGTGAGACATGTACCAACATGTACCTGTGCCTGTGTGAGGACATTTACCTGCTCCCAGTGTGAGACATGTACCTGTGCTCCCTGTGTGAGACATGACATGAGGACATGTACCTGTGTCCTGTGTGAGGACACCTGTGCTCCCTGTGTAGGACATGTACCTGTGCTCTCTGTGAGGACATGAGGACATGTACCTGTGCTCCTGTGTCATGTACTGTGCTCTCTGTGTGGACATGAGGAGAGGACATGTGTACTACCTGTGCTCCCTGCGTGAGGACATGTACCTGTGCTCTCTGTGTGAGGACATGTACCTGTGCTCTCTGTGTGAGGACATGTACCTGTGTGCTCTCTGTATGAGGACATGTACCTGTGCTCTCTGTGTGATGAGCTGTGACGCGTTGAATTTTGCCACCACACTCTTCAGAACCTCGTTGACGATGGACGGGAGGACGCGCTCGTCATAGTCTTGTCCCAGATGCTGGTAGAGGAAAGGAAGGTTGGACGCCAGAGGACGAGACAAAACTCGCAATGTGAGGTTCACCATCTGAAGATCTGAGACACAGACAGAGAGTGAGACACAGAGACAGATAGACAAACACAGAGACAGACAGCAGAGTGACACAGAGACAGAGTGACACAGAGACAGACAGAAAGACAGACAGAGTGACACAGAGAGACACAGACAGAGAGTGAGACAGAGTGAGACACAGTAACAGACACAGACAGAGAGTGAGACACAGAGACCTTTGCTTCCTGTGAGTGAGGAGATTTTTCTGGGTCTGGCTCTGATGTCATAGATGATCGGATACTGGAACCAGGGAATCCTGAAGACCACGACAACATAGACCACCACAGTTATCACATTACACTTTATTATTCTGAAGTGTGTGTGTGTGTGTGTATCTGTGTGCGTCCTGCCTGAAATGAAGTCCCTCAGCGAGCACTGTGTCCATCTGGATCCCACCAATCCTGTTGAAGACGATCGCCCTCTGACCTCCCTCCACTACACGCGCACACGCACGCACACACACACACACACACACACACACACACACACACACACACACACACACACACACACACACACACACACACACACACACACACACACACACACACGAGAATTGAGTTTTTATTCAGATTTCTTGGTCGACCTTTGACTAAACTAAAGCTGTCCCTTTGTGTAAAAGTTCAAACATCACACTTCTTTTTTTGTGATCAACGATGATTCATCTTCAGAAGAGAAGAGCATGACACATCAGGTCAACACCATCTTCTATATTCATACAGTACAAACAGTGACACAGCTACTGTAGTACAACCAGTCATATCAGTGTCCTGTAGACCACAGTAGGTGCACAGAAACAAACTAATAACGACATCAACTCAAATCTTTAGTCTATAACCACTGCCACCGCAGAGGTCCAGATTGTTTTCTGACTAGCTCCACGCTACAGACAACTCCATGTCAAACATCACACTTCTTATTCTTTAATAACTCTTTAAATACGTCTCACTGTCACTCAGAGGACATTTCATTTCTTTAAAGAGGCCATAGCATGGTCCTGTCTCACTTCTATGTGAGATATGATGGTGTACTTACAAACATGAAGTCAAAAACGTCCTCGTCGCTACAAACGAGTCAATGTAAACGTCTCATCAATGAAGCTCTTGTCAGCTCTCGCTGTTTCAGACCAAAACCACACCCACAGAACACGGACTGTTTTGTGATTGGCCAGTTACCTGGAAGTGACGTCACTGGCAAGTCAGCTCTCAGCTCCCCCTCTGGAAAGCTGATGCACAATGATCCGAACATTGAGTAATGGCGTCGTCACAACCGCTTGCTGTAATCCAGAGTCTGAGCCAGAGTCAGAAGACACTGTGACAGTGAAAGGTTGCTGCAGGAGGCCTGGAGCTTGGATAATGTTGTGGTTACCGAGATGATAAACACACATACATGCAAATGAGCATGTTGCTTAGCCTGTAGCCGACTATCGCTAATGCTAAACGACAGAACAAGCACACAAAGACAGTTTTACGGTTTGTAAATATTGTAATATATACATATTGTTTTAGGTGAAGTTTGGTGCTGTGTCCTGCTTTATATTGCCCCAAGTTTGTGGAACAATCCTCCGTGAAGTGGTTGCTGCATACATGGAGGTATTGGGAATATAGCAGGAATATTCCCATCAAATATGAAAGATATCCACTGAGCTTCTCTTTGCTCATTGGTGGGAGCTTGTGGAGCGTCTGGTTTTGTTTATCACAAACACTTGCTGAACCTTTTTTTACACAACTCAACCAACAACGAGAGTTCTTCTTCTTCTACGGTTGAAAGTACGTTAACGGATGTGCCCGGACTCTTGCGCCCGTACTAGGAGGCACTGCTGTTTACAGGAGTGGTGAGATTCACCAGTGATGTAATTAGTTAAAGGAAGTGCCTTGCCACTATGTAGAGCTCAGGAAAACAATGAAATCCTGCGCTCTCAGCAGTGGCTGAACTGATTGTTATGGACTTGTAGGGCTTCATAGACGAGGTCATGTCACAGATACACACAAAAACGCACTTCCGGGCTATGGCATCTTTAAATGAAGCACGTGTTACAGACATTTTCTGTAAATATGGCTGTAACACAAATAATTAGATCACTAAAATTAAACAAGTGACTTATTTAAACATCATTTTAAATGTATTTTATAATTATATATTTAGTGTATTTCAACAAATTTAATATAAATAAATATGATGATGATGATCAACAGCCTTTTAAACCAGGAGCAGTCTTCACTGATATTTTATCATAATGTGACCAAATCAGAAATGTTATTATAGATATAACACAGATATAATACAGATATAATATAGATATAACATAGATATAATATCCATATGTTGACATATTTCAGACCACAGTACCTGTGTATGTGGCTTCCTTCACTCCATAAGCCAGAGCTCCAGCACCAATCAGCAGTTTGATACCGATCCCTGTCCCACGAGGTCCAGAAGACATCCTACCTGCGATCTGTCGCAGCTGCTGCAGGAAACCCTGCAGAGGGACGAGGAGGACATGAGGACATGAGGTGAGCAGAGTGATGAATGATGATTTTGTAATGACCAGACTCACGGTAAACTTTTACATTTTTTAAGTTTTAACTAAACAAATTCAAATTATATTACTGGTTTGACACATTGCATAGTCTGTCTGTTATGTCATGGACTTTAATAGTAAATTCGGCTTAGATAACATCTACATAGAAGGATTATTTAGGTCGCTTAACATAAACACATGTGCCTGTAGATTTAGCCTGTCAGCCACAGTGTACATTGGGGGTCCATGTTGTGTAGATTCAAGGGCAGCGATCTGACACAGAGTTTTGCCGAATTATAGACAAGAGTCTAAAAAATGTGAGAAACTTCAAGTCACAGTTTTATCAGGCAAACGCGTGTGCTGTCAAGTGGTAAAAATAATAATGAGCGATTTTTTAAAAGAAACCTCGCATCACTGCTTCACAGGCTGAAGGAAACGCCAACTTCAGTAAGACTATTAGTGAAAAGTGAAAAACTACAGGTGACGCTCATGAGTTTATGAAGTTTATTACCAGCTTTAACTCAAGCCACAGTGACTGTCGCGTGTTAAGCTACACTTCCTGTAGCTTTACACCGCGCAACAAACGAAGAGCGGGGAAACTGCGTTACGTCATTCACCCGAGATGAAACTGAAAAACACGCTTTCTACCTGCGGTATGTTTAAAAGTGTGAAAGTGAAGACGGGACTTACACCGGGATCCTTATTCGCCATGCTCGTCCTCTGTCTCTTCAAACACTGGGGTACAAGGTTACGGGTGATGACGCACTTCCTCCTGAGCGAGGGGCGACATGGGAAATGTAGGATTCGCAAACCTCGCGCGTATTATATTATATTATATTGTATTATATTATATTATATTATATTATATCATAGTTTATTATATTATATTATATTATATTATATTATATTATATTATATTATATTATATTATATTATATTATATTATATTATACACTGTCTGACCAAAAATAAGGGTCACATCGTATTTAGCTTCGATTACTGCACTCATTCACTGTGGCATTGTTTCCATAAGCTACTGCAATGTCACAAGATTTATTTCCATCCAGTGTTGCATTCACCAAGATCTTGTATTGATGATGGGATATTGTGTTATGTTACATTTTATATTATATTACATTTTATGTTATATTATATTATATTGTATTACATTTTATGTTATATTATATTATATTACATTTTATGTTATGTTATGCTATATTATATTATATTATATTATATTATCTTGAGATGAAACACGGATTTCACCATTCAAAAAAATGTGAAAGTGGGATCTTTATTGGCCATGCTCATCTTCTCTGTCTCTTCATGTTATTTTATGTCATATAATTGTATGTTATATTATTGTTACAGCAGTAAAATGGTCAGAGTTGACAAAGTGACAAATACAGAACAGAAAAAAGAAGAGTAGTAACTAAAAAGTAGTATAAAAGTAGAAATATATAGAAATATGATACTATTAAAACATTTAAAATAAATATAACATCTATTATAATAACATGTAACGTTTTAACTCCATCGCCATGAGTTGTTATACTGTCTTACCACTCTGCTCCACTAGATGGAGTACTTGCAATCATGTATTTGTGCATTTTAATGTTGTCAATGTTCAGTTATTTCACCTGTTTATCTCACTGTTCGACAGACTTTTCCAGGAAACTGAAGTTTGTAAAGCACTCACTCCCCCACACCAAAGTCCATAGAGAAAATAAGTGATTTTAAGGTCACATACACACACTCACACACACACTGCGGCCTCCATCACTAAGTTCAAATGTCTTATTTTGTCACTTCAGTGTTTGTTCAGATTGACCTCAGTGACACAAAGTGACCACACAAGGCAGCAAATCTCTATGAGATTTGGTGGTTTGGTTTCCTCATTAAAAATACTTTAAAGTGTATTCATTTATTGAATGTTAAACCTCCACATCAACTTATTTGAGTTGCGTTGATCGGCCGACTTTCACTTAACACGTGACGTCACGTTCACTCGCGACCGCTGATTGGCGCGTGGTTCAGTTCCTCCTGAGGAAATCACTCCTTTTATAGTTAACGCGGCGGCGCGCGGCAGGTTTCCGGGTTCACACTCACACTCACACACGCACGCAGCGGAGGCGGAACCTCCGGGGAGACACCTGGAGCTACCGCGGACACACAGCCGCGAGGACACTCAGCGGAATCGATCCGCGGAAATCGATCAGTGATCAGAGAAGGTGAGGAGGGGCAGAGAGGGGTGGGAGCGGGGGGGTCAGGTGTGTGTTTGTGTGTGTGTGTGTGTGTGGGTGGGTGGATCCTGGTCTCAGATCAGACATGACAGGTCATGCACAGTTTTTCATCCTCACACTGAAGTGAAGTCACTTGTGTTTGAGAACGTGAAGCTCACATGTTACATGATTCTATCAATACATGATGAGTAAATGATCAATACATGATCAATATATGATGAGTAAATGATCAATATATGATCAGAGTACATGATCAATACATGATCAGAGTACATGATCAAAACATGATGAGTACACGATCAGTACATGATCAATACATGATCAACATTATCAGAGTACATGATCAATACATGATCGATACTGTGAAATAAGTGAGTAATAACTGTAATTAAAGGAGATAAATGTACAACAGCGACCTTCCTTGTCTCAGTCACTGCAATCCAAATTCAAAACATTGTAGATTATGGTTGCTATGGTTTCCAAAAAAGTAACGATAAGAAGCTAATATTCACAAAGTGTGAGTGTGTGTGTGCATGCATGAGTGTGTGAACAACGGCAACAACATGAACAACAACATGAATAACACGAAGAACATGAAGGACAACATGAAGAACATGAACACAAAACCTACACCCCAGCCCGCCCACTCCGCTCTGCATCGACAAACCGGCTCGCTGCCCCCTCACTGAGAGGATCGCAGAGGCACACGAAGAACTCGAGACTGTTCACTGTCCTCGCTCCCAAATGGTGGAACAATCTCCCCATCGACATCCGGACAGCTGAAAGCCTCCACATCTTCCGCCGCTGACTAAAAACACATTTCTTCCGAATCTACCTCGACTAAGACAACAACAAAAAAAACAAACTTGTACATCGCACTTATGACTAGCACTTCATAGTTTGATCTACTTGAAGTTCTTACTTACTTCTAGCTCTTATTTGTACCCAAATGTTTAAATGCACTTTTGTAAGTCGCTTTGGATAAAAGTGTCTGCTAAATGACATGACATGTAATGTAATGTAATGTAATGTAATGTAATGTAATGTAATGTAATATGAAGAACAACATGAACACCAACAACATGAAGAACAACACAAACAAGATCTTACAACATGGAAAAACCAAACCAGAAGCCATGGCTGAACAAGGAGGTGCGGCTCCTGCTGAAAGCATGCAACATCGCCTTCAGATCAGGTGACGCACAGGCCTACAGCACATCCAGGGCAAATCTGAGGAAGGGCATCATCAAGGCCAAGCACTGCTACAAGCACATGGTAGAGGAACACTTCTCCAACTCCGACCCCAGATGCATGTGGCAGGGCATCCAGGCCATCAGTGACTACAAACCCAGCAACTCCACCCCAATAACAACAGATGTCTCCTTCCTGAACGAGCTAAATCACTTTTATGCTCGTTTCGATAGAGACAACAGGGAGACCACACTGGACCCTTACCAGTTTGCCTACCGCAGCAATAGGAGCACAGAAGATGCAGTCTCCACCATGCTGCACCCTGTGCTCACACATCTGGACAACAATAACACCTACACAAGAATTCTGTTTATTGATTTCAGTTCAGCTTTCAACACTGTCATCCCCTACAAGTTAAACACCAAACTTGGAGACCTGGGGGGTATTCCATCAAGCGGGCTAAAGGCAAAGCCAAGCTTAAATGGCCAAGTCTGGCTAATATGAGTGAGAGTTCGGTTCCATCAAAGAGGCTGAGATTAGCCCCAACTCAGTAACCATGGAAACTATGACTCTGGCTAAGCCTCAACCATGGCTAAGCCATAACTGTGGCTCAGGTTTCCGATCCATCAATCTGAGCCTCAACCCTGTTCCACCAAGGTGGCTAATGTGAATGCTAGCCAAGTAACCATGGTAACTTATACTGCTGGGCAAACCTGGTCTGTAGCAGGCTAAAAGTGAAGCTTAGCACCATCTATGATCAAAGAATGGCCAATAGACAGAAACAGAGACACACACACTTTCATGGAATGATAAAATAATATGTAAAACATAAACTATATAATAAAATGTATTCAAGAAATTATTTATACTAATAATTATATATTATATAATATTAAGTACATTAAAGAACATTATCACCAAAATAAAATATATTAAAAAATAAGACACAAATAAATACAAAATTAAACTAATTAGCAAAAAAATATAATAAAAAGAAATTTAAAGAGATCATCATTCTTTTGATGTAACAAGGGTTAGGGCCTCCGATTGATAGGAGATAGATGATTGATTTGCTGTCACCTGCATTCACTTACTGTAATAGGGGTCCTCGTCTCCATTGAATTGCTTGATTTGCTAAAATGATTCTAGATAAATAATAACTTTTTTACAATCAATAGATCTGTCATATGATTATTTCCTATAGAATGATAACCAACATTGCATTTCTTCATGTAATAATCTACCATCAATTGTATGATAAATGTGATGAGTCATGTAAAATACTTTGATTAAATGTAGCCTATTATTATCAAAAATGTACTCAAGGCAACTTTATATAGTACATTTTAGCACAAGGTGATTCAAAGTGCTTTACATAAAATAAGATGAAAATACAACAAGTTAACATATAGCATCTGGGACAAAATACAGAAGTAGCACAAATACAGCATGTAAAAATGACAGGCTTAAATGAAAATGATATCAATTCTATACAATTGGCCATGCAGGAAATAAATTAAAGCTATCCCATCGATTTGTATAACAATCAGTTGATAAATGTGATGAATATTACTTTCTAACATTACTACTAGGGCTGCCAAACGATAAAATATGGAGAATTTCACATAAATTGCAGTGAAACAATAATGCTATTTTAATTATGTTCATATGAATGTTACTTATTAGGGCTGTCTTTTCCTTTTAATTTTAGGGATTTGGTTGCATTAATAGGTCCACATAATTGATTAGTTTAAAACAAAAACCATCAAGAAATCAATTGGTAGATTATTGTCTACATATATTTTGTTCCTTTGATGGAGGATTTATATAACATGATGATGCTGAAATACTTCATTTTCTTTGTCACTTTCGCATTCAGCCTGTCGGCAATATTCTGCCACGCCACATCCCTCGCTTTATTGATTGCCGCGGTATTGCCCTTCTTTCGGATTATGTGGCTGTAATCCTCATATACCTCCATGAGGAGGGTTTGCGCCGCTACCGAGAACATCTCTGCACGCTTGTTTCCCTTGCTTTTCGGCATTTTTCACAGTTTCCGTGCTCGACTAGAATGGGCTTTTTATTTTCCCTGTGGGCGTGCACAAGTTGAGGCTTGACTAAGCGTCAGGTGGAGCCAGCTGATTTCACTTGATGGAACGGCTTGGAGCTAGATTGGGAGGTGGAGCTTAGTCAAGCTTCAAGCTTACACCTAAGTCTGGCAATTCTTAGCTACGTTGATGGAATACCCCCCTGGGCTTCAACACCTCCCTCCGCCACTGGATTACGGACTTTCTGACCAACAGACCTCAGTTTGTTAGGTCAGGACACTCTTGCTCCAGCACCATCACACACAACATAGGTGTACCACAGGGCTGTGTGCTGAGCCCATTCCTCTCCTCCCTCTTCACCCATGACTGCAGGCCTGTACATGGATCCAACACCATCGTCAACCGTGATTGGCCTCATCAGTAACACTGATGAGACAGCCTACAGGGAGGAAGTGAAACATCTGGCCACTTGGTGCACTGATAGCCTGCTCCTTAACACCAGCAAAACAAAGGAGCTCATTGTGGACTTCAGGAGAAAAAGAAGAAACCCCATTCACATCAACAGGATGGCTGTTGAACGTGTTCCTGGGGACCCATATCACAGAGGATCTCTCCTGGTACACCAACACCTCCAGTCTGGTCAAGAAGGCTCATCAAAGCCTCTTTTTTCTGAGGATCCTGAAGCGTTACCACCTGTCCTCAGACGTTCTGAGGAACTTTTACCACTGTGTGATCGAGAGCATCCTGACAAACTGTGTTACAGTCTGGTACGGAAACTGCTCCATCACGGACCGTAATGCACTACAGAGGGTGGTCAAAACCGCACAGCGCATTACAAAGACTCCACTTCCTGCCATTGAGGATGTTCAGAGGAAACGCTGTCTGCGTCGCGCTCACAGCATCCTCAAAGACTCCTCTCACCCTGCCCATAGACTGTTTATCCCCTTGCCCTCCGGCAGATGCCTCAGAAGCCTCCGGACTAGAACCAGCAGACTGAAGAACAGCTTTTTCCCCAGAGCTGTCTGCCTTCTCAACTCTGCCCCCCAATCTCTATACTCTGTCTCCCTTCCGATCTCTGCCCCCCACTGACCCCCCTGCACAACACCTCACACCACACACCAGTTAACCCCTTGAATTCTGCCCACCGCAGAATGTCTTCTCTTGTTATTTATTTATTAAGTAGAATGTTCATACCACCTCAATAAGCTATCAATCTGTAAAATATGTCCATAATCTATTATATTAATATGTCTATTAATATAGCGTATTCACTTCACCATATCTGTATATATCTGTGCAATATATTTGTATTTATAGCACTCATTTATATTCATATTTGTTTTTATATATATTTATACTTATTCATAGAACATCCCACATGAACACCAACAATATGAAGAACATGAAGAACACCAACAACATGAAGAACACCAATAACATGAAGAACACCAACAACATGAAGAACAACAATATGAAGAACATGAAGAACACCAATAACATGAAGGACACCAACAACATGAAGAACATGAACACCAACAACATGAAGAACAACATAAAGAACATCTTTAGATCAGACGAAGACAGCGCCACCAGCTGGACTGGAAAGTGTTACAGGGATTTTTTATTATTTTTATCAAACAAAAAGTTGATACAAGTTAACTTTAATTTAAATAAAATACACTTTTGTAATCTTTCATTAGTAGCAACAGGGAGTAGCCACAATTTATCCATGAGCAGAAGAAAGCTGTGCTGTCTGCTGCTGAGTTACACAATTAAACACACAACACAACTAAATACACAACAAGTGTGAGCCGTTTCTAACAGAACTTGTCTGCTTCTACTTCCTGTCTTTAAATTTAGCCCAAACTTTCAGCGCTTCATCACTTCCTCTTTTTCACCACCGTCAACAAGACGCCTTCTCAGTCTGAAACACAGCTTTAAACTGGTTAAAAATTAGTTAAACACGGCTTTAAACTAGTGAAAAGCTAACTGGTTAAAAACCAGTTAAACACGGCTTTAAACTGGTTAAAAACTAGTTATACATGGCTTTAAACTAGTGAAAAGCTAACTGGTTAAAAACTAGTTAAACATGGCTTTAAACTGGTTAAAAACTAGTTAACCACTACTTGGTTAAACACTAGTTTAGTTTTCACGTATTTATCTCCCTGTTAGACACCAAACCCCATCGAGAAAATCAGTGATTTTAATATCACACACACAGGAGTTGTTGATCCACTGCTGACTCCATCAATAAGTTCTAATGTCTTACTTTGTCACCTCAGTGACACAAAGTGACCACACGAGGCAGCAGTAAACCAGCAGCTCCACTGTCCCCTCCAGCTAAAATACTGATTTTCTCTATGAGGTTTGGTGTGAGAGTGAGTGCTTTACATACTTACATACAACCACACTTAAAAAATCTGAGCTGTCCCTTTATTAACATCACAATGAAGTATTTTAACCTCTGTGTGTGTGTGTGTGACAGCAGCAGAATGGGTAACCTGATCAAAGTGCTGACCAGAGACATCGACAACAACGGAGGAAACTTCTTCCTGGACTTTGAGAGTAAGACACACACACACGCACACACAGTCTGAGGGCGTGCCATTGACCTCTGACCTCCCTTCTTTTCAGACGCTCAGCCCTCACAGTCAGAGATGGTGGAGTGGGAGAAGGTGAACCAGGTGCTGACAGAGGCTCAGGTCATTCTGGAGGACCTGCAGGCGTACAGAGGAGCAGGAGAGGAGATACGACGGGTAACAGAGAGGGGGCGGAGCTGTGATGAGTCATGTGACATCTGACAAGACCAGAACTGACACGTGTGTGTGTGTGTGTCTGTGTGTGTGTGTGTGTGTGTGTTCAGGCCATCCAGAGTCCTAGTGTGGAGGGTGTGCAGGAGAAAGCCTGGGCAGCTGTCGTCCCTCTGGTCGCTAAACTCAAAACCTTCTATGAGTTTTCTCAGAAGCTCGGTGAGCTTTAAACTGGATACAAACTAGTTAAAACAGAATTAAACTTGATACAAACTAGTTAAAACAGCTTTAAACTGGATACAAACTAGTTAAAACAGAATTAAACTTGATACAAACTAGTTAAAACAGCTTAGAACTGGATACAAACTAGTTCAAACAACTTAAAACTTGATACAAACTAGTTAAAACTGATTTAAACTGGATACAAACTAGTTAAAACAACTTTAAACTGGATACAAACTAGTTTAAACAGCTTAAAACTGGATACAAACTAGTTTAAACAGCTTAAAACTGGCTACAAACTAGTTACAACAGCTTTAAAATGGATACAAACTAGTTAAAACAGGTTTAAAATGGATACAAGCTAGTTAAAACAACTTTAAACTGGATACAAACTACGTAAAACAACTTTAAACTGGATACAAACTAGTTAAAACAAATTTAAACTGGATACAAACTACTTAAAACAGCTTAAAACTTGATAAAAATAGTCAAAACAACTTTAAACTGGATACAAACTAGTTAAAACAACTTGAAAGAAGATGAAAGACAAAGATGGTACAGTTGAAGTTGTGTTTCCGTGATGAAGAGGCCTCAGTGTGAAAAAAGATTGAAGAAGCTAAATGGATCTCAGCCATCATTCATGTACTGTATGATATAGGATCATTAACAGTACCTGTCCCCCTGTCCCCCTGTCCTCAGAGTCCAGTCTGCGGTGTCTCCTGGACGTCCTCACTAGCTCCACGTCCACTCCCACTCAGCACCTGGAGAACAAACAGGCTCTTGCTCGTCAGTTCGCTCACATTCTGCATTTCACACTGCGTTTTGATGAACTCAAGGTCAGCCATCACACACACACACACTGAACACCATCCTACTTCACTTCTGCCTCTTCCCAGCATGCACTGCTGCTCCTCTCTGTTTCAGATGACCAACCCTGCGATTCAGAACGACTTCAGCTACTATCGACGAACCATCAGCCGCATGAGGATCAACAACCTGTCTGTGAGAGACACATGCACACGCACACACAGACACATACACACACATACACTCTCACGCACACAGACACACTCAGACGCACACACACACACAGTCGCACACACATGCACACACAAACTGAAGTTTGTAAACCACTCACTCTCCCACACCAAACCTCACAGAGAAAATCAGTGATTTTAGCTGCAGGGACACAGGAGCTGCTGGTCCTCTGCTGCCTCTTGTGGTCACTTTGAGTCACTGAGGTCAATCTGAATAAAGAATAAAGGATGCCGAAGTCACTAAAATCAGACATTAGAACTTAGTGATGGAGGCAGCGGTGGATCAACAACTCCTGTGTGTGTGATGTTAAAATCCCTGATTTTCTCTATGGACTTTGGTGTGGGAGAGTGAGTGGTTTACAAACTTCAGTTTTCTGTTGGAAAAGTCCACTCTCACCCCCAAAATACACTTGAACTCAGTGACCTTCTTCTACAGTTTCCATGACGACCTGTTGCTTTTTCAGGCTGATGCGGGGAGCGAGGTCAACAATGAGTTGGCCAATCGTATGTCTCTGTTTTACGCCAGCTCTACGCCGATGCTGAAGACGCTCAGCGACGCCACGTCAAAGTTTGTCTCAGAGGTCAATCAGTCAATCAGTCATTCATTCATGTTTTTACCTTGTTTGTGATTGATATGATCATGTCACAATACAAACACAGCAGGGGGCGCCTTCACACCTGTCTGTGCTTGTCCTGCAGAATCCAGACGTCCCCGTTGAAAACACGACAGACTGTCTCAGTACGATGGCCAGTGTTTGTAAAGTGATGCTGGAAACACCGTGAGTCCTGAACACGAGCCTGAACGCAACTTGACCCTGAACGCAACACTACCCTGAACACAACGCAACACGACCCTGAATACAACGCAATACGAGCCTGAACACAACACAACATGACCCTGAACACAACACAACCCTGAACACAACGCAACAAGACCCTGAACATAACACAACATGAACCTGAACGCAACGCGACCCTGCACACAATGCAACCCTGAACAACACAACCCTGGGTCACTATGCTTGAACGCATAGTGACCCAGAACCCAACACGACCCTGAATGCAACACGAACCTGAACCTATGCTTGTCTCTGTGTGTCTGTCTGTGTGTAAGTCTGTCTGTGTGTCTTTGTGTGTGTGTATCTGTCTGTATATGTCTGTCTGTCTGTGTTTGTATGTGTGTGTGTGTGTCTGTCTGTGTTTGTGTCTGTCTGTCTGTGTGTATGTGTGTGTGTCTGTCTGTCTGTGTGTGTGTGTAGGGAGTACCGCAGTCGTTTCACCAGTGATGAGACCGTGTTGTTTTGCCTCCGTGTGATGGTCGGCGTCATCATCCTGTACGACCACGTTCACCCAGCCGGAGCCTTCGTTAAGACTGCCAACATAGACGTATGTTCATCCTCTCACTCACTCAGTCACTCAGCCACTCACTCAGTCACACACTCACTCACTCACTCACTCATTCACTCACTCACTCACTCACTCACTCACTCATTCACTCACTCAGTGGTCAGTAAAGCTGTAAGCTCCTGTTATGTTAAGATATATTATAAGCTACAGATTTTATTTATGTTACATTACATTTCTGTGTGTGTGTGTGTCTCTCTCTGTGTGTGTGTGTGTCTCTGTGCATGTGTGTGTGTCTCTCTCTCTCTCTCTGTGTCTCTGTGTGTGTCTCTCTCTCTCTGTGTGGTGTGTGTGTGTGTCTCTCTGTGCATGTGTGTCTCTCTGTGTGTGTGTGTGTCTCTCTCTCTCTCTCTGTGTGTGTGTGTGTCTCTCTGTGCATGTGTGTCTCTGTGTGTGTGTGTGTGTGTGTCTCTCTCTCTCTCTCTCTGTGAATTTGTGTGTGTGTGTCTCTCTCTCTGTGCACGTGTGTCTCTGTGTGTGTGTGTGTGTGTGTGTGTGTATGTGTAGATGAAAGGCTGTATCAGAGTGTTAAAGGAGCAGTCTCCCAGCAGTGTGGAAGGTTTACTCAACGCTCTCAGGTTTGTCGACATCACACACAAAATCACTCTAATATCTGATATTAAATATTAAAGATAAAAAAAACCACTAACTGTGTTGTTGCTTCGCCCCCTGCAGGTACACGACCAAACATCTGAACGATGAGACTACCTCCAAGCAAATTCGGAATATGCTGCAGCCAAACTAACTGTGTTCATGGTCCTCAGTCTTCATGGTCCTCAGTGTTCATGGTCCTCAGTGTTCATGGTCCTCAGTTTTCATGGTCCAAAGTCTTCATGGTCCTCGGTCTTCATGGTCCTCAGTGTTCATGGTCCTCGGTCTTCATGGTCCTCATTGTTCATGGTCCTCGGTCTTCATGGTTCCTGATTTCAAAACCACATTTGTGTCTTGTAGTTTTACTGTTATTGTGAATAAACATTTTCTTTACATTTATGTGATTGTTCAGACCTTTGATTGATATTTCATTTAGACTTAACTCAGTGACACAACGTGACCACACAAGGCAGCAGAGGACCAGCAGCTCCTGTGTCCCCGCAGCTAAAATGAAAGATTTTCTCTATGGGCTTTGGTGTGGGAGAGTGAGTGCTTTATAAACTTCAGTTTTCTGATCATGTGATGTAGATGTCGTCGAAACTTAAACTGACGCAAAAGTCATTACTTTAGTGGCTAAAATCATGTTTGTCTCACATAACCTCACTTCTTTAGAAATTTTTCAGCCACAGTGACAAACGTGTTTATGAATAATGACTGAAAGTAATGAATAATAAAAATGACCCGCTCTTTTTTTTATTCTTTTCTTGGCTCTCTGGGCTTCCGTAGACTGGCACAGTTGGTTGAGATGAAAATCTTCATGTGTCTTTAACAAAAGTTTTAAGTTCAGCTTTGAAACGCACGTGGGCGTGTTGTTAGAGCGTGTTTTTAACCAATGTTTGTTTCGCCAAAATAAAAGCCTTTACATTTTTAATTAACGTTTGTGTTGCCAAAATAAAAGTCTTTACATTGTTAGTTAAACACTTAACTAATAATGTTAAGCCTCACATTTAACCATAAAATATGTCAGCATCTTCAAAGTGATGCTAACATTAGCCTCACATTTAGTGTTAGCACCTTCAAAGTGATGCTAACAGTAGCCTCACATTTAAAAAGTGTTAACTTCTTCAAAGTGATGCTAACAGTAGCCTTACATTTAACCAATAAGTGTTAGCTTCTTCAAAATGATGCTAACAGTAGCCTCACATTTAACCATTAAGTGTTAGCTTCTTCTAGACCACACGGTGGTGTAGTGGTTAGCACTCTCGCCTTGCAGCGAGAAGACCCGGGTTCGAGCCCCGGTTGGAACAAGGGCCTTTCTGCATGGAGTTTGCATGTTCTCCCCGTGTGTGCGGGAACATTGCAAAAACATGCAATGTGGGGATTAGGTGAATTGGACACTCTAAATTGACCATAGGAATGAGTGTGAGAGTGAATGGTTGTTTGTCTCTAGCTGTGTGTGGCCCTGCGATGGACTGGCGAACTGTCCAGGGTGTACCCCGCCTATCGCCCGATGTAGCTGAGATTGGCACAGCACCCCCCGCGACCCTCTGGTGGAGGATAAAGCGGTTAGATGATGACTGACTGACTGACTGTTAGCTTCTTTAAAGTGATGCTAACAGTAGCCTCACATTTAAAAAGTGTTAACTTCTTCAAAGTGATGCTAACATTGGCCTTACATTTAACCATTAAGTGTTAGCTTCTTCAAAATGATGCTAACAGTAGCCTCACATTTAACCATAGTCTTAGCTTCTTTAAAGTGATGCTAACAGTAGCCTCATATTTAAAAAGTGTTAGCTTCTTCTTTTCTGATATTTGTAAACCACTCTCTCTCCCACACCAAAGTTCACAGAGAAAATCAGTGATTTTAGCTCACGGGGGCACAGGAGCTGTTGGTCCTCTGCTGCCTCGTGTGGTCACGTTGTGTCACTACAAAATAACACTTTTGAACTTAGTGGTGAGTGTGATGTTAATATCTATGGACTTTGGTGTGGGAGAGTGAGATAAAAACAAACAAATATTAAACTGGAGGCTGTTTATTGTTTAACAGGAAGAAACGGGTCAAATCTCTGCTGCATTAAATTTACTTTTCTACTCAAACGTCAGAGTTTTGTACAAAAACGCATTTAAAAACAAATGAAATAAAAAAAGTGCAGAATTACAAAGAGAAACAGTGCAACACTGGTTAGTGTAGATCCTCAAACACACAGCAGGCGGCGCCGCATTGCCGTTACATTGAATCATTATTTGTGGTGCATTTAAGGATTAGAATCGAAGTCGTTGAACATCTGATCATTATAAATAAATGAAGAGATGAAACGAGGTCACATTTGTTCAGAAGTTGATCAAAATAACTGAAAATCGTTCAGACTTCACATCGAAAACATCTGCGATAAAAAATAATAATAATGCGATTTTTCTGTAAATAGCTATTTTACGACACAGTTATGTTTTTTGGCAATTGCAAACACGTTCTGTGCGTCTGTGGACAAACAGATACAAACCCACAGAAGATAAAATAAACAAACAAACAAATAAATAAATAAATACAAGTGTGACATAAAGTGACACAGTGAGTTTGGTGACGTTTGAAAACAATAACATTGTTGCTTATTTTGGTCAGATAATCCCGATCATCTGAGATTTTTTAAATATTGTCCCGTGACTTCTTCGTAAAGCTAACGTGGAGCTAACGTGAAGCTTGGAGCCGCCGCAGCCTTCGTCGCAGCTCCCTACTCGTCTTCCTCAGCTTGTCCTTCATCGTCCGCAGTCGACACTCCTCCCCTCGGATCTTTGCAATAAATTCCGTCGCCTCCTTCAGGATCGCGACTCTGGCTGCTTTGTCCTGATTGGCCAGCACCGGGATCAGGTCCCTCAGAGTGGAGAAGCTCGTCTTCAGCTCGCTGCGCCGCCGCCGCTCCAGCACGTTGTGCGTCCTGCGTCTGTCGTCTCCACCCTCGCTGTCCGACCGTGGGCTCCTGCAGGCAACCTCTGACCCGAGCGGTCTGACGACAGGCAGTGCTGTGGGCCGCTGGGCAGCGTAGTTGTGCTGGTGGATGTCGACGTGAGGGCGAGTCAGGAGCAGAGGGGCGGAGTCTGCCGGCCTCGACGCCTTTGGCCCGTTCACCGTCACCACGTCGACGTCTTCATCCTCTTTGTCTTCTGAGGACAAATAAATGTGTTATAGTGTGAGTCTTTATCTCACAGTTAAGACAGACTTTCAAAATAAAAGCCTATCATATGTACATTATATCTGCTCCTCATCACATTTATTATATTGAATACACTCAATATTATATATGTTGATGATATTAAATCACTTTGATTTGAGCAGATTTATAATCACTGTGATGGCTTGTGACGCACATAAAAATCCTTCATTTAAAGAAGGTTTTAGAATAAGAATCATAGACAGTAGATTCTGTTTTATTTTACACTGCATTTACACAACACACACACATTATTTATGAGTCACAAAGGAAAATGGATTTGATTTCTATCCTGATATTAAATTTTTCACCTGATTCACTGTCCGGCTCGGAGGTAAACACCACAGATGGGTCGACGCAGTCTGCTGCCGTCATGTCTGTGCTCACCTGAGACCCACCCACCTGACCCTCAGTGACCCCGTCAGAGGAGGAGGAGTCTCGGCGTGACCGCAGCGACACCAGCCACTCCGACACCACCTCCTCAAGTTTGGTGGCGGCGGCGAAGCTGCTGCTCCACATGCAGTCCTGGATGACGAAGGACTGGAGGAAGGACGTGGACGGGCCACAGTCCTCGTCCAGCAGGTCGGACACCGCCTCCAGGTGATTGGCAGCGGACAGTGGGGGGTCAGATGGCGACGGCCTGCGGCTGGGGGACAGAGGAGGCGTCTGCAGAAGCTCAAACTTCTTCCAGATGTCCTCGCCGGGACCTGGGAGGAGCTGGTGACATGGAGGGTAGAAGTCGTCCGCCTCGCCGTCCAAGAAGAAGTACGGCCTCACCGTGTCATAGTCGTAATCATAGTTTGTGCTGGTTAACGCCGGTGGCATCATGGCTGCCTGTGGAGGAACAACATGAGCTTTAGTTTGATGATCTCACAGCTGCTGAAATCCTGCATGTGGAGCGTCAGAGCACCTCGTCTCCTGTGTCCTCTGCTGACATGACTGTGTGTGCGTGTGAGGATTAAAACACAGACTGTCAACAGACAGACAGACGATCCCACGCCTGTGATCTGCTGTGATGTCACATTTACATCAAACGCCATTAAACCATGAAACTACCAAAGACATCAAAGGACATCAAAGTGACCCCAACACACACACACACACACAGTGACAATTCTTGAATGAATAGATTTTAAAGAGAAATAATAAAGGGTTAGTTCAGGTGTTTTTGAATGGTCATGTGACACCGTCCACACCAACTTAACAGAAAACAATTATTTTAGCCACATTAATAAAAGACTGATCTTAAGAACGTGTTCACGTCTTTATCTCACTGTGAGACACACTTTTGTAAACCACTCACTCTCCTACACACATATACACACTCACTCTCCCACACCAAAGTCCATAGAGAAAATCAGTGATTTTAACGTCACACACACACACAGACAGGAGCCACTGTCATTGATCCACTGCTGCCTCCATCACTAAATAATGTCTTATTTAGTAAAATTCGGCTTTCAAAAATTCAGTCCAATTGACATCAGTGACACAAAGTGACCACATGAGGCAGCAGAGGACCAGCAGCTCCTGTGTCCCCGCAGCTAAAATCACTGATTTTCTCTGTGGACTTTGGTGGGGGAGAGTGAGTGGTCTGTCTCACAGTGAGATAAAGACGTGAACTATCGCTTTAAAAATCAGTAAGTAAGTTTGATAAAACATTGCACGTCATTAAAAAATACTTTTTAAACACAGTTTGATTAAAACACCAGGAGCTTGTCCACTTATTAACAAGTGGGTGTTTTGTACACCAGCCTCCTATTACAAAACATCTGCATTAACTCCACGATAACATTAGTTTCAGAGAAGGTGATATAAGTCTTCATAGTGACCGCGCACCTACAAACCTCGGCGTTAAATTCGGCATACATTATAAGTCAGGATGAGGATTATTTTGCATGAGAAAAGTGTCATAAAGTGACGCTGGAGGGGCCGAACGAGTGCGAACCGCCGGTGACTCACTCACCGTTTTATCTGCAGTACAAGTGAAGAAACTCCACGCGAGTGAAGCTTAAACTTCAAACTGTGATCAATAAAACCGTCCTCATCTGATCAACGGTCGATACGTGAGCAGTGTCACAGTCACCATGTTCGCTCTCAGCTGTCATTCAACATCCTCCGCCGACACGTTACACTCCGCCGTCCCTGTCGTCATCCGCCGTTTTCGCGCCAAACGTGACTACCTTGTGAATCGAAACGACACGTGAGCGAGCGAGTAACAGCGGGAAAAACCCAAACAACGTACGCACGTTAGTAGATTTCAGAGTAGATTTAATGTTTTCTTGACAAAGAAACGTATTAAACGCGTTTAACGTGAGAACTCGTTTACAGCGCGGATGCATACGAGCGGAGAGCGATGTGACCGTAAACGGAGTTCCAGGAAGTTAATGCTCAGGGTCATCCTGTGACGTCATAACAATCAACAACAACACAAACAAAAAACTGCATAACAATAGAAAATAATTACACATGTACTCGTGATTTAAACATTAAAGGCCATTTCATTCACATATACATTCTGTCTTTCATTCATATAGTTTGGTTAGAAATATAAACTAATGAAATATAGCATTAGTGATAAACACTTTTCAGCAAGTGCAGAAATATGAACATTTTCTATGACCACACAAGGCAGCAGAGGACCCGCAGCTCAAATCACTGATTTTTCTATGAGGTTTGATGTGGGAGAGTGAGTGGTTGTACAGAATTACTTTTTATGAAACCTCTTTTTCTATAATAAGTCAATAAAGCACTATGTATGAAAACAACATTTTTAAGGACATTTAAACACGTACCTTATTCTGCTTCTGCTTTAACTTCCTTCCCGTGCTGCTTTTTAATGGACATGACTGTTGTTTCTCTCTAAATGATAAGAACACAGTGACATGTGTGTGAAGAGCAGCATTTCATGTGACTCTGAACAGAGTAAATAAATTATAGATTTATCCTCCACACAAAATCTCATCCTCCTGTCGTTTATGCACATCATTTGATTCAGATGGAAAATTAGCATGTTGTGTGGATTTGAATCATTTAAACGATAAGAGCTTTTTCATAAGTATGTCGTCTTGCCTGAAAGTCTGATGATACTATGACTTTAAAAAAAACTCTCATGATACTATGACTATAAAAAGTCTCAATACTATGACTTTAAAAGTCTCACAATATTATGACTTTAAAAAAGTCTCATGATACTATGACTTTAAAAGTCTCATACTATGACTTTAAAAAGTCTCATGATACTATGACTTTAAGTCTCACAATATTATGACTTTAAAAAAGTATCATGATACTATAACTTTAAAAGCCTCATACTATGACTTAAAGTCTCATAATATGACTTTAAAAAGTCTTATGATACTATGACTTTAAAAAAGTCTCACAATATTATGACTTTAAAAGCCTCATACTATGACTTTAAAAAGTCTCATCATACTATGACTTTTAAAAAGTCTCATGATACTATGACTTTTAAAAATTCTGATGATACTATGACTTTAAGTCTCCTACTATGACTATAAAAGTCTCACATTACATTACATTACATGTCATTTAGCAGACGCTTTTATCCAAAGCGACTTACAATAAGTGCATTTAAACATTTGGGTACAAATAAGAGCTAGAAGTAAGAGCTTCAAGTAAACCAAACTATGAAGTGCTAGTCATAAGTGCGATGTATAAGTTTTTGGGTTTTTTTTTTGTCGTTGTCTTAGTCTCACAATACTATGACTTTTAAAGTCTGATGATAGTATGACTTTTAAAAAGTCTCACGATATTATGACTTTAAAAAAGTCTGATGATACTATGACTATAAAAAAGTATGATGATACTATGACTTTGAAAAAAGTCTCACGATGCTATGACTAAAAGTCTCACGATACTATGACTTTGAAAGTCTCACGATACTATGACTTTGAAAGTCTCACGATACTATGACTTTGAAAGTCTCACGATACTATGACTTTGAAAGTCTCACGATACTATGACCTGTAGTTTCTGTGGAAAACATAAGAAAGAAAACACAGTGAATGGTTGATACATTTATTTCCTCCATGTTAGCACATATAATATATTATATACATATTGCTAGCTAAAGCATTGGGTTTTTTTTAAAAAAAAGCCACGATTAATATTTTACATGTGGACAGAACAGAAGACAAAAACATGAATTAAGTTTCACTTGAAACAAGCAAAAACAGTTTTAACTCAAAGTCACAGACGAATAAAAGTGTGAAAAATAGAAAAATAAAAAAGCGGCTTTGTCTTCTTGCATCGATGTGAGGGAGTGAAAATACGTCCTTGTTTACATCGGAAGAAGAAGACAGAAGAGGAGGAGCCACAGATTCACTCATGCAGGTAAAAAAACAGAAAAAGTGTGAAAAAAAGCCTTTGTGTCTGGATGGACAAATATAAAAGCAGTGAAGAAGCAGCAGAGGTCACAGGTCACAGGTCACAACAAACCTGTCATGCATTTATTGGTTGGTTCTAAAACATCACGTTTAAAAAAAATCAACATGTTGAATTAATCAGGTACATTAAAGGTGCAGTGCGGTGTTTCATGAAAATCAAAAATTAAAAGAGAAAACTGGAGGAGATCCATGCTGAACATGACACAAAGGTCAAAAGGTCGTGGTAACAAAAGCAACTTTGCTTTTTTTTCACCATAAAAGGTTGTACATTGTACAAAACAAGAACTAACAGTCATCCCGAAGAAAGCGAAGGTTTGGTGAATTTCATTTACTATGTACATGAGAAATGTGATGGACGCTTTATTTACACGTAGTGCAATAATGATGGAAAAAACAAGAAAAAACAAGAAAAAAGGGGCTATATTTGTGGCCGTGAGCTCCCCCTGCTGATAAAAACATGGCATGGATTTTAACTCATGAATGAAAGACCCTCTCCCACATCAAAGTCCAGGAGCTGCTGGTCTACTGCTGCCTCGTGTGGTCACTTTGTGTCACTGCAGTACATCTGAACCAAGGATTTCACATGACGAAATAAACTCATCAACACGTTTGAACTTAGTGATGGAGGCAGCAGCGGATCAACAACTCCTGTGTGTGTGCGATGTTAAAATCACTGATTTTCTCTTTGGACTTTGGTGTGTGAGAGAGTGAGTGATTTACAAACTTCACTGTCCTGTTATAAAAGTGTGTCTCACAGTGAGATGAATGCTTGAACCAGGGTCTCAGCAGCAGGGGGCGCCCACAGCACCTCATGCAAACACACATTTAGAAAAAAATCTTAACATGAGACATTTTTTAAGTGATGCACTCAAACAAAGCTCAACGACAGACGACGAGCGAGAGACTCGTGATTTTCAGCTCAACTAAAAACAAATGTGCTCTCAGTTCATTTTAAATCAATCACTACGTTTAATAACCATCAAAATATTAACGACCAATCTTTAACGCGTTAATAACGTGAACAGTTTACATCGTTTTACTTTCAAATAGCCTCAAAACAACTACAGTTTGCAGTGATTGTGATTCGCTAATTGCGTTGCTACAAAATGCGACCTTTACATGTACAAATCGCAAACATTTTTACTCCGATTTGTTTAACTTGACATTTTAAAAAGGTCCAGCGTGTGAAGTTGAATATACGACACATACGTACGTACGTTTTAATCAGTTTTAAAATTATTATCGTAGGTTTAAAGAGTGTTGTTATATGTACAGTGTTGTTGTATGTTTCGCATTTTTTCAGTGGAGAAAAAACAGCTCTGCCCACATAACCTGACACAAAAACAATAAAACTTGCAGTCTGACAAAACAGTTAGCTTAAACTTTACAAAAGAAAAGTTTTTTTAAAAACATAAAATGCGTTGTCGCAATCTGCAGTCTCACCATTAGATGTCACTGTTTCTTACACACTGGACCTTTAAAACTGCATCGCCATAATTATCGGTACTGACTTGGTTTCATTTTTTTTGGCCGCATTGTTAGCAAATATATACGAACCTGAAACGCGAAATACGTCTAGTTTTCTAAAATAGAAGGAAATAAAAGCGTAGTTTGCTCCGCCCACAATTTGAGAATTAACTAATTTTTTTTCCTCATTAACAGAAACTAACGTGGGTTTATCTTAGAAAAAAAACTTTTCCTCAGTTCAGTCACGTCTTCATAATGAAGGAAACTTTAAAAGTTACGTTTAAAAAAAGAAAAAAAAAGAGCAATTTCATTACCAAAATGTTTTTAAACAAAAAAAAAAGCAGAACATTTCAAACACCGAACAAGCGTTATTTCATCGTTCACATTTGCATAAAGTTTTATATTGGTCCATCCATCTTCAACATTGATCAAACACCCTTTTTACCGTCATGAAAACAAAGAGGAAAAAGACGTTTGTCAACATGCGAGCGAAGAAAAGAGAAAACAGAAAGCACTCTTAACAAAATTAACGTAAAACACGATAAAAATGACAATGAAGATGCTCGGGGAAAAATATACAAACTTTTCTCCTCATTTGTAGAAGCAATCACCAAAACTTTCACCCAAATATCACATTGTGGAAATTTTACAAAACATCAGGGCGTTAAAAAAATAATAATAATGATAAAAAAATAATAATAATGATAGTAAAAAAAAAGGTAGTAAAACTGTCAAATCACAAAGATCCAGCTCAGGAAACATGAGCTGGATCCCCCCCCCCAAATTAGAATAGGTTTGACGGATAAAATGATTGAAAACAAAACAGCTAAATTGTGCATAATAACATTCATTAGAATTATTAACAAACGGAAGATTACGGCGTCTGCCCAGGCCGACCTCGTGACCCTGTTCCGAATAAGAAGAATTTTTCGGGTAAAATTATAAAATTTTCATGAAAAAAGGGTTCATTTAAAGAATGGATTGGGTTTTTTGAAAAAAATTATTTTAGCTGCTTAACAATAAATCCATGTCAGTCTATGATGTCTTTAAGAACATGATCACGTCCTTATCTCACTGTGACACACACTTATAACACACACCCACACACACCCTTACACACCAAAGCCCACAGAGAAAATCAGTGATTTTAACATCACACACACACAAACACAATTGTTGATTCACTGCTGCCTCCATCACTAAGTTCCACATATTTCAGTGACACAAAGTGACCACACGAGGCAGCAGAGAAGCAGCAGCTAAAATCACTGGTTTTCTCTCTGAGGTTTGGTGTGTAAGGGTGTGTGTGTGGGTGTGTGTGTGTGTGTGTGTGAGTGTTTTACAAACTTCAGTTTCCTGTTGGGAGAGTGAGTGTTTGTGTGGGAGAGAGAACTTCAGATTCAGAGTCCCTGTTTAAAAGTGTCCACTCTTAAAAAACCTGAACTATCCCTTAAACATGTGTGAGCCATCTCATCCACTATTTTATATCTGTGTTATTGTGTTTGTTTGGTTTTATTTAAAGAACGTTTTTCTCTATGAAAGCGAGTCAACACAAGTTGTGTGTTTCTCTGTTTGCATTTACAGTAAGAAAAGTGATTCTTTCTCTTAAAAAAGGTTTCAGGTAATAAAATAATGACTGGGTTAATGCTCATGTGTTGTTACGACACACTTAAATAACACATTCTGACACAAGTTCAAAAAGTAGCACTTCAGTAAAGACAAAATAAAACAAACACAAAGACATCGTCCACAGCGAGACTTGGTGCTCGCACTCACACAGAGGACAAAGAAAGAAAAACATTAAATAACAGAAATGATAAAGTAATTTAAAAAAAAAAATCGCTCTTTTTCACGCAGAGAACGTCCTCAAAAGTTTCTCAGGAAGGCAAGTACAGAAGCAGGAGTGTGTGTGTGTGTGTGTGTGTGTGTGTGGTAGACTGACTGACAGGTGCTGTGCAGGTGGGAGAGGGGGCGGGGCCTGTGGCTTCATCTCTTCCTGCGGCAAGTGCGTTTGTGGTCGGCGTGCCAGTGCTCCTGCTGACACTTGATGGAGCAGTATGAGGTGTTCCAGCAGCAGTGGTACATCGCCTCCTCCTCGCAGTTATAACACTGCAACGACACCAGAGCGGCGCTGTTGTTACCACATACTCACACATGAAGAAGAAGAAGAGGCGAAGACCATGACAGCAGAGACGTTTGTGTTTTTCTGCTGTTTCTACGCAAACATCAGGTCCTTAAACATCTTGTTTTTGTCAGTTTTATTGATTCCTTTGTCATCTCAGTACATATATATATATATATATATAAATATATTTGTGTATATATATACACACACACTCAGTATATATACCGAGTATATATATATATATACACACACACACTCAGTATATATATACACATATACTGAGTGTATATATACTTTACATATACTTAATATATATATATACAGTGCTCAGCGTAAATGAGTACACCCCCTTTGAAAAGTACTATTTTAAACAATATCTCAATGAACACAAAAACTATTTTCAAAATGTTGAATATATATAAGTTTATATAACATCTGTTAAACTTAAAACATGAAAGTAAGTTCAATAACATAACTTAAATTACACATTTTTCAGTTTTACTGAAATAAGGGCGATGCAAAAATGAGTACACCCCACAACAAAAACGACTAAACCTAGTACTTTGTATGGCCTCCATGATTTTTAATGACAGCACCAAGTCTTCTAGGCATGGAATGAACAAGTTGGAAACATTTTGCTACATCAATCTTTTTCCATTCAAGAATTATCTCTCTTAGAGACTGGATGCTCGATGGAGAGTAATCCTCAACTCTTCAGAATTACCCATAGGTGTTTAATTGGGTTCAGATCAGGAGACATACTTGGCCACTGAATCACTTTTACCCTGTTCTTCTTCAGAAATCCAACAGTGGCCTTCGATGTGTGTTTAGGATCATTGTCATGTTGGAAAAGTGCACTACGACCAAAGGCACGGAGTGATGGTAGCATCTTTTCTTTCAGTATAGAGCAAAACATCTGTGAATTCATGATGCCATCAATGAAACACAGCTCCCAGACACCAGCAGCACTCATGCAACCCCACATAAGGACACTGCCCCCACCATGTTTCACTGTAGGCACCATGCATTTTTCTTTGAATTCCTCACCTTTGCGACGCCATACAGTTTTGAAGCCATCAGTTCCCAAAACATTTATCTTGGTCTCATCACTCCAAAGTACAGAGTCCCAGTAGTCTTCATCTTTGTCAGCATGGGCCCTGGCAAACTCTAGGCAGGCTTTTATGTGCCTGGGCTTTAGGAGAGGCTTCCGTTGGGACGGCACCCATGCATGCCATTCCTCTACAGTGTATGCCATATTGTGTCACGGGAAATAGTCACCCCAGTTTGGCTTTCTACTTCCTTGGATAACTGCAGTGAACTTGCATGCCGATTTTCTTTGACCCTTCTCATCAGGAGACGCTCCTGTCGAGGTGTTAACGTCCGTGGACGACCTTGACGTCTCTGTGAGATGGTTGCAGTTCCATCTTTTTTAAATTTTTCTACCACTTTTGCTACAGTATTCTGACTGATAAGTAAAGCTTTGCTGATCTTCTTGTAGCCTTCACCTTTGTGGTGTAAAGAAATTATTTTCTTTCTCAAGTCTTGAGACATTTCTCTTCCATGTGGTGCCATTGCTAACAACATGAAATGGGAAGGGGTTTATAGTCAACTGTCTGCTGGACACATGTGTGATGAATAGTTAGACTCACCTGTGGTTGATTATTGTTAAATTGGACATTTGTAGTCTAAAATTTAGCCTTGCTACAGAGACTTTCAGTGGGGTGTACTCATTTTTGCATCACCCCAATTTGAGTAAAACTATAAATTTTGTTCTCTAAGTTATATTATTATCCTTACTTTCAAGTTATAACAAACAGATGTTAAAAAAACTTAGTCTTGTCAACATTTTGCAAATTGTTTTTGTTTTCATTGAGATATTGTTTAAAATGGTACTTTTCGAAGGGGGTGTACTCATTTACGCTGAGCACTGTATATATATATACATATATATATACACTCAATATACAGTACATATATACGCAGTATAAACTTACCCTATGTGTAAATATATATATACATATACACACTGTTCAAAAAAGTAAAGGGAACACTTAAACACAATGTAACTCCAAGTCAATCACACTTCTGTGAAATTAAACTGTCCACTTTGGAAGCAACACTGATTGACAATCAATTTCACATGCTGTTGTGCAAATGGAATAGACAAAAAGTGGAAATTATAGGCAATTAGCAAGACACCTCCAATAAAGGAGTGGTTCTGCAGGTGGTGACCACAGACCACTGCTCAGTTCCTATGTTTTCTGGCTGATGTTTTGGTTACTTTTCAATGCTGGCGGTGCTTTCACTCTAGTGGTAGCATGTGATGGAGTCTAGAACCCACACAAGTGGCTCAGGTAGTGCAGCTCATCCAGGATGGCACATCAATGCGAGCTGTGGCAAGAAGTTTTGCTGTGTCTGTCAGCGTAGTGTCCAGAGCATGGAGGCGCTACCAGGAGACAGGCCAGTACATCAGGAGACGTGACGGAGGCCGTAGGAGGGCAACAACCCAGCAGCAGGACCGCTACCTCCGCCTTTGTGCAAGGAGGAACAGGAGGAGCACTGCCAGAGCCCTGCAAAATGACCTCCAGCAGGCCACAAATGTGCATGTGTCTGGTCAAACGGTCAGAAACTGACTCCATGAGGGTGGTATGAGGGCCCGATGTCCACAGGTGGGGGTTGTGCTTACAGCCCAACACCGTGCAGGACGTTTGGCATTCGCCAGAGATCACCAAGATTGGCAAATTCGCCACTGGCGCCCTGTGCTCTTCACAGATGAAAGCAGGTTCACACTGAGTAAGTGACAGACGTGACAGAGCCTGGAGACGCCGTGGAGAACGTTCTGCTGCCTGCAACATCCTCCAGCATGACCGGTTTGGCAGTGGGTCAGTAATGGTGTGGGTTGGCATTTCTTTGGGGGGCCGTACAGCCCTCCATGGGCTCGCCAGAGGTAGTCTGACTGCCATTAGGTACCGAGATGAGATCCTCAGACCCCTTGTGACACCATATGCTGGTGCGGTTGGCCCTGGGTTCCTTCTTATGCAAGACAATGCTAGACCTCATGTGTCTGGAGTGTGTCAGCAGTTCCTGCAAGACGAAGGCATTGATGCTATGGACTGGCCCGCCCGTTCCCCAGACCTGAATCCAATTGAGCACATCTGGGACATCATGTCTCGCTCCATCCACCAACGCCACATTGTACCACAGACTGTCCAGGAGTTGGCGGATGCTTTAGTCCAGGTCTGGGAGGAGATCCCTCAGGAGACCATCCGCCACCTCATCAGGAGCATGCCCAGGCGTTGTAGGGAGGTCATACAGGCACGTGGAGGCCACACACACTACTGAGCCTCATTTTGACTTGTTTTAAGGACATTACATCAAAGTTGGATCAGCCTGTAGTGGGTTTGTCCACTTTCATTTTGAGTGTGACTCCAAATCCAGACCTCTATGGGTTAATACATTTGATTTCCATTGATCATTTTTGTGTGATTTTGTTGTCAGCACATTCAACTATGTAAAGAACAAAGTATTTAATAAGAATATTTAGGGATGCACCGATATGAGTATTTCCGCCGATACCGATATCCGATATTAATATTGCTGCTATGGCCGATAACCGATATCGATATATGTTTTTTTTTTTAAAAGTTTCTGAGATGATAAAAGTTTGTACAGAATATAAATCATGCAAGTTGAATATTTGAATGTCTTCCTTTATTTTCAAAACATGTTTTACCTCCAAATAACAAGGTCACATAAGACACAAGTAACCAACTACAAGTAAAGGTTTTTAGAAACCTTTACCACTTGTAGCAAGTGTGTAACTAAATTACAGTACAGTTAAACTCCCTCAACTCACTTAACTCCTGTGAGAAAGTTTGGATCATAAATTACAAACATGAACATAAATAAAAATAATACCCTGCCAAAGTTACTGTAACCGAGATAAGATCGTCTATACTGGGTACATAAATAAAGTCAACAACCCTTCCTCCCGGCAACAACAACCGTGCCAATCCACTTAACAATAAAACACAACAGATATGAGAAACAATACCTGACAAGCTCTAAGAGCTGCCATAATAAATAAATACTTTATCAAACTTGCCAGTATTCATGGCAACCAGATATTTATTAAATTGCAAAACATCGGAAAAGTAGCGCCGACTTGGCAGGTTGTTGTGGGGTTCAATATGCGCTATCAACCGTCGGAACCCTCGGCTGGTCGTCAAGAGCAATCATTTCCATTACCTTGATCGTTATTGCCCTGGCCAATGTCTTCCTTTGGTCGAGTCCCAGCTGTGCTGCTTTCTTTTTTGTCTGCTGCCTAATGTTACTAGCGTTAGCTTCCTGCCGTTGTTTGTGTACTTCTGGGTGGCGGTTTTTCAAATGACATAATCAAATTTGTGGTATTGAATGACTTGACGCGGATCCCTCCTCGCATTACCTCGACTTTGCAAGTGTTGCATAATGCTTTTCGCGTATCTTCGATACGACACACATACACAAACAGCAATTAGACGGGTATAAACAGCGGTTGTTAAAAACGGCGCAGTTTTACTCATTGGACCGATGCCGATATGTTAAAAAATGACAAACATCGGCCGATACCAATATTAATGCCGATATATCGTGCATCCCTAAGAATATTTCATGAATTCAGATCTAGGATGTGTTATTTCAGTGTTCCCTTTATTTTTTTGAGCAGTGTATATACATACATACATACATACAGACATATGCTTGCATGTATATACGCTGATGATGCCATTATAAATATACATCACTACATAATTCAACAATAATGAAACAAAAGTGTGAGTCTGCACTTCAAAATAAAATACCTAGTAAATGATGGATTATTTGCTGCAGTTCCAGTCTTAGGTATCATAATAAGGGATCATGTTAATTTTCTTTAATAAATCTGTTTCTCTGTTCATCAAAGAGAGAAAATCATAAAATGTCATCTTAAATCATCTTAAATGTACACAAACTCAAAATGATTCCTTTTTAATGATTTCTTGGTTATATGGACAAGGGGTCCTCATGGACTGCACTCAGCCGTGCAGTGATGACTCCGCCCACATTAAGTAGGTACTTTTTTGTAGTGGAGATGCAACCTAATCATGCCGTGTTGTGCCGAGGAGAGTAGAGCCGGTGGAAATGCGCCATAAGTGTTCATAGTTAAGGTAGGGATGTGTGAACAGAAAGTGAACTCTGGTGCAGAACTTACCCATTGCTTCTTCTTGGTCTGGGAGATGAGCTGCTTGTGTTGAGCCACCAGCTTCTTCACCTCCTCCACCAGCTCTTCTTTACACTTGTCCTTCACCTGCTTACACTTCCTGTCCATCTCTGCCTGAGCGCCGGCCACGGCTTTACTCACCGCCTGTCGCTTCTCCTCCTCCATCTCTGCACGGAGCTGAAGTGAGAGAACATGTTTACAAGCAGAGTTTAAAATCTGAGTGAGAACCTTCAAAGACCTGAGTCTTCATGTTTACAAGCAGAGTTTAAAATCTGAGTGAGAACCTTCAAAGACCTGAGTCTTCATGTTTACAAGCAGAGTTTAAAATCTGAAACAGAACCTTCAAAGACCTGAGTCTTCATGTTTACCAGCAGAACCTTCAAAGACTCAGAAGTCTGAGATTAAAGTCAGAATTTCTGAATTTTTAAATCTCAGCATTCTGACTTTTTATGTCCGAATTCTAAATTTAATCTCAGAATTCCGACTTTCTGATTTGAATCTAAGAAATCTGAGATTAAAATCGGAATTTCGACTTTTTAATCTCATAATTCCAATTTTCTGATTTGAATCCTACTTTTTTTTTGCTTTCTTTCAAAACATGTTTTTTTACATGTAGCACTCAAACTCTCCCATAGTTTCTCGTGACATCGCACAACACAAACACGACACAAACGACTTTGAACACAACACAAACGACTTTGAACACAATCACAACACAAACGACTCTGAACACAAACCGACACAAGCGACTTTGAACACAGCATAAGCGACTCTGAACACAAGCAAACGACACACGAACAACTGAACACAAGCGCCAACACAAATGACTTTGAGCGCCAAACACCAGCGCCAACACAAGCGACTTTAAACACTAGCGACTTTGAACACAAACAACTCTGAACACAAGCGACTTTGAAAACAAACAACACAAGCGACTTTGAAAACATACGACACAAGCGACTTTGAACACAAACCGCGACACAAGCGACTTTGAACACAAGCGTAGCACAAAAAGCGACTTTGAACACAAACACCTGGGAACCGACTTTGAACACAAACAACTTTGAACACAGACACAAATACAAACGACTTTGAACACAAACACAAAAACAAACGACTTTGAACACAAACGCAAAACAAAACGACTTTGAACAAACACAAAACGACTTTGAACAAGTGAACACAAAACGACTTTGAACAAAAACGAACACTTTGAACACAAACACAAAACAAAGCGACTTTGAACACAAACACGACACAAACAACTGTGAACACCAACGACTTTGAACACCAACGCCAACACAAACGACTTTGAGCACCAACACAACACAAACGACTTTGAACACAAACACAAAACAAACGACTTTGAACACAAACACAGAAACGACTTTGAACAAACGACTTTAAACACAAACGACTTTGAACAAAAACGCAACACAAATGTCTTTGAACACAAACACAAAACAAACGACTTTGGACACAAACGACTTTGAACACAAACACGACACAAACAACTGTGAACACCAACGCAACACAAACGACTTTGAGCACCAACACAACACAAACAACTTTGATCACAAACACAACACAAACGACTTTGAACACCCCTCTGTTGACTAAAGTGAAGTACACGTGTATACTGCCCCCTCTGTTGACTAAAGTAAAGCACAAATGTATACTGCCCCCTCACACGTGTACACTGCCCCCTCTGTTGACTAAAGTGAAGCTCACGTGTATACTGCCCCCTCACACTGGTATACTGCCCCTCCCTGTTGACTAAAGTGAAGCACAAATGTATACCGCCTCACAGACTGCAAGTATACTGCCCCCCTCACATGTGTAAACTGCCCCCTACGACTAAAGTGAAGCATTACGTATACTGACCACACACGGTATACTGCCCCTGTTGACTGTATGAAGTGTATACTGCCCCTCTGTTGACTAAAGGCTACTACGTGTATGCCTCGCCCCTCACACGTATACTGCCCCCCTCTGTTGACTAAAGTGAAGCACAGTGCATACTGTCCCCTGTTGACTCAAAGCGAAGCACACATGTATACTGCCCTCACACGCAGAGTACTGCCCCTCTGTTGACTAAAGTGAAGCACACATGTATACTGCCCCCTGTTGACTAAAGTGAATCACACGTAGTAAACTGCCCCCTGTGTTGACTGGAAGTGAAGCACACGCGGTATACTGCCCCCAGCGTGTATACTGCCCCTCTGTTGACTAAAGTCAAGCACACATGTATACTGCCCCTCCATGGCTGTGTATACTGCCCCTCTGTTGACTAAAGTGAAGCACACGCGGTATACTGCCCCTCACACGCGTATACTGCCCCTGTGTTGACTGAAGTGAAGCACACATGTATACAGCCCCTCACACGCAGGTACTGCCCCTCTGTTGACTAAAGTGAAGCACACGTTGTACTGCCCCCTCACATGTCTACTGCCCCTCACACGCCGTATACTGCCCCCTGTGTTGACTTGCAGTGAAGCACACATGTATACTGCCCCCTCTGTTGACTAAAGTAAAGTACACATGTATACTGCCCCTGTGTTGACTGAAGTGAAGCTGTGTATACCTGCCCCTCACGCCAAGTATACTGCCCCTCTGTTGACAAAAAGTCAAGCACACATGTATACTGCCCCTCACGCTGTATACTCGCCCCTCTGTTGACTAAAGTGAAGCACACGTATACTATACTGCCCCTGTATACTGCCCCTGCCCCCTCTGTTGACTAAAGTGAAGCACACGTGTATACTGCCCCTTGTGTTGACTAAAGTGAAGCACACCTTCTCCAGAGCTTCCCTGACGACACGCTCTGTCTCCCTCTTGTTGTCGGCCTTCATCATGTCCTTGACGTCGTTGAACACCTTGGTGTATTTCTCGTGGCACATGTTCTGACAGACGCTGTCACTGTTGGTCTGGGTGCCGCGGTGGAGCGTGCGCGGCGACCCACCGCTCGCCTTCTTGGTCTGTGTGGACACGGACAGCTTCTCGGGCTGCTGCAGCACCGAGGACACGGGAATCTCCTGGCTGGAGCTCACGGCCTCCATCTCTGGTTCTGGGTCCTGGTGGAAGAGGAAAGTACGACGTTAAATCAGATGCTGTGATCACACTGAAGACAAAATCTGTGCTCAATTCTTATTCACACAGGGATTTTAAAACTTTAATCAAGTCCAGCAGAACATTTACAGGTCGACTTTTACCTCCATTTGATGAAATAAACTGTGCCGTGATGATATAAAACAGACGTTTTCTATCTTACTACATATATAGATATATACATACTACAAATGGCTCTATATCACTTATTTTAGTGTCCCATAGTCATTTTACAGAAAGGCTAAATTAGTCATTGAAAAACACTAATCTACATTTTCTGACCCAAACATCTAATGGATTATAAAAATAATCCCGAGTTGCAGTTTTATTTTATACAATTTAAACAACAAAGCAGTTTCAAAGACACAATTTTCCAAATGTGCAACAAAAAAAAAAAGGAAACAGCAAACTTACACTGGCTTCTTCTTTGGGCTCGAGCATCTGAGTCCGACGGCTCTTCTTTGCTTTGGGCTCCTGACTGCCTTTGAGCTGCAGAACAACAACAACAACGCCACCACAAAGTAAAGTTTAGTCACGAGTAAAACAAGTAACAAGACAGAGAAATCAATAGAACACACTTTAAATGCAGGATTACATGCTTTATTAATATTTATAATATATATTCCTCATGTGAGATTTTAACCAAAGACTGAAAATCAATAAAACTGAGACTAATGCTCAATGTGGCAAATCAGTCACTAGATGGTACCATTGAGTTCTGTTCCCTGTTGGAAACGTCTGTCAGATAAAGATGTGAACATGTTCTTAGGATTTAAACGACCCACTGCTGCCTCCATCGCTAAGTTCTAATGACTTATTTTGTCTGTTCAGTGTTTGAAATCCAACGTTCACATTGACCTCAGTGACAAAAAGTGACCACACAAGGCAGCAGAGGACCAGCAGCTCCTGTGTCGCCACAGATAAAATCACTGGCCGTTTCTCAATACTCAAGCAAGTATGTATGTATTGTTCTGCTGTTTGAATGGTGGCTGGCGCTAAAGAGGCACTTGGCGCCAGCCACCATTCAAACAGCAGAACAAGGTCACACCTACAGTTTTGATAAATGAACATATGAAATACTTTTAGTAAATGCATATATATTGTTATTATTTTCACATTTCAAAAATTTAACTTCATTTATTAATTTATTTCTATTAAAATATACAATACAAATAACACAATGTGGAAAATAGATATATTACAGCACTGTCGAGTAGTACATATATATGTACTACTCTACACTATATGTACTATAAATATATAATGTGTAAAAATATATAATACTCTACATATCTAATATTTACATATATTTAAATACATATACAATGACTGTGTGACTTTAATATAAATCTAAAAATAAATTAAATATTAATAATATACAAACTTTCAGGTCAGGTCAAAACATTTCCATTAAAAACAAAATAACACGTCAACAACAAATCTATGGATCACACCAAGCATCTAATGACAGAGACGTCATCATTTCATCAGGACAGGCTGAGGTAACACTGCTGTGTGATGGGCACAGTGAGCGCCAAGCGTCCGCAGAGGCGGAGCTTATCATACTCTAAACACTGGAACTACTATAAATACGTCATATCTTAATACAGAAACCACATGTTTGAATTCTAAATGACTAATTTCTCGCCTCAAATGATGTTAAAACTGCGTTCAGGACAACGAAAAATATTTATTTCAGATTTATATTTCTATTATCTGGGCAGCGCGAGAACACTTCCAGGTTTGAGAACCGTCCTTGCTGTTCGCTTACTTGAGAATTGAAACAGCACTTGGACTGAAGCTGATGACGTTTTGACAAGTACGAGAGTACACAAGTACACACAAGTATGGATATTGAGAAACGGCCACTGATTTTCTCCCTGAGGTTTGGTGTGTGAAAGTGAGTGATTACAAACTTCAGTTTCGTGTGTCTCACAGTGAAGATAAGACGTGACATTTAAGCAGGGAGCAAGCAGGGGGCGTGCACAGCTCATAGCCAGTTTTCTGGGTCTCACTTACATGTCGGACCTGCTCATTGCTCGTGGACGAGATGCTGGACTCGGCTTCTTCTGTCCGCTCCAGTCTGTCCATCCTCGTGCTGCTGCCCTCCTCTTCCTCCTCTTCCTCCCCTTCTTCCTCCTGCTCCTGCTGCTGCTGCTGCTGCTGCTGCTGCTGCTGCTGCTGCTGCCGCAGGCTCTCTCTGTGTGGCGGGCTGCTGCTGTCGTCCGTCTTTGTCTTCCAGAAGCGTCCCTCCTTCAGGAAGCGTTGGTAAACCTCGAGCTCCTCGCATGCCTTCTTCCAGCCGCTGCTGCGCTTCACCTGTAGCTGCTGGACGCTCACCTTGATGTCCTGGATGTTGTCTGCGGGGATCCATGCTCTGGAGGAGGAGACGAGGACAAAATAAGTAGGTCCTGCAGGTCGGCCGTGACACGCCATAAAAATTAATAAAAAGGAAAGGTTTTTAATTTCCCGTTTTTCTTTTAAAGGGGACATATTATGCAAAATCAACTTTTTAACCATTTTAATACTTATATTTGGGACTATGGAGGCCCTACCAGTCGCCAAAGTGTGGAAAAAGAATACTTTTTCCACACCATAGGCGATAAAACACTCTATGTTAAATTCCCTGTGCTTATGACGGCAGCATGCGCATTTCACCACGAATGTTACCGCCCCACCAGTAAGTTTACTTAAGAGAGCTCCACCTTAGCTCCACCTTGTCCCTGCGAGAGTGCAGGCGAGGGAGGAAGAGCGGTATTATGTCAACGTGGAGGGACAAGTGTGCTGTTGGTGGCTGCACAGTGGAGCACAGTGTTTTACACAAACTTCCAGCCTCAGAGATTTTATATATGAAGCTAATGTGCCAGATAAAGTCAGCAAACGTGTGTTTGTGTGTTTGCACCACTTCACATCAGACTGCAGCCAGCGGTCACCGTATTTAGTTAGCGACCGTATTTCACCGACGTACAAACACACACATTGTTAAGAAAAGGTCACATAGAGCTCATAACTGACCATTCTGACACGTCCTAATTAAAAATATTTGTTCAGTACGTCCTTCATGACCGGAGCACAGACTCAGTCTGATACAGTCACATACAGCAGCAGTTTATTCAGCGTGCCACTGGTGATCAGCGGTGCTTCACTCTCTGTGAAATTCAGTTAAAAAGACATAGGGACAGCACCGCTGCCTAAACTGGCACTGTGTGTGACTGATCGCCAGCTCCGGAGCATACAGTCACCGGTCTGCTCGCCGTGCGCCGCTTGTGATCAGCGGTGGCGAGGTCTCCGGAGCACAGTCACCGGTCTGATACAGTCGCATACAGCGGCAGTTTATTCAGCCCGCCACGCACCGGTGGCGATCAGTGGTGCTGTCCCCAAGTGTTTTTAACTGATTTACAGTTCGGCACTGTTCGGCTTGATCCTTATGTAGGATGTCTCTTCCTGTGACGGCACTCTCGCTGTTTTCTGCGCACGCTGCCATGTTGATATTGTCAGAGAACTAGTGGAGGGAGGGGGAGAGAAATGGAGCTGAGCGAGTGAACGCTGTAAAGAGGACAAATCAGAAACCCCCTGGAAGAAGTTGGTGTGTGTTTGCCTGTGTCTCATTTGCATATAAAGGGACCATGCACAAAAACGGAGCGTTCTGAAAGGGGCAGGTTTAGCAGGGTTATTGAACTGCTATGATGCTTCATCCTTATGGTATTTTGACCAAAGCATGTAACTGACATGTTCATTAGGACACCAGGGAACTATGTTAATGGGGGAAATAGGGTATAATATGTCCACTTTAAAAAAAATAAAGCAATTCTTGATTAAAATTAATGAAACGTGCGGTTTAAAGGTGGAATTATGACTTTTTAATCTGAGTTCTGACTTCCTGGCTTTAATCTCAGAATTCCGACTTCCTGGCTTTAATCTCAGAATTCCGACTTCCTGGCTTTAATCTCAGAATTCCAATTTCTTGACTTTAATATCTGAGTTCTTAATCCCAGTTCTGCCTGTTTTGTGAGATAAATCCTATTATTTAAGGTTTTCCAGACAATTTTAAAGCAGAGTAAAAACACTCTCCATGTCCACTACTGCTTCCTAATTAGACCCTGATGAATGAATGAATGAATCCTGCTCTTACAGTACTCATGTCCCACCTCTGATGCTGGTGTCCAAAGAAGCGCACGTCCACCTGGTTGTCCTCCCTCTGCAGGACTTTGGCCGGCCAGTAACCAAATCCTTTCATCTTGGCCCAGACCAGGTCGTGACTGGGACTCTGCCGAGGAAACAAAGAAACGGAACAAAAGTTATCTTCATTTTCAGCTTTTTATTTGCTCCATAAAACAAACTGAATCATTTTGGTTTGTGGACAAAAAAGAGACACTTTTGGGAAACATTGATCAACCATTTTCTGGAATAAACAAGTATTTGATTAATAGGGAAAATGAGAGGTGAAACTGCAGCCGTGGGCTGTACTCACACAAGGGTAACAGAACCAGTTGTCGGGCCGAGCATTGGACAGGTAGAAACAGGTCTTACACAACAACAACTCGTTCAGCTGGAAGAAGAAAAGAGAAGGAAAGAGAATTCACCCACAGAGATTTCATAAATATAATCTGTGTGAGGTCAAAGAGAAGCTGAGATACCTCGTGACACGTGTCGCTGAAGAGCAACCGTGCGATCTCCGCCTGGTCGCTGTGAACTGAAACAACTCAGACGTTCAATGTATGGAGTAAAAATGTCTTCATTAAAAGCTGAACACTCCATCATTCTCATCAAACACTGACATGTTTTCTATAAGGTTTGAAAAAGTCCACTCACCTCCGTACAAAATGGAAGTGTTGTGAACAATGAGCTGAGCGTCTGCTTTGAACTCGTCAAAACTTTTATACTTTCCTTCAGCCAGGTTCTGACAGAACACAGAGAACATGCACAGAGAGTACAGCACCAGCAGAGGGCAGCACACTTTGTCAATCATCGCTAAGTTTGACTCTTACCTCATGGATGTTGTTGACGTCCAGTGCCGTGTGGATGAGTCGTCTGTACATGGGATGTTTAATGTCTTTGCCTTTCTTGTTCAGATCCACAGCCTGTCATTAAACAATGACTCAGCATTTTTGTCTTTCTGTCATTTTTCAGCTTCCTTAATGTGAATATTTTCTCATTTCTGACATTTTTCAGCTTCTTTAATGTGAATATTTTCTACTTTCTGTCATTTTTCAGCTTCTTAAATGTGAATATTTTCTACATTGTCATTTCTCAGCTTCTTAAATGTGAATATGTTTTACTTTCTGTCATTTTTCAGCTTCTTAAATGTGTGAAAATGTGAATATTTTCTACTTTCTGTCATTTTTCAGCTTCTTAAATGTGAATATTTTCTACTTTCTGTCATTTTTCAGCTTCTTAAATGTGAATATTTTCTACTTTCTGTCATTTTTCAGCTTCTTAAATGTGAATATTTTCTCCATAAAACAAAGAAATCATTCAAACTGAATCATTTTGGTTTGTGGACCTGTGACGTGAGATCATTTCCAGGACTGATCTACATTTTCTGGACCCAACAGTGACTAGATTAATGGGAGAAAATAATGACGCTCATGAAAACATGAGGAAGGAAGAATAAATGTGTTGTGGTTCTCACCCTCTCCTTCATTCGCTGGACGATAAAACGCAGGTATTTACTCATTTCCTGTTTGTTCAGGTTCTTCTTTTTACTGCCCTGCAGGAGAGAACAAAAGGATCAGAACCAGAGCAGCTCCTGACTGGACCTCATCACCCGAGCTGGGCTCCAACATCTGGTACCTTTACTGTTTCCACCTGAACCACGTTGGGGCACAGCCCACACTCACGCCTACCGAGTAAAGGTTCTGATCTCAGTCGAGACGCAAGCCTGACCCCGCCTGTACCATGACGGACAAGCGGCACTCGACCACCTACCCTGCAGACGACACACTGCCACTGCGAGCCTCCGTCCCGGGGCTTGCACTCGTCCGACAGACACTTGAGGTGATAGACTCGGAAGCAGTTGTCGCACATGAGGACGTCGCCCGGTAGGTGACAGTCGAAGCAGTACCAGTCGTGGCTCTCCGCCTCCCAGTCCTGCAGCCAAGACACAGCAGAGCACAAAGTTTGGGTGACACCACCCCCTCCGGCTCACCAGCCACAGCAGGTGGAGGACAGAAAACATACTCCCGTCCTCCGCAGCTGGAGGTGCGACAGGTTCAGGAGAAAGACGGGGTTAGAGTAGCCAGTATAATAACATGCAAGTAACGTCTAATCCTCAGAGAATTAGGAGCAATGGGGGTTGGGTCCCTTGCTCAGGTACCACAGCCGGTTTGTGGGGATTCAAACCAGCAACAGTTGGCTGCCCCATGTCCTCAATAAGGAATGCAAGAGAAATCCAGGTATTTTTGGCTCCTACTCGATTTCCACTCAACTGTTCGCAGAGTCATTTTCAATGTGGTTTCTATTGATTTTCATAATATTTCATCTTGTATTCAGTTTCTCACACATACACACACACACACACACAGCAGTGCTCTCTCATCTCATCGAGTTAAGGCCACAAAGAAAACATTACAAGTCCAACACTCCTCCCACTCACAGTCTGCGTCCTCCCTGATCTTTCCTCCATGTGGCGAAGTGTTAAAGCTCCAGTCATCTCATCCACACACACACACACAAACACAGGGTTAATCCCATATCCCAGATAAGCTGCCTCCGTCTAAAACCTGGATCCCACTTTGAATCCTGGTGAAACTAAACCTCCAAACTGCCCGGCAGGTTCGGACTGTACCACATGTAACCGTTGGAAGGCCTGGGAAAAAAAACCTTTTCCAGGTACTTCATGACTCTGTGGGAACCATGCACCTCATGTGCTTTTTGGTGGGTGGAGCCAAGTGTCAATCAAGAGATTGGTGCGATGAAAACTGATATAATCTGAATATATTATATTATATTTCAATATTCTGTTGAAAAAGAGGCATTTATTCCTTATTTCAGGGCAAAAACATTATGCATCCTTTTAGATGAGAACAATGACTGAGTTATGGTCTAGTCCCATTCATTCAGATGTGAGACTTGTTTTAAAGGTCGGATATAGGTGCCCCAGAGGTGGCAAAACTTTACCTGAAGGACTTTGACTTGATTCACGTCAGTTCTTAATGCTACAACTTATTTTGTATTTTGGAGTGGATTAAAGTCAAGTTCGGGACAAAAGTAAACCAGAGAAATAAGAGTATTTTTTCCACTTAACCTCGTTTTCAAATAAAAAAACACACAAAACATGGGTTTTGCACCACACAATGTGAAGGAGTGACCGTGGTCACATCACGCTCTCACTCCCAAGGTTCACCCGGGGACAAAGAGTCTGAGTACACTGCAACATCTGTGTTTGCATAATCCCAAATGTACCAAAGGTATAAATGAAAACTCTTCTTTTTGGGAGCGTAACACACTCTTCTTCAGAATAGAAAGAAGGATCGTCTGCGACGTCACGAGCCACTGCTGACTATTCTCGGAAGAGCTGTCTGACACCCGAGGACATGGCGTCTGTCAGGAGGACAAATGTGTCCCAAACACAACAGATGTGTATATATTACTACAGCGAGTTTACAGAGCAAAGCTCGAGAACTAGGAAGCTTAAAAACAAAAGACGGAGACATGAACAAAAGGCATGAGAACATTACTGCAGACATTCCAGGTATTCTGAGACATATTTTCTGATGACTTTTCTCCACAAACAACTTCAGCTCGACAACAATTGCAGAATACATTGTTGCTTGGTCCAAGTCAGACTTTTAAAACCCCCAAAAAACGTCCAAACAACAGACACAGCTCGTCTTTTTGGTACAAATGTGTCTGTGTTGTCTTGTTCTACCGTTTGTTGACACCTGCGACTTCTACTACAGTTATTTCCTCAACTACCTCAATATTTCATTCGATTACAACACTTACAACAATTCTAAACAGGGTTCCCAAAAGACTTTCTAGAACTAATTCTGTCAAACTCAAGGACAGAATGTGCTGACACAGCTTAACATGAGAGGACAACTTGTAATCTTCATCCATGGCATCCACTTTTATTGATTTGCAGCATGCTCTCCATCTGGACACATGATTGTCCTTGGACCTCAGTCATAGTTAGTCTTCTCATTTTCTTTAGTCAATTGCTAGTCGCTCATTGTTCTGCACGGAATCTCACATCAATGATGGAGAGAGACAGTGGACAGTGTTCACAACACCGCTAGTGTTTATGACTCTAGCGGTGTCCTGCGTCTGACTTGTCTACGTACATCAAGTAACGCAACAAGGGAGACTTTCGCTTAAATATCAACTGAACTTCTGTCTTCTTTCACGCTAAATTCACATGATAAAAACATTAAACACAGCGGGTTTGAAGAGGAGTTGTCAGTGTCGAGCCGAGACTCATCACAGAGCAACATGTGGCTTCTACCACGGTTCATCTGCAGCGACATACGTCACTCTGCACGTCACCACCATGTGTCCTAAACAAAAAATATTTTTACTCTTTCAATGGTATTTGTATTTTAACACTAACACAATTATTTTACTATTTCAATGATACTTTGAAATCTAAAACATCAGATTTTAACATTGAAACAACCTGTTTAGTATTTCAATGGTACCTTCAAAAGAAAAGGATTTTTTTCCTCACTAACTGAAACGTGACGCTCACTGAACATTTACGCTTCATATTTTCTAAGTTTGAAAAACTAATCACTAAAGAACGTGAGGAACAGTGAAAACAATGTTTGAATACAGAAAGAAGTTCAAAACTGATAGTGTATAATTATTTTAATCATCGCGCACCGTCACAAGTGTTCTTTTAAAAAAACTGGATTTACTCCAGTCTAAAAACCCTTGCAGTGAACATTTTGTGAAGGTTGAGTAAATGCTGTGGTTATTCATTAGAGGATTTGACCTCTGTGAGGTCAACACAAAAACACACAACACAACACATGCCAGCTGGACTGAGACCAGCTTTACTCTTCTACACTGCAGTGGCTCCTTGTAGATTTGGAAAAACAACAACAATGTGTTTACTTTTATATTTTTGTAGAGAGGAAGGCGTGAATAAAAGTGTTTGGCTATTTTGTGCGTCACATCCAGCGATATTGAATAAACTACATAAAATCAGTTTTATCTATATGGTACAAACAGTACATTTTTAAATATTTAAAAAAGTGACTCTTTTCATTCTAATAGGTTGCAGACCCCACTGTTCTAGAATCTCCAAGGTGCTGTAGCTGCTGCAAATGCCCCTTTTAAAATCACTCAGTAGAGGGCCTTCTGCTGGACCCTAATAGGTACTGCTACTTTAACAGGTAGTTGTGGGACTTTGGACACGCTCGAGTTAAAAAGACTTAAAAATCTTGAAAACATGCATTAATCTCAGTCAGCCACAATCAAATCCCAAAGTGATTTCTCACAGAGAGGTGTTAGTTTGGGACAAACAAACAAACAAACATGGTGAATTTGAAAGTAACAAAGCAGCCCTTACCTTACTGCCCTCTGCTTTCGGGTCCTGTGATTGCAAGTGATTCAGAGAGTTGTGTTTAAAAAGCGCCGTTTGTTTTTTAAATGACCTGAGCTCCACTGGACACTTGTCCTCAGAGACCAGTTTGTACAAACATGTAGAATTCAGCCACCAGGGGGCAACTCCACTGGTTGCAAAAAGAACTCAAGTTTGCAGGGAGGTGAAAAAAGTATTGGTTCATGTTTTCCTCAGGAGATAATCTGGTCTCATTCCCAAAACTACAACTACGTTCCCGTTTGATTGACAGCCGGCGTCGGGAGTTAATATTTAATCCCTGAGAGCGAGATGGGAGTTTGTTTTTAATCCCTGAGAGTGAGACGGGAGTTTGTTTTTAATCCCTGAGAGTGAGACGGGAGTTTGTTTTTAATCCCTGAGAGTGTTTTTTTAATCCCTGAGAGTGAGACGGGAGATTGTTTTTAATCCCTGAGAGTGAAACGGGAGTGTGTTTTTAATCCCTGAGAGTGAGACGGGAGATTGTTTTTAATCCCTGAGAGTGAGACGGGAGTTTGTTTTGCAACCAGAGGTCTACCTCCACTTTGATACACAGTGTGTTTTTGTGTTGTTGGTGTTGACGTTGTGAACGTACCATCTCCTCTCCAGGCAGCCAGTAACCTTCCTGCTCGATGCCGGCCTTGGAGCCTTTGCAACCGACAGTGAGCGTCTCCACCACCAGGCCGTCTTTCACGGCCAGGCTCAGCTGGCGGGCAGTCTCTTTGGGGTGCATGCCAAACACGCGGCTCAGGTACCTGCACGGGTCGGAAACAGAAAGACCATAAAAAAAAACAGACAAAAAACTCACAACAACGTTGAAAAACAACACAGCGATCTTACTTTGAAATCCTGTCCATGTTTGCGATTTGTTTCTGGTTGCGTATGACCTCGATGGCTGCCCACACGTACTGGACCACCTTAGGGTCGGCCAGCCTCTTCTTCAACACACGTGACATGATTTCCTTATTCATCTCTCACAACTGAGGGGAAAAAATACAATTTACCACTTTAACAAAGAAGCACAGGAGGAAAAAAGACGTGATCGGGATTGTGTGAATTCATACGACGTTCTGAGCAGCACCTTGAAAAGGTAAAAGATCGGCATCACAATCTTATAAAGGTTATAATTCACATTCTATTTAGGTTTGAGCTCCCTCACTTTTTTTGCACTCCCTCACTTTGTGTCGTGATTTTTTGTTTGTGGGCAGTCCTTAGGAAGCTGCCTGCTGATTGGCTACTGAATTTTGGAGAGACAGCTCAATGGACCAGAAGTTGTCACAGGCTTGGAGTCGCTGTCCGTCTGGAACTCGTACCCCATCAACATCCGACAAATAATTGTAAATACCTAACGTTTAGAATGTGACAAAGGTTAGATATTTACAATTATTTTGTTGGATGTCAACGAGGAAAACTTAGCAAAGAACAAGTGTATTTTCAAACAATAAAATACAATTTTTTGAATGATTAAATCAATATTTTATTTGCTTCTTAAAGTGTTATTTGCTGCATGAAAAGTGTTTGAAATATTGAAGCAAATCTAATTCCATAGACTTCACAAATCTTAGACGCAAAAACATCCTTGATAATGTACACATTTTATTAGTTATTATTCCAGATAAACACTGATGCAGTTTTGGATGATTTTTCTATCATACATTCATTATTATTTTTTACTTTCTGTGCTCTAAAAAAGTTCCACGGTTCCTGTATTAGGTAATATCATGACGACAACATTTTAAAGCCTGAAGGAAGGAATAGCATCAACTACTACTGTAAAAATCTCTTGAGGAAAGAGGAAGTTTGTAATCTGAAAGGAATTCAGAGAAGGAAAAAAGATGAATGTCTGACTAACATGGATAATGTACTTCTCAACCCAGTTCTAACAAAATACAGATATGTCTTTGAAGCATTTATCCTGGTTATTCCAAATATAACACGTGTGTGAGCTGAGGGAGTTTTATGGTCTCCCGGGGTAAACAAAGAGACGTCACAACGCTCTTGCTGCTTGTTGTCAGGAACTTGACAACTCCTCTGAGCAAACAACAACAAGAAAACATCCTCATCATAATGTCGTTCTTAAAGAGTCCAGCCTGACACGCTAATATTCACCGTTAACCCGCTCACAGGGACTACGTTGACGCGTTTACAAAGAAACAACACAGTCTACTAACACTGCAAGACAGTGACACAAAACCACCAATGACTAATTCACTTCAAACTTGTACATTTAGCAACAAAAGAGGCAGCGGTGGAGGGCCACGACCACTGCCGCTTCACGAGCCCACTCTCGTTAGCAGGCGAGCTAACATCCAAAGCAAGGCTACCAGAGATAAAGGAGGGGGTTTCACTTCATCTACGTGACAAGTTCGGGTCGAATAACAAGATGTGATCAAAGAGTCGTTTATAACCGAAATGCCAGAACAAACACTGAAACGTATCAAATTCCAACGCGGTGTAGTCGTCCTGTTAGCGCGGCTAGCAGGTTGCTACGTTGCTAACCTAAGCTGTCAGGCTGCACGAACTTCGCCAAGTTGTCAGCGAACACACGCGAACATTCACGGTCAAAACGAAGAACCGTGTGTGAGTAGGGAGCACACATGCGGAGCTCCGTCCGCCGACAAAACAGCACACAGACGAGGCGACGTAGCCACTTAGCTGTGGGTTCGTTTGTTTTGGAGGGCGCCATGTTCACGGTCCTCCATCACGGGACGGCAGAGAGCGGCTAAGCTAACGGTGCTTGCTGGCAAACAACCAGCAGTGATGCCATTTATTTTTTAAGAAACACCCGAACAAGAGCTCACTCACCTCGGCTACAGAGCCACCGACACACAGCGCTGAGGATGAGAAACGAGGGCCCTCACACCAGTGTCGGAGGAGGATGAGCTGCAGCGGCGGCGGCGCTGGGCTGAGAGGTAAACACAGACAGCGCCAGCCAAGCAGAGCCGAGGAGGAGATGAACCCTGGCGGTGAATGTCATGTACTGCACCCGAGGCGACACCAAGGATTTCCCACTGTTTATTTTTTTTAATAAATACAAAACTTTATTTATACACGACAATGCACAAAGAAAACCTACGGAAGAGCATTAGGGTCACATGTAAAAACCGATTTTGAAAAAAAGTAGAACAATTTAAATAACAGCATGAATTCTGCAATTAAAATTCTGAGGAAAACAAAGTCAGAATTCTGAGATTAAAATTCGGAGGAAAGCAAAATCAGAATTATGAGATTAAAGTCCAAAATCCGTCCATTTTTAAAGACATTTCAAACTAAATTGGGATTTACAGCAGTGGTTGCCAAAGAGTAGGGTGTTTCCCAACCTGCAGATTTATGTGTAAATAAAATTCATAATCATTTTAGTTTTACAGATATGGCTCTAAATGAGGAGTTCATGGCGGTGAATTTATGAATACATTAGGTCAACAAAAATAATCATTACCATTTTGTTTTTATAATATATATTTATATTTAGGGCTGCAGCAAGTGATTATTAATACTAGTTTGGTCCAGAAAATGTCAGTCATGGTTTTGAAACGATGTTTCTCAAACTATAAATTATTTCTGTTTTATGGAGCAAAGAATCCAGAAAATAATCTCATTTAAGAAGCTGAAGAATCCCAGAAACTGGTTTCAATGAATAAAAACAAACATTCAAACCAACAAATCCATTATCAAAATTAGTTGACCATTAATCAATAATTGATTAATCGTTGTAGCCCTATGTATATTTTACCTAATTCTCAAGTTAGCCATTTATTAGCTTTTCACTAAACTTAAAATGTTAAATAGTAACTAACCAGCACTCTATTTGACTGATTTTATACATTTAACTGCCAATGAAGAAAACAGATGAATTAACAGCCATGTTTTTTTTAGTTAGAAAAACAATCGTTAAACTTTTAAAAACACATAAAGCAGATGAACCACAACAAGGAGCCGAAATTAAAGCAGAGTGCAAGTTTATTTTTGCTTACAGTAAATATAATCACAATATATCACAGCATCAGACTTGTGTTGTTTTCTTCTTGTAACTGAACGTTTAATTAGCTTTAGTGACAAATCTCAATCTGAACAATGTTTGAACTGAAATCACACAAATGTGTGATGAAATGAAAGAGTTGTTTTCACTAACCTAAGGCTCACTGCTGAATAAAGGATGAAGGATTATTAAGGATAATGGCACCCTCTTGTGGTTTGTACATGGCTCAGATTTCACCCGTTCCTTCACAAAAACACAGAAACAGTTGAAAAGAAAAAGCGTCTTTATGTGAAAATTTAAAAAAAATATATATATATTTTTACAACTGCTTCTGACTGAACCTTAATCTACCCCCCCATCACCATTACACCTCCAAGTAGCAGCGTTGGTTCAGAGTCAGAATTCCAACTTAAATCTCATAATTCTAAAAAAGTTTATATACACACATACATACATATACACACACACACACACACACACATATATGTGTATATATAGTTGTAATATTATGAGAATAAAGTACTAATATTAAAAAGCTTGTATTTCCAGTTTGTGCTTCTCAGCATTTTTATTGACCGTGTGTGTGTGTGTGAAAACAAACATGACTGCCAACAGCACAGTGACAGAGACATTTCCATATTATAGTTGTTATATTGTATATATGACTGTCGATTGCGACAGTCGTCTAATCGACTGAAGTCAAAGGTGTGGAGCAGTTGTTCCACGAGTCCTTTAAAGGGGACATATTATGCAAAATCAACTTTTTAACCATTTTAACACTTATATTTGGGACTCAAATATAAGTGGTCCCCCTTAGTGTAAGTATACTACACAAGTATACTTTGACGAAATCCTACAGTTCTTGTAAATGTAGCAAGTGGGCGGGGCCGGACCTTCCAATCCCGGTGTGGGCGGAATTGGATGTCCAACCTCCCGCAGGCCGCAGCCTTTAGCACTTGGATCTTTCGGCTCCCAAACGGCTCTTCATTTTTATTTATTTTTTCATTTATAACTTTTATTTCAGCCACATTTAGCGCTATTTATGTATGTGTGTGTATATGTACATATATATGTATTCCTCTGTACTGAAGTAAAAGTAAAAAGATATGTTTGCATGGAGCACCTGTAGTGTGTATTAGTTAAAACAATCTTTCAATATCAACACATTACTGGTATTAAAGGTTTTCACCAATAATTATCCCACGATTGAATTACTGACAGAATGTTGTGAATTATATGACATATGTTTACAAAAATATATATACAATATACATGACAATAATAATTGTGTTTAAAGTGTTCTATACATAAATAAAGATACATGATAATAATTGTGTTTAAAGAGTTCTATACATAACTAAATAAAGATACATTATAATAATAATTGTGTTTAAAGTGTTCTATACATAAATAAATAAATAAATATTTGTACATGATAATAATAATTGTGTTATATTAATATTCAGGAGCATGAATGTAGTTTTTTATTAGTTAAAAAACACACAACAACGTTGTTTCACCGTGATGTTGCGTAATAAAGAGGAAACAATTGTTGAATCTGATCGTCTCACTTTTATTCAAACATATTTGTATATTGATATTTAAAACAAAAACACAGACTTTTTGTCTGTGTTTTTGAGATAAATCACAGGCGTTTTTTGAAGTTTCCATTTTGATCCAGAAGAACTTTGTCTCTTCACAGCTGTTACATCTTACTTCAGATGTCGCTGAGAGACAGAAACAGATATTTTAGTTGTTAGAAGCCGTCGGGACTTCACTGATGATAAAGTGATTCTTCTCTGTGATCCAAACATCGTGAACGTTCATCAAACATATCAAGCATCATGAACGTTCGTCAAGCATCATGAACGTTCATCAAACATCATGAAGGTTCATGTTTGATGAATGTTCGTCAAACGTGAACGTTCATGATGTGGGTCAAAGGTCATCTGCTCGAAAAAACAAACGGCTCCTACTTGAGTTTACAGAAGTCAAACGTGTCTCCAGGGAAAGAGAAATAAAGTCCAACTCCAGCATAGAGAGGCTGAGTGAACGTGGTCTGGACTCTGTGAAGCAGACTCATGGTGTCAGAGACTCTGTAGAAGGACAGAAGACCTGCAATGTTGTCTAAGTAAACGCCCACTCTGGAAAACTCGACGTCTGAGACTTTAGTCCTGATGGAGTTGTGATAAAAGTCACAGCTGTTCTGGTAACAATACAAAGCCCACGACTTGTCATTGTATCCAAATTTACATTTGTGTGAGTCTCCTGATCTGCTGATGCTCTTGTACGTCACGGCGACGCGGACTCCGCCCCCTCTCCACTCCACCTCCCAGTAACAGTGTCCAGTCAGACTCTCTTTGCTCAGGACCTGCCACCAGTCCGTGAACCTGTCCTTGTGACGAGGGTAACACTGCTTCTTCCACGTCGCTGTGACTTTTCGGTTTCCCTCAGACAACAACATCTCGTCATTGGCCGTGTTTGGATCCAGCGTGATTTCCTGTGAGTACGTGAGGAACTGGGCTCTGGTCTTTGGTTCTGAGGCAGAGTTCTCCACCGAGCACAGATAACAGACGTGCTGCAGGTCTGAACGGCAGAACATCTTCATCATCTTCACGTGACGAGAGCAGATGTTCTTCTGGAGGTGCTTGGACGGCTCCATCAGCTTGTGTTTCTTAAATGCAGGCGAGTGATAATGAGGCTGGAGATGCTTTTCACAATAAGACGCCAAACAAACCACACAAGACCTGAGAGCTTTGAGTTTCCCACACACGTCACAGACCACATCGTTCACTCCAGCAGGAGCAGCGTGGACCTCAGGCTTCTTCAGCTCCTCCACTAAATCTGCTAACATGAAGTTCTTGGTCAGGTCTGGTCTCGGTCTGAAGGTCTTTCTGCACTGAGGACAGCTGGAGATCGTCCTCCCGTCCCAGAAGGTCTTGATACAGTTCAGACAGAAACTGTGTCCACAGGGAATCGTCACAGGATTCTTCAGAAGCTCCATGCAGATCGCACAAGAGAAGTTTTCCAAACGCAGCTGAACACCTTTTTGCGCCATTTCAGAAACAGATCTGCAGTTAACCATCAAACACTCAGACTCAGCCTTTTTCCACTTCCTTGCACCACAGTTGCACGTTTTTCCCTGCAGCTTGAGTCAGTCACAAGTTTCACTAACTCTCTGTTCAAAGCCATCACAGGAAGTTCACCTTTGTGTTGTGGACAGACAAACAGACAGACAGACAGACAGACAGACAGACAGTTGTCCTTTCATGTTCCCAAACAACATCAAAGTCGCTGGAAGTGTCGCTGGAAGTTCCACCATTTTGTGCCATCAGATTTCCACAGAAGCTCCAACAGACGATGCTAACGAGATGAAACCACTTTGTCTAATGAAAAACATGAGTTAGAAAGTTATTGATTCTCTTTGAATATTTGTTCAGTAATAAAATGTTTTTACTTTCATTCTCACCTGCTGAATGTCCTGCAATGACATAAAAACGTTTGATTTATAGAATTAACTAATACAACGAAAGACACTATGAAAATGTAGATTATCCCTCCATCTATCCATCATCTACCGCTTTATCCTCTACCAGAGTGTCGTGGGGGGTGCTGTGCCAATCTCAACAACCATTCACTCTCACACTCACTCCTATGGTCAATTTAGGGTGTCAGCGGAACTTAATGGTATCTAGGTTTATATGGAGGACTAAGACCCCCAGAATTAAGTTAAGAGTCCTCCAGGGTACATATCAGGAAGGGGGATTGAAACTCCCCAACTTTGAAACTTATTACTGGGCAGTGCAATGCCGGGCAGTTTGGGTATGGAACGCAAACTTACAGCAACCCCCCCTCTTGGCTACAGATGGAACAGCAGGATATAAATTCTAAGTGTCTTACCTCAATCCCATATGTTCCTTCACTCAAACAGCTTCATACGCTGACAACAAACCCATTCATAAAACAAACCTATAAAACATGGTCTGAATTACATAAAAGACCCAAAGTGATCAAGCCCTATATAACCTTGCCCCCTTTCATACAAACCCCCTTCTACCTAAAGTTCTAAGAGATGGTATTAACCAAGTATGGTTAATAAAAGGGCATCAAAACATAGGACAGGGCCTTAGAGTCATTTGAAGATCTTGCAGATAAATACAGCCTTGACCAGTGGCATTTTTTTCAAATTGCTACAACTTAGCATTATATTCGATCAGAACAGAGAGGCAGACTTTTGCCTATCACAACACAACCCCTGGATAGTATACTGGGCAGCAAGAAGGAACTCAAGGGATTCGTATCTCACATGTACAACAGTCTGTTGGGAAAAGTGCTCAAGGCTAGGGGAAAATGGGAGGTCGACAATGTCACAATTTTGAAGATGATGATTGGATCGAGTTATTTGAAAAGGCCTAACGCTTCTCCTTTAATAGTAAACACATACTAACTCAATACAATTTGATACACATAATTTATTACACCCCGGAAAGGCTGCATAATATATATAATATACAGACAATCTCTCGATACTGTCCAAGGTGTAAATCGGAGGTTGGCTCTCTTATTCACATGTTCTGGTCTTGTTCACAACTGTCCAATTACTGGGGAAAAATACTTAAAACCATATCCAAGGTCAGTCATCATCTACCGCTTTCTCCTCCACCAGAAGGTCGCGGGGGGTGCTGTGCCAATCTCAGCTACATCGGGCGATAGGCGGGGTACACCCTGGACAGTTCGCCAGTCCATCACAGGGCCACACACACACATGGAGACAAACAACCATTCACTCTCACACTCACACCTATGGTCAATTTACCTAATTCCCACATTGCATGTTTCTGGACTGTGGGAGGAAGCCGGAGAACCCGGAGGGAACTTTAAATTACTTTAATTATAGAATTAAAGTAAAATACGGTATGAAAATGTATGTTATATAAAAAATGATCTGTTAGAGGAAGTGTGACTACTTCCTGTTACTGCTAATGTTTTTTTATTTTTATTTTAAACTAAAATATTAGCATCAACAGTAAAGAAAAATAAATGTTATTTGACCGAGGGCCCCCACATGAAGACATCCCATAATAATCAGTGTTGTTGCAGCTCTGAGTGACATCACATGTCTCCATCATTATCATTTATCACATTTTAACCCTCACACAAACTGCACATGACGCACGGACAGATCGGCTGTGGACACAGTTTGTAAAGCACTCACTCCCTCACACCAAACCTCATGGAGAAAATGAGTGATTTTAGCTGCTGCTCCTCTGCTGCCTCGTGTGGTCACTTTGTGTCACTGACGTAAAGCTGAACAAAGGATTTTAAACACTGAAGAGACAAAATCAGACATTTGAACTTAGTGATGGAGGCAACAACTCCTGTGTGTGTGTGATAGACCGAGACTGCTGGGGGATTTTCCTGTGGTGCACTCACACTCACTCTGTCACATTCACTCTCTCACACTCAGGGTATGAATATGACTTTTAATATGTCATTAACTTTGTCTCTTCCTCTCCCTAGTTTGTGTCTTTCCTTCCTTCCCTCTCTCTGTATTCTCATCATGCAGGTTGCGGGATCAAGATCAATTTTTCGAGGCTATCCATATCATCACCATTATTATTGTGCCATAATTGTGCCATAAAAGTCGATATCATTAACTGTATAAACTTGTAACCTGATACAGCTGTTGTGTATCTGCTCCTGGTCTCTCTCTCTTCTGTCTCTACCTCATCTCCCTCTTGTCCTTTCTGTCCCCCCTTTCTGTCCCCATTTTCTTTTCACCCCAACCGGTCGAGGCAGATGCTGCACATCTGTGAGCCTGATTCTGTCAGAGATTTCTTCTTCTCTCCACTGATGCCTAGTGTTTGCTCATTGTGTGACTGTTGTGTTTCTTTGCTCTCCTTGATGTTGTCTATATACAGACCTGAGATCATGTATGCTGCGATTTGGCGCTATACAAATAAAATTGAATTGAATTGAATTGATGTTAAAATCACTTATTTTCTCTCTGGACTTTGGTGTGTGAGAGTGAGTGGTTTATCAGTGAGATAAAGACATGGACACGTTCTTAAAGACATCGGCGATCAGCTGTGGACATTTTCCTCAAACACTGAACTGAAGCTAAAAGGAGAAACAAACAAAAAGGAGACATGGATCGTGATCGTGACTCTGGCATCAGACGATTATTTTGTCGACAAAATCTTCAACTGAAAATAAAGGAAACATAGGGGAGAACCTTCAAAATAAAAGCCTTGACACAAACACACAGCAGAGAAGTCGACCTTCTAAAATATTTGGTTCTTTATTTCCTGTTATTTTAATTTCATGAACTCATTTTTTCGTATGTTCTTCATCGTGAGTGGACTAAAGATTGCATTATTTAATAAAAACAAAAAACAGTCAAATGAATAAATAAAATGAGAATGAGAATCTCGTGTAGAGTTGAGGTTTATCACCACTGAGGCATGATGGGTAAATGCGTCGAGTGGATGTGTGTAAATGAACTGCCACCAGGGGGCAGCGCAGAGGAAAAGAAAACTGTGATTGAGCCAAAATGGAAATTAAAAATAAATAAAAAACAAAATCAGCATTTGTGTCTCACTGCGTTCCATCATTAAAGGGACAGTCCTGGTTCTAAAGTGGTGAGCGATGAGTTACTGACACGTTACTTTAAGTCTGCGATGTTTTTAAGACACATTCACGTCTTTGTCTCAATGTGAGACACACTTTTCTAACACACACACGCTCACTCTACCACACCAAAGTCCATGGAGAAAATCAGTGATTTTAACATCACACACACACACACACACAGCTACCTCCATCACTTAGTTCAAATGTCTTATTTTGTAAAATTCAGTGTTTGAAATCCTTTGTTCAGATTTACGTCAGTGACACAAAGTGACCACACGAGGCAGCAGAGGAGCAGCAGCTAAAATCACTGATTTTCTCTCTGAGGTTTGGAGTGCTTTACAATCATCAGTTTTGAATATGTTCTGAAAGATATCATAGACTTAAACTAACAGATTTTATTATTAAGTGGCTAAAGTAACATTCATGTGAAAAAAAAAATCATTTATTTTTGTTCTTTGAATCTAAATCAGAGCTCATCTTATCTTAAAAATCAACTTATCTTCTCAGAGTCCACCTGTGAGGCCGACGTTGCACTGCCGACGTCGTGGAGGAAAAAATGAAGTAAAGAAAGTCGGGGGACGTCCCAATCCAATACTTATATTTTCATTAAGAGACGCTGACGTTCACTTAAATAGACTTAAACAGCCTGATCTCGAGAGCCAGTGTGGGCGGAGCCGTCTCTCACCAGCTCTCCGTGTGCGAAACATTGTTAAACTGCAACTACATTGGTGGAAAAAGTTGCACGTTTGTCAATAACAGAGTTAACGTATTACAGATTTAAGTTTTGTAAAAACTGACGAGCGCCGTCACGCGTTCCCTTGCATTTCTTTTGCATTTAAAGAATGCAGCGGCCATTTTGTGAAATTATTTTCACATTTAGAGGGGAAAAAATACGATAAATAAACGTCCATGAACTTTGGTGTCAGTGAAAGCATTTTTGGGTGACTCCAAAGAAGAGTTGCGACAGTAAAGTTCAATAAATAAAAAATAAATAATAAAAGTTCTGCTACAGTCACAGAAGCCGAAAGTAGAAGTTAGTGGTGGTCACAGTTCTGATATATTTAAAATTTTGCGATCAGGAATGTTCATGCGCTCTTACGACTCATTTTCTTTTCCTAATTTTTATTTTAAACGGACAAAGGTCAGAGACGTCGATGTCAGTTTTTCCGTCTGCGTACGAAACCCTGACGACTATAAAACGGGAAACGTACAAAAAATATGTGAATCATTCGTTCTATATTTAACTGAGAATCTAAAAAAATTGAGAAAATAAATAACTATTTGACTCTGTTTTATGAACTTCGGAAAAACAACAAACGACGACAGCCCTTGAACCTTTTTACACGACAGATTCACAAATTTAATCGGTTATTTCGTCTAAAGTATGAGTTAATTTTCCCGCAATTCAGCGCGAGTGTTAAGTACTTGTGAGGCTAGCAAATTTAGCTAAATTACATTTTTTGTCCGAATCAGTTTTTCCTAAAATTTGTTGGTTTGAGTAACTTAAAAACACATTTGGACAGTTCCATGCACCGATTTTATCAGTTGTTGCACCATTTTACGTAAAAATGTACCATGATTTCTCTGAATTTAGCTAGCTGATGACTTCTAGTTCACAAATAAGTTGGAAAGAATTAAATACCCACATCAAGTTTCGCAAAATCACCCCATTTGCTATATTTGAAAAGTACGAAAAAAAATTTGGTTTCATTACTTTATTTTAGATTCTCAGTTAAATATGTGAATAACCACGGATTCGTAAGAACTAGTGTCAGCCATCACTCATGTCAGTAAAAAGCGTTAAAAGTATTGTTTTGTTGTTTTTTTGCGTTTATAACTAAATATGTAGACTCTATTTTGTTTATAGAAACGTTAACATGTACACAACGCTCGTGGAATTGGGACTTTTATTGTGATAGGTTTGTGGAAACTGCTGACGCTCAACAAATATGATGTGAATGAAGGTAACAATAATAATATGATCATTAGAATAATAATAATAATAATAATAATGACAATCATGGTGGTCTGCACCGTGCCGTGTAAACCTGGAGAAACTAAAAACAAAACAAAAAACACGAGAGCCTGGTTTCCACGCCTCCTCCCTTTGCTCCGCCCCCAACTCCGTCCACGGAAAACAAAAAAAACAAAGACGTGATTAAACAGAGGGAAGTGAAGATTCTCTGTGGCTTCTTTGAAGTCCGCGAGTCCACATGTTAGACGGACGACGGCCGACGTCGGAGGTTATGGCGGGGTTGGGCGGGGCGGGGCTTCCTGGAGTTCGAGTGCTCAGCGAATGTCCGCAGAGGAGGACTTTTTTTTAAAATCCCATGTTTTGTGTCCATCAAGTGTGTGAGTTCACAGCAATCACGTTAAAGGGGGCGTCGGCCACGGCTCACACCTGCCCGTTTTCTTTTTTCCTCTTGGTGTTATTTTTTTTCTCCTTAAATTTCGCAGTTTTGCTCAAACTTGTTTTTTAGCCAGTTTTCGTCTGACTCGCCTGCACGAGTTCGGTTCTGCGGTGGATTCTCAGGTCGTCTCATCCACCGCCGTCAGAGCGGCGCTGACGTAGCTTTGCTAGGATGTGAGAGAGGACCAATCCTGGAGCTAATGGATGGAAAAGGACGTGTGTGTGTGTGTTTGAGTAAAGACCTGTCCAGAAACGTCTCCTGGTCATCAAGAGACAGTCAGAGGGTTCAACTAGAGGTCGACCAATTTATCGGATTGGATCCGACATTCAAGAACACGCGGACTGTAAACTCTGATGGTGCGTTCCATTTATAAATGGAACAACTCGGAAACTCGGAGCAAATCTTGCTATGTCAAGATACAAACACGGCTAACTTTACCGATAAAATCACTTCTGACGTATTTGTTTCACGATAAAATACCACGCAGAGTTTACTCAACTGGACAGTAGAGAACCCCGACCTCCGATGATTCTAATGATCAGTTTCTCCATCAATCTAAGAATCCTTTAGTCCAGAAAACGTCGATCAAACCTGGAAATGATTAGGTTCTCAAATGTCATGGTACAGTTTCATCTAGTTTCAATGATTTCTTTGTTTTATTGAGCAAAGAAATCAGAAAATCATCAGTATGATAAATATACGTATGTGCCATTCATGTCGAGTTATTCTCACGTCTCCTTTTGTTCACTTTTAATTCTGTTTTTGTTATACAGAGCAAAGAAACCAGAGAAATATTCACCCTACTGTGAAGTCTGCGCTGCCTCATGTGGACACGCAGATTACCGCACTAACGTATTAGAATGCAGATTACAGCTCCAACATGTTATTAGAACACAGATTACTGCTCCAACATGTTATTAGAACACAGATTACTGCTCCAACATGTCATTAGAACAGGTCCGTTACAGCGCCACATATGGACGGGCGCGTTACAGCACCACATATAGGCCACATTGTTTTGAAGTTTTTGAAGAACTAAAAAGAAAACGTCTTTTTCTACACCAGCAGAAAGAAAAGTTTAGAAAATAAACCAAAAATCACTTCATGTCTTTTTCATTTTTGTGATTTAGGAGAGAGGGGACAGGGCTATCAGCCATTGTTATCAGCTGTCATGGTTTCATCTATTTTCACATGGGTCCACCTCTAGTTTCTGCGACTCCCTCGGCTCACAAGTGACAAACACACTTCTGGACAGGTCCTGTGTGTGTGTGCGTGTGTGCGTGTGTGTTGATGGGGCTAGTGTAAGTAATCGTCCACAGAGGCGAAGGCGCAGGAGCCGCTGCCAGTCCGTGCCATGATGGCGAGGCACTGAGCGGCCTGACCCACCGCCTGGGCCAGCGGGGGCTGTTTGGGCAGATTGTGAGTCTCTGAGAGAAGGAAAAAAAAAAGATTCTCAGGGTGACAGATCACACAGGCACACAGACAGACAGACAGACAAATGTGAGGTGTGACTGTAAATGTCTGGTGAGAATATAAAGACTGATGATGAATCCTCTGATGCAGATTAGTAAGTGAGATGTGACATGGTTCAGGTTCACATGTGTATATTGAGATGAAGATCAGGACTGACCTAGTATTGCACTGTTGAGGGTGGAGCAGACAGGTTCTCTCTGAATGGCGTCCAGCTGGTAACCGACTGGACTGTTCCAGGGGTCAGAGTAGGCGAGCAGACTGAAGGCGTCCTGTAACAGAGAGTACATGTATGAGCACACCATCACAACACAGGTACAGTTGTGCGTCAGCGTCACCTTCAGCATCTTCTTGTTGGTGGAGTTCTTCCCACACTCGCGGCGCAGGTGTTCGCTCATGCTCTGCAGCTCTCTGCCGAAATGGATCATCCTCTCAATGGCGGCCTGACTGCCGCCGCACAGCTGCCGCTTAGAGTGAGCGGACTCCACCTCTGCAGAGGACAAACACACACACGTCTTTATCTCACTGCTGCCTCACGTGGTCACTTTGTGTCACTGACGTCAATCTGAGGGAATTATTTCAAAAGCCGAATTCACTAAAATCAGACATTTGAACTTAGTGATGGAGGCAGCAGTGTGTGTGTATGATGTTAAAATCACAAATTTTCTCTATCAGGTTTGGTGTGGGAGAGTGAGTGTGCGTTTAAGTGTTAGTGAGTGAGTCCGTGTGTGTGTTAAAGGGGACTTATTATACCCTATTTCTCCAAGTTAAAATAGTTCCCTGGTGTCCTAATGAACATGTCAGTGACATGCTTTGGTCAAAATACCATAAGGATGAAGCACCATAGCAGTTCAATAACCCTGCTAAACCTGCCCCTTTCAGAACGCTTGGTTTTGTGCCTGGTCCCTTTATATGCAAATGAGACACAGGCAAACACACACCCACTTCTTCCAGGGGGTTTCTGATTTGTCCTTTTTACTGCGCTCACTCAGGGCCTGTTCCCTCCACTCCATTCCTCTACCCTCCCTCCACTAGTTCTCTGACAATAATCAATATGGCTGATGTTATGAGCTCTATTTGACCTTTTCTTAAAAATGTGTGTTTGTAAGTCGGTGAAATACACTGACTAAATACGGCGACCGCTGGCCGCAGTCTGACAAAGTGGTGCGAACACACAAACACACGTTTGCTGACTTTATCCGGCACATTAGCTTCATATATAAAATCCTCTGAGGCTGGAAGTTTGTGTAAAACACTGTGCTCCACTGTGCAGCCACTAACAGCACACTTGTCCCTCCACGTTGACATAATACCGCTCTTCCTCCCTCGCCTGCACTCTCGCAGGGACAAGGTGGAGCTAAGGTGGAGCTCTCGAAGTAAACTTCCTGGTGGGGCGGTAACATTCGCGGTGAAATGCGCATGCTGCCGTCATAAGTGCAGGGGATTCAACATTGCATGTTTTAATCGCCTATAATTAGACTAAGGGGGACCACGAAAAAAGGACAGAGTATTCTTTTTCCATGACTGGTAGAGCCTCCAGAGACCCAAATATAAGTATTAAAGTCAGTGTGTGAGTGTGTTTTAAAGTGTTAGTGAGTGAGTCTGTGTGTTATAATAATAATAATAATAATAATAATAAATATAATTTAAAAGCGCCTTTCAGGTCACTCAAGGACACTTTACAAACAGAATGACTTAAAATCGCACAATTAGCTAAACCAAAAAACATAAAATCAACACACTAAAATAGGGCAGTGACGGTAAAAGCAGGGAGGTTAGAGGGAGTAGGCAGTCCGGAACAGGTGAGTTTTGAGTCTTGATTTGAAGACGGGGAGAGAGTCACAGTTACGGAGGTCAGGTGGTAGGGTGTTCCAGAGCTGGGGAGCAGAGCGGCTGAAGGCTCTGCCCCCCATAGGGCTGAGGCGGGCAGGGGGCACAGACAGGTGGATGGAGGAGGAGGATCTGAGGGCACGAGTGGGGGTGGATGACAGGAGGTCAGACAAGTAGGGAGGGGCAAGGTTGTGGAAGGCCATGTATGTGTACAGGAGGAGTTTGTAATTGATGCAGTGTTTTACAGGGAGCCAGTGGAGGTGCTGGAGGACGGGGGCTATGTGGTGTTGTGTGGGGATCTTTGTGATGATACGGGCGGCTCAGTTTTGGACCAGTTGGATTTTATGGAGGCCGAAGGAGAGAATTGCAGTAGTCAAGACGGGAGATGAAAATAAGCAGTGCAGGTAGGGATGTTGATGTATGAGTGAAAGGAAAGTATGTGTCGAGGTTGACACCCAGACCCTTTACCTGAGGGGAGGGGGAAACTGAGGAGCAGTCAATGATGAGAGAGAAGCTGTTAACTTTAGATAGGGTGGATTTAGTGCCGAGGAGGAGGATTTCAGTTTTATTGCAGTTTAAATTAAGAAAGTTTGAGGTGAACCAGGTTTTTAATTTGGAGAGACCAGAGGTGAGGGAGGGGGGTGGTAGTGTGGAATTTGGTTTACAAGAAAGGTAGAGCTGGGTGTCATCGGCAAAGCAGTGGAACTGGATATTGAATTTACGGAGGATGTGACCGAGGGGGAGGAGATAGATGATGAAGAGAAGGGGCCCCAGGAAAGATCCCTGGGGCACACCTGTAGTGACTGGGGAGGGTTCCGAAATGAAAGATTTGAGCTATACAAACTGAGTGCTGCCTGTGAGGTAAGAGTGAAACCAGCTGAGGGAAGTGTAGGAGAGGCCAATGGAGGAGAGTCTACTGAGGAGGATGGGGTGTGAGATGGTGTCGAAGGCAGCACCCAGATCAAAGAGGAGGAGGATGGAGACAGAACCAGTCAGCTGCAATGAGGAGGTTGTTGGTGATTTTGATTAAGGCGGTAACCAGACTGGAAGGGCTCACAGAGTGAGTGGAGGGATAGGTGAGAGGGAAGTTGGGTGGTGACAGTTTTTTCTAGGATTTTGGAAATGAAAGGTAAGTTATAAATGGGGCGGAGGTTATCGTAATTGTTGGGGTCTGATCCAGGTTTCTTTAATATGGGGGTGACAGCGGCAGTTTGGAAAAGTGAAAGGACTATTCCAGATGAAAGTGGATATGAGGGGGAGCAGGATTTCTTTAGGGTTGTGGGGAGAGGGGATCGAGCTGACACGTGTGGGCTATGATTTGTGTATGAGGTCAGAGATTTCGAAGGTAGTGGGAAGAAGAAAACTGGAGAAGAGATGACAAAGAGGAGGAGCTTCAGATGGGGAGAGGTAGTGAATTGTGATGTAGGTGCTGATGAATGTTATGGATTTTCTGGTTGAAGTAGTCCATTATGGAGTTGCAGGTTTCCGTGGAATACAGGTGGCTGGAGGATTTTGTTCATAACAGAGAAGAAGGTTTTTGAGTTTCCTTCATTGGAGAGGCTGAGGCCGTGTTAAAGTGTTAGTGAGTGAGCAGCAGCTCCTGAGCTGACGTCACTGGTTTTCTCTGAAGCCATTTACAAACTTCCATTTTCAATTGAAAAAAGGCCGTGTCCTGTTGAAATTAAGTGGTGAACATGGTCGACGACACACACACACACCCACCCATGTCGGCTTCACAGTCGTCCGGCTCGGCCGTGTGTTTGGAGCTTCCGTTGAGGAAACCATTAGTGGAGGTTTGTGTGAGTCCGTTGGTGAAGTGGTCGACCTCCATGTCCACGTCGCTGCTGACGGAAAAAAAAAATGAACATTTAATTTATGAACCAATGCCATTCATTCAGGGTTAAATACACAGGAAATTACATCATGTACCTGCTTAAAGAAGCTTGACTGCGGCTGCCGTTAAGGCTGATGTCAGAGGCTAGGAGGGTGGAGCCAGAAGCTGGGGGGCAGGGCTTGTGACTGTGTGGGGAGGAGCTGTGGCTCTTACTGGACGTCACACCATTACAGCAGTTACTGTCATAGCCTAAAAAATAAGAGTGGAAATAAACAGTTGCAGCAACTCTGCGTGAAATAAATCACAGTTGATTATTACGTCTATGTTATCTTAACAATAGCTTTTTGGTGTTAGCTCTCATTGTTTCAAACAGGAAAACGAAGTTTGTAAACCACTCACTCTCCCCCCCACACACGTTGGACATTCATGACTTGAGGGGACATTGCATTGACTTACATTAATTTCTTGGAGACTTACTCTAACCTTAACCACAATTACTACTGGCCTAATCCTAACCTTACCTTAAAACATATCTTCACCTTCAAATGTAGTCATGTACGTTGTGGGGACACTCTCATTAAATATTGAGTAGTACGGCTGTGTGTGCGCGAGACCTGTGAGTTACGGCTGTGTGTGTATGTGTGAGAGAGAGAGACCTGTGAGGTACAGCTGTGTGTGTGGCCTGTGAGTGCTGTGTGTGTGTGTGTGTGTGTGTGTGTGTAACCTGTGAGGTACAGCTGTGTGTGTGTGTGTAACCTGTGAGTGCGGCTGTGTGTGTGTGCGTGTGTGAGACCTGTGAGGTACGGCTGTGAGCTGCTGGCTTTGTGACTGGGGCTGCTGAAGGGTCGGGGGGAGCCGGGGTAACTGTCCTGAGACTTTGGACTGCGTCCTCCGAGACACCTGACCTCACTGTCTGTCCCGTTCACCATCTCTATGAACTGTCTGACCCTGAGGACAGAGGACAGAGGACAGGACAAAGTCAATGATACTCTATAACAAGTCCACATTGGCTTCTCTACAGATAGAATAGGAGTCATACTTGAGCATGAAGAGAAGGTCTGGGTTCCTCTCCAGAAGGTTGGGGTAGAGCTGCTGGGTGGTCTCGATGGCCTCGCCCATTCTGCCCGACAACACCAGCTTCTGGATCTCTGCAGATCATGTGCACAGTTACAATAACACTGCTCAGTTTTTTTCAAAGTATATTTTTGGGCTTTTAATGCCTTTAATCGATAGTTTAGTGCAGAGAGACAGGAAATGGGGAGGCAGAGAGGGGGAACGACATGCAGGAAAGGACAGTCCGATGCGGGATTTGAACTGGGGTCGGGTGCAATGAGGACTGTAACCTCAACATGGGACGGCAGCTCTACCAAGTGAGCTAACGCCGCCCCACTGCTCAGTTTTAATCATGGTTACAGCAGAAAAGCCAGGACTCTCACTCTGTCGATTTTTGATGGAGGCCAGCTCCTCGTGCACGGCCTGGTCGGTGGATTTGGCAAAGGCTTCAGCCGTGGCACAGTAGCTGTGGTGAACCAGGTAAGACGCCACCATTCTGACAGGAAGAAAACATACAGGCGCTGATTAGACACAACATCCCAGTCGTGTTCTTGTAACCCAGGAACGAAATCCACTTCCTCTTACTTCTGGATCATGGACTGCCACTCGCCCTCGCGCTCTCCGATGGGGAAGTGGTCGATCTGAGCCTGGATCTTTGTCCTCCACTCCCGCATATAGTCCTCGATGTCGAACACAAATGGGTGCTGTCCGAAGTTAGCGTCCACCACCTCGCCCGGAGTCTGCAGGCCCACGGTCGGGTAAAGGTTCGGCTGCAGCGGAGAAGACAAAAGGAGAGTTTAGGACGGTGGAATTGACAAATGTAAACAGGAAGAGAGATGTTGTCAACGACTATCACTAAAAACTCAGGGTGTTTCCTGTAGATCTTATTATTGACTGTGGAAGTAACTTCCTGTTGTTGTGCAGCACTTCAAGGATTAGTTTCCTCCACGTTTTCTTTACAATGTCGTTAAAAAAGTTTTATTTAAAAGAGTTTTATTTTATTATTATTTTGTGCCGTTACTCGTGTGGAGGGTTGAATTAACTGTAGTGGCTGTCAGGTAAAGTTCAGAACCTCGACCGCTCTGTTGTCAGATCGACTTCACCACTCATCGGTGATGCATTCACTGACGCTCGTAAAATCCACTCTCACAGCACTGAGCATATTCACTTGTCGTAGTGAGGATAATGTGGCTTTGTCCACTCAGACCACACCCATATTCACGCATTTAAAAAAACGAGGGGTTTAAAATCATTTAATCAGTTCATGGGTCTTTGGGCTTGATCTAAACTCAGGCCATTGTGACAGACTACAAGAGGTCAGAGGTCAGGCAGAAATGGTCACATTTCAACAACTCTCTGGATGTGTCGGTGTCTTGGCCGTCGGGAAGCGGTGACTGCGTGAACGACTTCACACACTGCTAATTGTGTGTGTGTGTGTGTGTGTGTCACTGTGGTCCAGTTAACACAGGGGTCAGCTGTCGTGAGGCGATGATGCACTTCACTGCACAGCTACAGAAGTCAGCAACAGAAGTCCCTTCTGTACAAGTGGAAACATTGGTACTTACTGGTAGATCTGTGAAGGCGATACCTGGACAGGAGGAGAAACTGTGTCAGTGTTTACTCATCACATGATTTCACAGATTTAAATAGTTTTTACATTAAAGTTCCAGAGAGTCGTGTTATTGTTCAAGTGTCACTGAACACTTGACACTTGAAATAATTACGGCTGCAACTAAACGATTATTTTCAGTGCATGTTTGGTCCATAAAGTAAATAATGTTATATATGCTAAAAATGACTTGGCAGGTTAGCACCCCCCCAGAGGTGGAGGATAAACAAACCAGAGCAATATGGAGCAAGTGAGAAAAAGGTGAAAGCTCGTCATTAACTAGATTTGTGTTTCTTTCCTCGGTGTCCAGTGAAAGATGTGGATTTTTTTGTCCTCAGATCATTAAATACACCATTTCCTAAAGAATTATAATGCATTAAGATGAATTAGGGTTGTAATGGTATCATGAGGAACCTAAAGATGAATCAACATCCACCTCAGACTGATTCCATCCCTTAAAAAACCCACAGGTGTAAAACCAGAGCAAACAAAGCCGTCTCCTCCTCCTCCTCTTCACCTAGGCTGTGGCCGTTCTTTGTGTAGAAACACGTGTTGTTGATGAGGTTCACGCAGCAGCCAATCACGTCACCCGTCGTAAACGTCGGGCCGTAGGGCTGCCCCGTGCCTGACGAGCAGAAGGAGTGGCCGTCGTCACCATGGTAACCATACGAGTGCTTGTCCCAACCTGAGGAGGCAGAAATATCAGAGTGTGAGCAACAGCAGAAAAATGGAACTGGTAAAGCAGTCTTTTGGGATGAAAGTGAATCATTAGTTCCGATTCAGACACTGAAGTGAAATACCACTGAACGTCTGACACTGAAGTGAAATACCACTGAACGTCAAAAACACCACACTCTAAACATGGACATTTTACACATTTCCTTTGCTAAATGTTTTCAGGATTTTTAAATCTTTAGCTTTGATCTACAGTTGGACATTGTTGCTTTTACGTGGCTCTCATGACTCTTCAGTGACGACACTCTCTGACCAAGTACCGGTTCAGCTGAACCTCGTCAGAGCAGGAAGTAAAAAATGCAGCAGGTTCTATCACTGATGGAGGAGCTAAAACAAACTAAAGTTGAGTTTTGGAGAGATCTTCACTCTGCAGCAGTCTGGCACCAGTTCCTCTGCCTGTTATCTTACAGTGGTCAGACTGGAGCTGCTGGGTGGATTTCACTTCCTGTGTGGTCTGATAATCTCAGTGAGGTTCTGACCTGACATACGGAGGAACAAGGGGTCGCTCTCGCTCTCGCTCGCTCTCTCTCTGGTCTTAATCTGATTATTCAAGGGTGTCTAATTGAGTTATTTTAGTGTAAATATTCAAACTTTTCTTAGTGGGCACAAATTTGATTATTTTGGGGAATTAATTCAGATTACCAACTACTCAGGGAGTTGAAATCAATCAATTAATTTGGTGGTCTAGAATTTGGATTATGCAAGTTTACATAATCAAACTTTTTCTGTGCACACAATTGGATTATTACAGTGGATATACAATTACAGATTTTTGGATGTTGTCATATCACTATAAAGTATCTAAGACCATATACAGATATAATATCCTGGGCTTAAATATATTCATTATCATCATCATCATCATTATTATTATTATTATTATTATTATTATTATTGTTGTTATTAATAATAATAATAATAATAATAATAATAAAACCCTCAGCAGACACAAACAGAACCCTGGAGTAATGTATAGCTGAGACACCACACCCAAAGACACACAGTGTCATCTTACCTGGGAGCCTGTTCATGTTTACACCCTGAGCTGAGAGGCCGATGCCCATGTACCTGTGAGACACACAATGGAAGAGACAAGGGTCGAGGATCAAAGAGATGATGGTCAAAGTGACAAGGTCAAAGGGACGAGGGTCAAAGAGACAAGGTCAAAGAGACGAGGGTCAAAGAGACGAGGGTCACACTCAAAGCTGTTCTGGAGCGGCGAAGTATAAATACGAGGATTGGCGAAGTATAAATACGAGGATTGGCGAAGTAAAAATACGAGCGGTGAAGTATAAATACAAGGAGCGGCGAAGTAAAAATACGAGCGGTGAAGTATAAATACAAGGAGTGACGAAGTATAAATACGAGGAGCGACGAAGTATAAATACGAAGAGCGGCGAAGTATAAATACGAAGAGTGGCGAAGTATAAATGCGAGCGGTAAAGTAAAAATACGAGGATTGGCGAAGTATAAATACGAGGAGAGACAAAGTAAAAATACAAGCAGTGAAGTATAAATACGAGGAGCAGCGAAGTATAAATACGAGGAGAGACAAAGTAAAAATACAAGCAGTGAAGTATAAATACGAGCAGTGAAGTGAGGAGAGACGAAGTATAAATATGAGGACGTACAAATGAGGAAGTATAAATACGAGGAGAGACAAAGTAAAAATACAAGCGGTGAAGTATAAATATGAGCGGTGTAGTGAGGAGAGACAAAGTATAAATATGAGGAGCGACGAAGTACAAATACGAGGAGTGGCGAAGTAAAAATACGAGCGGTGAGGTACAAATACGAGGAGCGGCGAAGTATAAATGCGAGGAGTGGCAAAGTACAAATACGAGGAGTGGAGAAGTACAAATACGAGGAGCGGCGAAGCATAAATACGAGGAGCGGCGAAGTAAAAATACGAGCAGCTAGCTCATATTGTAGCTGGAAATTTTGTAGCATTTCCAGCTACAAAATACGTTGACAGAATTTGTCTTTGAGACCATGTGTGCACGGTCACAACATTACTCTTGAAAAGCTAAAGAAGCTATGGCCGTTTCTAGTAAAATCCTGTAAACAACGATCACGTTACATTTTGCCTGCTCAACGATTCTAAATTGACAACATCTGGCAATAGTCAATGAACACTGATGTTTGAGGTTTTGACGGCAGGAGATGTATTTTTAATGTGTGTGTTCTTACCCATCTCTGCCTTTACTGATGATCTTCACCTCAAAGTAGTAGACTCCACAGGCAGCTGGGATGGGATGAGTGGCACGTACAGATGCCGCATCTTTAGGGGTTTTGCCGTGACCTTGAGTTGAGGGTGAAAGCAGTGAGGTTGTGGTTATTGTGAGTGGATTCTGGATTATTCTGTCATCACAAAAGGGACAGAAACACTGAGACACAGATTCAATCAATTTAAAGTTGTGGGCGACGTGAAATGTTTGCCTCCGGTTGTGTTGCGATTTCGATATAACTTCAATTAATTGTTCGGCCCTTGAGAAAACAAACAAATCTAGGCAGAACATGAGTAACTATTCAATGAAGACAAAAATAATAACTGTAGGTACTTAAATACAGGCTGAAAAACAAAAGAATAATAAAAGAGTTCCTGCACTCAGCTCCAATTAAGCCTTAAATTACTGTTAAATACAATTTAAGGCTCAGTGCTGCTGTAAAAATACAGTCATTAAAAGAGTGTGACCTTGTTTTTTGTACTTGGTCGAAAAATGTGAATGTGTGAAAGTTAAAGCGTCTCAACATCTGTCTTCATGCTCTTCAAAAAACACACACACACACACACACACTGGAACCAAGTGTGTGTAGCTGGTCTCTCCAGAAGCAGAGGAGGAACACACCCAGGAAGCAGAATTACAACTTTTTCCCTGTTCTGCGTCACAACCGTCGGGCTCTGTGGTTACCAAACACTGGGTCGGGACCCACAGATGAGTCACAGGAAACACATTTGCAGAATTTTCCCTGGCTCTTAGTCAAGATTTAAGTGATTATGTTATAATTAACATGGATAAAGTGAAGAAAATTAAGCTGTGGGTGAAACAAAGTGACATCATGGTCGCAAGTTCGATTCCACCCCTGGCTGATTGGACTCAATTCCATTTTAAGTCGCTTTGGATAAATGACATGTAGTGTTAGTTTTTATTAATCCCCTTAGGGAAAGTATTCCTCTGCATTTTGACCCATCCTAGAATTAGGAGCAGTGGACTGCTGAGTAGCGCCCGGGGAGCATTGGGGGTTGGGTACCTTGCTCAGGGCCTTTTTGGCCAGGTGGGGATTTGAACCGGCGACCCTCTGGTTCCCTTTCCACTTATTCCACTAATGTAACATCAGATGCTACTACATTACACACACATTTTCTTTTGTTATGATTTGGGTGGCGATCATTTGCCATTTCCAGTACCGTCCTACATTAAAATGGTGTTCAATAGATCCACTACTTTATCCCATTACACGTTTATATTTATACAATGTTCTTAATGTAATGTTAACATACACCGTTTAAATCGAGCCAAGATCACAGTCCGGCTACTATGGGTTAGGGTTAAGTAAACACGTGGAGGAGAAAATCGATTTATTGGTTGTGTACGTCTGACTATCTCTGTAGGTGGCGCTGTATCCCTCTATAAGCTAGTGTGTATTGAAAGAGTTTCCTGTTGACCTTTACTTTACAGAAAAACAGTGGACTGTGAGATGGACAGAAATTAGGGCATTATGGACATGTATCTCTCTTGTGGTTGTTGTGCTGTCTGACGAAAGACGCCTCCTTCTACTTCAGGGTCAAAGCCCGGGGAGGACAGTTTGGTGCTTAGTCTGACTCCAGTCTAACTAAGCTTATACATGCAGGAGCAATCGGACTATGAATCACATTATCCAGGGATGTTAGTCCAACTAAGACTCGCTAGATTTGAGTTGGACTAAGGTGTTTACGTGACATAAAAAAAAGACTAACAATTGTCTTAGTCTGACTAAAATCAGACTTTTAACATAAACTCACTGAATGGTGCGTTCCATTTGTAGTCTGATATTTCCAAACTCAACATGGGGTTCCAAGATGGCTGCCTACATACAAACACAGCTACTTTTCACATTTGATTCCCTTTTTTTTTTTTACTGTTATCTATAGACATGTTATAAATAGCCTGAAGAGCTTTGTTATTTGCATCCATGTTTTTGTTCCTAAATGGGTGAACGTGGGTGGGGGTGAAGTCACTCCAAGTTCCAAGTACCAACTTAAATGGAAAGCAGCATAAAAGCTAAACATCTACCTGGTCATTCAATTCTGCTTCAGTGGAATGTAAAGAAGACAGGAACAATTAATCCATCATGAAAGAAATCAACTAATTTGATAATTGTAGACTACGCTTTAGTGTTTTAGAAGTAATTAAAGCAAGAATTAGATTTACAGCTTCTTAAATGTGAATATTTTCTAGTTTCTTTGCTGTCAAAATGATTGTCTTGCTTTGTGGACAAATGACTTAGGGTTAAAGATTAAATAATTATTAAAATCATCATTGGTTGCAGCTCTTATAATATACGATATCTGCATCATGACAAATTCACTCACACTAACTTTGTTGTCATGAATGCTTATCAGTATCATCGAGAACGTGGAAAATCTTTCGTATTTCACATGTCACTTGAAAATGTCATCTCACTCACCAACATGCAGCGCTAGTGATTTATTTTTAAGGGGGAGATGTTAAGAATCCTAACAATAATAATAATAATAATAATAATAATAATAATGATAATAATATTAATAATGACAACAACGGTCAAAAAAACTTTAAGATGCCAACCAAATGAGGTTGGATTACAGACGGAACACTCTGCCCTTTTCATTTATTAATCTAGAAATTAGATCTGGGTGATACAGACGAAAACAACAATCTAATTTAAATGTTATCCACTAAGACAATTTTGTCGATTACATGTATTCCATTTAATCAATAAGAGCAGATCTTATCTGATGTCACCATATATAAAGGTATAATATCCATAAATAAATGTGTATATATTATAGGCCACCATTGTTGTTATGATACAATAAACTAAAAACATACGTGTGTAAATATAGCTACATATGTAATCTTTCCTATTGTCGCGGTGCTAACGTGAATCGTCAATATTTTAGGTTTCAGGTTAATCCTGACAAGGATTTTTCATATCGGCTCATGCCTCCCTGGAAATGTGATCAGCTGCACCGAGTCCAAACATAATATGCGTCACCGTATTTTTCCCTGATATTTAAAAATCACCCATAATGCTACATTAGCCCAACCAGGAGGCTACCTAGTCCGAACCGTGCTGGCTAATAAACATGACACGGATTGACAAAAAAGGTGACTCACGACTTAAGCTTTAATCAGCATTGGATGCGACAACGGTTCAACTTAAACGGGTGTTTTTGTTTTATGCCGAGCCGTGACAGCCGTGAAGGCGTACATACAGTGACAGTCAACGTAGCTGTTATTAAGGGCGAAGCTGCCGAGCTAATGGGTCGACTGTGGCCGTGGGAACACCTCGCCAGCTGGTCGAGTTGCAAGATGTCCTCTCTGTCTTGTTGTTGATAAAAACTGTTAGCCCACTTTGTTTTTAGCCCACAGCAGCAGCAGGCTTCCACCAGCTAGCAGCCCCCGCTAAGCTAACGTTAGCAACCTTGGCGTTAGCATGGGAAAGCAAATAATAATAATAAAATAAAATGTGTTAAAACGGGTGTGAGCCGCCGTGTCATACCTTTATAGTGCACACGCAGGTTGTTCTGGGAGAGGCCGATGTAACTGAATTTGTCCTTCGGGCTCCAGGAGCGAGGGAGCGGCGTCTCGCTCTCGTTGACGGCCGGATAGAGCCGTCGGAGTCGTTGGTTGAGCTCCTTTTCCTGCTCGTTCAGAGCCGCGTCTCCGTGGACAACCACCGACATGAGGAAGCCGCAGCCAGACGTCTGTGCGGACATGGCAGCGACACGAGTGTTAATAAAAAATGGCTTGTTACTAAAACAAGCCAAAGCCACTTGTGTCAGTCAGTGTCAAGTTTGTTAAGGAGGGGGAGGAGGGAAGGGGGGTAGCTAGCAGGTTAGCTTAGCGGGCTAAGCTAACTAGCTTCACTGTTAGAAGGCTATGCTAAATGACTCCGCTGGCCAGAGCTGGTTTATCCGAGCAGCTAACGCGCTTAGCTTAGCCACAGAGGCGAAGCGACCACCGTCACTGCTCAGGCAGACCTGAGCGCCCACAGCGGTGAAGAGTACCGAGGGGGCGTCTATCGTGGCGTGTGATGGAGGAAGCGGTGAGAGGACAGTGGCGAATGTGGCGGTGCGGAAAGGAGCCTCAGTCAGCGCTAACGTCAGAGGACGGGTCGACTCCGGGGAGCTCGGCTTGCCTCGATCTTTTGTTTGTTGTCTCAGAGATATCCGTGAATGTGATTGGCTGACAGAGTCTCCACTCACTTCCTATGCGATTGTGATTTTCTTTATTTTTTTCTTTAATATCGCCAAGAAAATGCAGCGGAGAACGCTGACAACGTGTTTGTTGACGATCAGTAATGAGTAATCACGCTAATACCTTTGATCTGTAATCACTGCTGTCTCAGCATAGTGATGATGATGATGGTTATCGTAATAATAATAATAATGATAATAACAGTAATACTAGGAAGAAGAGTAATATAAAGAAAACAGGATCAAGGCTAAGAATTTAAGAACTATATGCTCTTCAACTTGTTTTGTTTTTTTCTTTTTCCATCAGTGATAGAACCTGGTACCTGGTGTTTTCTACTTCCTGCTCTGACAGGTGAGCTGAGCCGGCCACTCATTGTCAACAACACACTGGAATTATAAGTAGAATTTGGAATTATACGTAGATTATCAGTAGAATTTGACAACAAAACTTTTAGAAAACAATGACATGTAATGTAGAATTTGGAACTATAAGTAGATTCAAAAGGGCGTGGCCATGGTAAACATTGGAATGTGGCGAATTTCGTCCATTCACCAATAAAACAGGAAGTGACCTGTAACTATATTAGTAAGGTATATTGATCGATCTGCTCAAAACTTTCTAAATGAGATTAGAGACCCTGCGAGAAAACATCAGCACATGAAAACTAAGTGTAGCGCCACCTGATGGCAGGGTGGTGGGTGCACAATGCTGCTTGCAGCTTTAATTCTAAATTATTACATTTTATCTTAAATTTCTCCCAAATGAAAACAACTTCACATACATTTTACACACTGGACCTTTAAGAGAACACTGACATCATCACCTGTGTTCATCACATCGTCACATGAATGATCATCACTGTTTTATTTCATGAGCACATCTCAAACATCTGATGTGTTTACAGATGAATTAAAAAGAAACAACACAATTTTAAAAAGCAACAATTAAAGGGGACATTGTTAAGAAGTAATAATAATAATAATGCACTTTAATGCCATAGTTTGAATGTTTGTTACTTTATCTCACAGTTAAACAGCCACGTCGACTGGAAACTGAAGTTTGTAAACCGCTGACTCTTCCACACCAAAGTCCATTGAGAAAATCAGTGATTTTAGCTGCAGTAGACATGCGAGTGGTGGTCTACTGCTGCCCCTTGTGGCAAGATTGTGTCAGTGGAATAATCCTAAATGCAGGATTTTAAACACAGACGTGACAAATTAAGACATTAGAACTTAGTGATGGAGACAGCAGTGGATCAACAACTCCTGTGTGTGATGTTAAAATCACTGATTTTCTTTATGGACTTTGGTGTGGGAGAGTGAGTGGTTTACACACTTCTGTTTCCTGTTGTAAAAGTGTGTCTAACGGTGAGATAAAGACGTGAACATGTTCTCAAGATATAGAGATAGATTCCTCACATAAATCTCACTAAATGTGTCACGCTGAGATCCAGTAAGGATTGTTTTTTTTGCCACTGGAGTAAATGTCCGTGTGGACAGTTACACTGTTACAGCCCCATTAGTGGATTCTGGACATCTATTGTCAAGCATGTTCAAAGCAAACCATTGTCCGTCCATCTGCCACCACTATGGCGGAATACAGTGCCTGAACTCATGGAAGACACACTGGCAGAATCCATACACCATGACCATGACAAGGCTGGCAGGAACCAGGCTCACCAGCAGAACCCCGAGCGTTGTTCTCTGCATGATGAGCAGATAAACCCCCATGGGCAGAGAGCTGAAGTACAGCAGCCCCAGCAGCCACACCAGTGCCCGGGCCAAGGTCTGGCACAGAAGTGCTGCACAGGTCCATACTGTCCACCTCTGCGCGATGGACGCTATGGAGTCAAGGCTGGACGAGTGGTAGCGCGGGTGGAGGACACGCAGGTCCTGGTTTGAGGCCGGCACCGGAGGTGGCTCCATGATAGTGATAACCACAAAGTTAGGGGAGCTCCTGATGGAGGAGTAGGTGGTGGCAGAGGAAGTGGAAGGGGACATCATGGGTGTGTTGCTACCCATCAGCGAGCTCAGGTGCTTGGGGCTAAGGAGCAGCTCTCTGGTGGACTCTGGCTGGAAGTGGAGGTTCCTCTGGTTCCTGCTTTGGAGGGACAGCAACGCCACCAAGTTACGGTCGTCCGGCAAACTGCTCACCGCCTCTCCTGGGAGTCTGGTGATGTAGCGGCAGAACGGGCACACCGTAGCGTTTGGAGGTGACTCACCCAGATCGAGGATCTTTGCAAGGCATTTGGCGCACAGGCGGTGGCAGCAATCCAGAACTTTTGGCTTGCGACTACCGAGGTTGTACGCCCAGTAGCAGATCTTACACTCGAGGTCCTCAGTGCTCAGGACGTCCACGTGTCCACAGCCACCAACGCCGCCATCTTCTGCACTTTGTTGCTCAATCATTGTCCAGCTCACCAGGATTTACTGGGGCTCCAGATCAGCAGAAGGTTCAAACCAAAAACCTAGGTTCAGGGTCAGCACTGAAGGACGTGAAGACGACGGTCCAGTCCACCAAAGCTCTGGAGTTCATTGTGACGGTCCGAAGGGCTTTTGAGCAACTCAGCGAGTTCACTCGCCTCTGAACTGCTTCGTTTGAGGCAGAAACCCTTTCATGGACCGCACGAGGAAAAAGAGAGAATGTGCATGAGTTTGAAAGAAATAGACAGAGAGACAGAGAGAGAGAGAGAGGGAGGGGGAGAGATGGTGAGAGAGAGAGAGACGTGAGAGAGAGAGATAAGTGTGAACACGGCAGCAGAAGAGAACAAACACACGAGAAAGGACAACAAAGCAGAGTCTGTACAAACCAAAGCTGGAATTTTCGAGCTGCATCTTTTGTTGCTCAGTGAAATTTGGTCCAATTAGTGTGAATGACACACACACACACACACATACACACGTACACACACGCACACGCACACACGCACACACTCACACACACACATTCATTGACATAATACCTTCCCTGGTCCCTTACCCTAACCATCATGACAGAATGTGAGGTCCAGCCATATTGTCCTGACTTCCTTAGTTTTGGTCCTCACAAAGATTCCTATACACACACACACACACACACACACACACTGCCGTTTGTGCAGCCATTCTTCTTAGGACTCTTCATTGACTTTGACTCCAAAACTTAAAGGAGGTTCTGCCTCATTAGGACCAGATTTAGGTCTCCATTAGGGTCACCTGGTCCTGAGAAGATCAGTGTTTACAACAGAAAAGATCCTAAAGAGGTGACTCACACACACACACACACACACACACATTCGCTGGTTTCCAAGACTTCAGAGGACATTATATTGACTTACATCCATTTCCTGGAGACTCAATTTGTCCTTTAGCATAACTACTACTGACCTAATCCTAATACTAAACCTAACCCTGACCCCTTACATTATGGGGACTTGATTTTTGTCCCCATAAGGAAGACAAGTCCTCATCATGTGAGTGTGTGAACAGGTGTAGGTCCCCACAACATGAGGAACACACACACACACACACCTGACGTCATTGACTGAACCTCAACAAAAGCAGCAGATGAATTCTGAAGTCAGACCGGAAGTTAGGAGATTCATCTTATCTTTCACAGTAAAGGTCAACACACACACACACACACACACACACAGCGACTTTGACATTTTAAAAAAAACATTTCTGCCATGGTTCTCGCTGTGAGTTTTATTTTGAAAACCCCATCCCCGGAAACACTGTCGTAAACGCTGCCGTTGACTTGACGCTGGTTTCTCTGCTGGAGCAGCGGAGGATCCGCGGGCGTTTACCAATGAGAGTGAGCCGGGAAGCAGGAACCGCGAGCCCGCCGGGGCCGCCGGGGCAGACATGCGGAGACAAGGAGGCTCCTCCCCGGGGAGCAGGGAGTCGCCTCAGCGGCCTGGTGAACTGGAGGCAGAGACCGTGCAGGACTTCAGCTCTGTTTACTGCAGCCAACATCGCGATGTGGTAAGAACCGTGACGCAGGGATTGTGATGAGAGACACATACACACGCACACACTGAACAACGAAAACTCTTTTTTGCCATAAAAAAAAGAGTTTTCATTTAACTCAAACTCAGTAAATCTAATAATAACAAAAATAATTACACATTATAAATGCATTTAAATGTATTATATTCATATATATAATTAATGTATAGCTGTAATTTTGTATGATTAATTGTTGACGTGTGTGTTTGATGATTTTTTTGGTAAATCAAAAATTGAAACTATCTAAATCTAAAACAAAGATAAAACACTTACCAAAATAAAAGATCAAGCATAAATAAAAAGATAAAAAATATAAAGATAAAAGAAAAGATTAAAAAGACAAAGCATAAATAAAAAGATACAAAATATAAAGATGAAAGAAAAGATTAAAAAGACAAAGCATAAATAAAAACATATAAAAACCATGACAAATAATCACATTAGATTGCGAAGTAAATAAACTAATTTTAAAGTAAATACAAAGTAAACATTCAGTTTTTTCTGTGTTTTATTTGCAGGTTTGTGACCTTTAGCTCACTCAGTGTTTACAGTCTTCTGGCCATAATCTTCGCTGTGCTGGTTGCCATGGTAACCATCAGAGACGTTGCACAGTCCATCTACACAGGTGAAACACATTTATATAAATTAAAATTAAATTATATTATGTATATTTGCCTTAGACGACCTCTAGTGGCTGAAGTAAATATGACAGGAACAGAGGAAGAGGTCACCGGGCTTGGAAAATGAAAATAAATGTTTAAATGTCACATGAACATGTTATTTATTACATGAGGACACATTTAATTAATAGTATGCTTTATAGTCTTAATATACTTCATGTAAATATAGTCTAAAGTCTGTTAAACTACAAAATATACAAAATAACACGTTTATTTTATTTTCCACAGGAGTTCACTCATGGAGGAGCATGACTTCAAGGTAGGTGTGTGTGTGTGTGTGTGCGCGCTTAAATATAGTTTTCTATTGTGTTTTGACTCTCCCACACCAAAGTCCAGAGAGAAAAACAGTGATTTTAGCTGCTGGTCCTCTGCTGCCTCGTGTGGTCAGTTTGTGTTACTGAGGTTAATCTGAAGAAAGGATATTTAATGCCGAATTAACAAAATCAAACATTTGAATGTCGTGATGGAGGCAGCAGTGGATCAACAACTGCTGTGTGTGATGTTAAAATCACTGATTTTCTCTATGAGCTTTGGTGTGGGAGAGTGTGTGTGTGTGTGTGTGTATGTGTGTGTGTTCGGTTTACTGTTGAAAAAGTCTCAATGAAGTAAGCTTTTATTTGGTGAGCCTTTTGTTAAGTTGCTTGTGTGTCCATGCTGGCAGCCATGGTTTCACTGTGGATTAATTCACAAAAAGCTGAATGTAGATTATTACAAAACATCAAACATCTACAAAAAGTTTTAGTTTCAAGGACAAGAGGGTTTTTATTTTCAATAAATACTTCATATCAAGTGTGTCTTTAAAAAAGGTTATAGGACAGTCATGTGTTCATGTGTTCATGCGTTCATATGTTCATGTGTTCCCACAACAAACAAACACAGGGTTTCTTAAGGGTTGTGAAACCTGAGCACAGTGTGTGTGTGTGTGTGACTCAGCTGCTTCTCAAGAGGTGTGACATGAAGCAGTCGAGCCAATCAGATCACCCGATACAGGAGTGGGCGTGTTTTACAGCAACGCCTCCCATTGGACAAAAACGTCGCCTGGTGGAAAAACAACAACAAACAAAGTGTTTCATCACACACACACACACACACACACACACACAAACACACACAAATTTGAAGTCTTTGAAATTAAATGAATATTTTAAATCTATATAATCCCTGTCCCTGGAACTTTCTAGCTCATTTCTAATCCTTGAGTTCCCACACCGTGTTTGACATTTCCAGGACCAATTTCCACAAATTCAAGGACAGAATGTGCTGACTCAGCTTAAGACGGAGGACAACTTGTAAGAGTCTTCGTCTATGATGGCGTCCTCTTTTATTGATGTGCAGCAGCAGCTCGTGATTGTCCTCGCTCTTGTTTAGACTTTACTCGCTCGTTGTTCTGCGTGGAATCTCATGTCAAAGTTGACAGAGAGAGAGGCAGTGAACTGTAGGTGGCGTTGTCACCAACAAAGAAGACATTTACCTAAATATTAACTTCACTTCTTTACTGCACAAAATTCAAGCACTTTCAATGACCCATGTCTATTTAGGGCAATACTTTCAAGGATTTCAAGGACCTGTGGGAACCATGAAGGGCACGTCAACGAGGGAGACATGTCTATTAAGGGCAATTTAAAAAACAACTTTCAAGGGCCTTGACAAAAAAGTTCAAATTCAAAAACTTTTAAGGATTTCAAGGACCTGTGGGAACCCTGAAGGGCGATTTTCAAAAGCTTTTTTCCAAATTCAAGGCCCTTGATAATCGCCCTTCAGGGTTCCCACAGGCATAGACATTATATTGAGGCCAGACTTTCAAGGATTTCAAGGACCTGTGGGAACGGTGAAAGCCAGGGGACACTTTGGACAGGTCACCAGTCCATCACAGGGACAGCGTGGACAGGTCACCAGTCCATCACAGGGACACTTTGGACAGGTCACCAGTCCATCACAGGGACAGCGTGGACAGATCACCAGTCCATCACAGGGACACTGTGGACAGGTCACCAGTCCATCACAGGGACACTTTGGACAGGTCACCAGTCCATCACAGGGACTCCTTGGATAGGTCACCAGTCCATCACAGGGACACATAGAGACAAACAATTGTCCACTCTCTGTGGGAGGAAACCTGGAGAACCTGGAGATTTGTAAGTTCACACGTTCATCATGTCACCATGTGAGACACACGTGTGTGTGTGTGGACGTGTCCTCCTGTCCTCCAGGAATGCATGTGTGACTGAGTTATTTTTAGCCGTGGCAGCTTGAAATACTGCGAGCAGCTTCACTGAGGACAAACAGGAGCGTCTCTCAGTCTGACTCATCCACACTCACACTTCTGTCCCGTCCAGGGTCAAAAACACAAAAGTTGTGGGTGTGAGGCCGACTTCATCCGTGTGACTCCAGTGTGAGGCCGACTTCATCCGTGTGACAGTAGGTGTTGATTCTCCAGTGTGAGGCTGACTTCATCCATGTCAGTGAGTCCTCTAAAGGCACCTGAAGCTCCTGAGATGTCTCCAAAAGATCGAGGGACTGGAGTTGAGTGAGTTTTTTTGTTGTTTGATTTCTTCAGCTGATGATGATGATGATCAGCTGATTTTGATGATAGTTGTTGGTTGTTTGGGTTTTTAAAAGAAAACACTGGAGTTGAGTGAAGATTCGCCTCAAACAGAAGCTGGAAATTAGACATTTTATACGTTTGGAAACTTGTAACCAGCTTAAGACAGACATGCTCGCAGGTCAGGGACAAATGTCTTTAAGAACATGTTCACATCTTTTTGACACACTCACTCTCCCACACCAAAGTCCAGAGAGAAAATCACACACACACTGCTGCCTCCATCACTAACTTCTAATGTCTGATTTTGTCACTTCGGCTTTTAAAATGCAACGTTCAAATTAACCTTAGTGACACAAAGTGACCACACGAGGCAGCAGAGGACCAGCAGCTCCTGTGTCCCTACAGCTAAAATCACTGGTTTTCTCTCTGAGGTTTGGTGTGGGAGAGTGTGTGTGTGTGTGTGTGTGTCTCACAATGAGATAAAGACATGAGCATGTTGTTAAAGACATAGTATGATGGCAGTGGGGCCGGCAGGGGGTGCACAAGAACCTGAGATGTGATGTGTCAATACCTCATGCAACAACGTCTGATGTTGCTCGTGAAGACAACATGTGTCGTTCGCCGATGGTGTCGTTTTTAAAAATACACACTTGATGACCTCATGATCTCGTCTCACACAAACATTTAAACACGATCTTTGTCCAAATCTGATCAACAACGACGTGTGTGTGGGTGTCACTGAAAACACACTTTAGCTTCAACACATTCAGAGTAATTTTTCAGTGGTACACACACACACACAACGACAGGTGGGTAAACATACACACACACACACACACACACGTGAATGTTTTCCTCACATTGTTAGTCTCAGTCTATTTTTAACGTCATCTCTGGGCTCATTCGGTCATTTCAGAGAATCACTGATTGGGTAAAAAGTGATATCAGTGCAACAGCTGCTCACACCGGGGCAGACGCTGTGATGATGAGTTGGGCTGTTTTTCTGCCCATGGACGGTGCTGGAGTGACACATGACTGTGATACCGTGATACTGTTCAGTACCTGGAGTGTTTCGTGGAACTCATGCAGCTCATGTGATGTGAGGTCAGCAGTGAGGGTTCAGGAGTTGTGGAAACATTTACAGAACGTTCAAATGTGTGTCACTGTGTGTCTGTCTGCCTCCGTGTACTGCATTTGGGTCCTTCCCTGACTCATGACAGTACAATCTGGTTAGACATGGACCCAGCACACAACCCCAAGCCGATGGCCCGCCTAGGGTGGGTGGAGGCCCAGCTCCAGCACCACAAGGCTATTCTCGCTTCCACCACGACAGATGTCAGACAAGCAGCAGCTTGTCAGGAACAGGCACTTGCTATGCTTACCTCCCAGGTGCAGAAGCTCACCACAGCTCTCGCTCAGTCCATCGCTCAACCTGCCCCTCCGCCACCACTGCCACCGGTACTGGTCCTTCCTGGTCCTGTTCCAGAGCCTCGAGTGGGGGTCCCTGAGCGTTATGCCGGGGACGCAGAAGGCTGCACCCCGTTTATCACCAACTGCTCCATCCTCTTCACTCTGCAGCCTCATACCTTCGCATCAGAGGAGGCCAAGGTGGCATTTGCCATCGATCAACTGAAGGGCTGCGCATGACTGTGGGGGGCAGCCGAGTGGGAGCGACACACGCCAGCCTGCTACTCCTTCCACGCCTTCGCCACCGAGCTCTGCAAGGTGTTCGTTCGGGTTGGCATCTTGGGGCCTCTATGTCTCTGGTGGTCTCATGGGTCTCAGCCAGACGGATTACGCCATAGACATTCGCACACAGGCTCTGTTGAGCGAGGCGGCCCAGTGTGACGCTTTTCTTTTGGGGCTTGCCGAGTATGTGAAGGATGAGATGGTGTCACATGACCTGCCCACCTTGCTCGACGGGATTATCGAGCTGGCATCCCACCTTGACAGATGCATCCTGGCTCAACGGAGAGAGAGACGGCAAGGATGCCGCCCATCCACCCGTCTTCCAGACACTCCCAGGCCGTCGTCTTCCCCGGTCAGCCCACCTCTGAGAGACTCTGAGCCAATGCAGGTGAGTCATGCCTGTCTCACCCCGGAAGAGAGAGAGAGACGCTGCATGCAGTGAGGGAGGAGGACCTGGTGAGTCATACTGCTAAACCCTCCTCCAAGAATCAGGAGATGGAGACGGACCTCCGCTGCATGACGTCCCAACACCCGTCGTCCTGGTCCAAACAACTCCTGTGGGTTGAGTATGCGCACAACACCTTGACCAGCTCTGCAACGGGCCTCTCCCCCTTCCAATGTGCCTACAGCTTCCAGCCACCCTTGTTCCCAGCCCTGAAGAGAGAGAGCGTTTGTCCATCTGTCCAGGCTTTCATGCATCGCTGCCGCAGGACTTGGATCCAAGCCCGAGCCTCCTTTATTTGGGCCGCCGGCCGCTACACAGCCACTGCCAACCGCCACCGCTCCCAGTACCAACCTGGACAGAGGGTCTGGCTCTCCAATCGTGATCTTCCTCTGAGGGTGGAGTCCAAGAAGCTGGCTCCTCGGTTTGTCGGGCCGTTCGAGGTCCAAAAGATCATCAACCCAGTGGCAGTGAGGCTCAAGCTCCCCAGGTCCATGCGGGTCCATCCCACCTTCCATGTCTCCAAGATTAAACCAGTACAAAAGAGTGCTCTGGTTCCTGTTTCTCCGCCTCCTCGCCTCGTTGATGGGGGCCCCGCTTACACCGTTCATCATCTCCTGCGGTCCCGGTGGTGTGGTAGAGGGCTCCAATACCTGGTGGACTGGGAGGGCTACGGTCCAGAGGAGAGGTCCTGGGTCCCTGCAAGGCAAGTATTAGACCACACACTCATCAGAGAGTTCCATCAACGCCACCAGGATCAGCTGGCCAGTACCGGTCATACCCCCAAACCACGGGCTCCTCCACTCCACCCACCCAATGCTGATGACATAGGTCATCAGCATTCTCCACGCATTCTCCACAGCCGAAGATGAGGGGATGGATGTGGAGGTCTCTGACTTCTGTGGAGGTCTTTCTGTCTGCTTGATCCAGTGGCGGAAAAGCTCTGCACTGGACCTGTCATCTCCCTTGTGTGGGCTTGTTGTCTTGGGCTCAAGTTCCCTCTGCATTTCACGGTGCGGAGCTCAGCCTACAAACCATTGTGTGTGTGTCTGAGCATCACACACCAGTCTGCTTCCCCGTCCACCTACAGCAGACACGCTCTGTCCTCCTCAGACAACCTGAGATCGTCAGTGAAACCAGCAGGGTTTTCATTGAACTATCGCTGAACTTGGTGTTAAATAAAAGTCATTACCAACTGTCTGCCTGCCTCCATGTTCTCCCCTGACTCATTACAGTAAAAACATGTTCCCGTCTTTATCTCACTGTGAGACACACTTTTCCATCAGGAAACTGAAGTTTGTAAACCACACTCTCGCACACTAAACCTCATAGAGAAAATCAGTGATTTTAACATCACACAGACAGGAGCTGTTGATCCACTGCTGCCTCCATCACTAACTTCTAATATCTTATTTTGCAAAATTTGGCATTTGATTGACCTCAGTGCCACAAAGTGACCACACGAGGCAGCAGAGGACCAGCAGCTCCTGTGTCACTGCAGCTAAAATCACTGATTTTCTCTATGAGGTTTGGTGTGGGAGAATGAATGGTTTACAGGTTGGTAAGAATGATGAGATAAACAGACCAACATATGTGATGTGTGATGTTGTGTCGTAGGTTCGGTCAGAGACGTGTCCTCTTGTGTTTGTGTGATGTTGTGTCGTACACTCGGTCAGAGACATGTCCTCTTGTGTTTGTGTCCCTGCAGCTGGCAGATCATGGACTCAGGAGCAGAGAGTGGCTCCGGTCCTGGACCTCAGATCAGCGACTCGCTCAGACTCTTCCTGCAGGAGACGTCGGCGTTCAAACAGCAAAACCCCGGCAAGGTGAGGCGGCACAGGTGACCACAGACACACTCCCGTTAAACCACGTAGGTTTTAGTTTAAACAGAAACACAACTTTCCCGATAAGATCTTTTTCTTTTTCCTTCATCAAAAGTTTAACGCTGCAGTACACACGCCCGCCTGTGTGTGGCGATGTAATGCTGCCACAGAAGAAGAAGAAAAAGTAAAGGCATGAGCATAAAGCTTGCAGAACTGGGGTACGACATCTGACGTTTCCCAAAGTTGCCTCTTAACTTTGGGAAGCGCAGGATCAGAATTACCCCAAATTCAGGTAACGTGTGAACAGAAGACTCCGCCCTCTTCCTGTTACAAGCAAATGTTTTACATTACATCGCAATAACATCGTGGTTTGCCGTGGTGACAGGAACATTTTATGGTCCCATACCAACCAAATCGTACGTGTTGAAAATGTGAAGATATTTTCTGTTGGTAGGAGGAGCTTATTTCTCATTTCTTTCTCTTTCCTGTGGTTTCTGTAGTTCTGCCTGCTGGTTTGCAGTCTGTGCACCTTCTTCGCCGTAATCGGACGCTACATTCCAGGGCTTATCATCTCATACGTTCTCGGTGAGTCACCTGACATGAAACCCACGCTCTTTTTTTTCAGTAAACAGCAAAATTGAGTCTCGGAAAAATAATTGGTGCTTTTTTCTCTCCCGTTGTTTGACTTCAGTGCTCTGCTTTTTCCTGTGGCCTCTCGTCTCATCTCATGAAGTCGGTTTGTGGCTGGAGCCAGTTCTGCAGAAGCTGGACTTTGGCATCGCAGACTTCCTTCAGCGGATCAAAGCAAACCATGGTAACCACGACGAGTACATTTGATTTGCTCTTTTAGATCGTTTTTGTTTTCATACGCTGTCATTTATTAGCTCATCTGTTGAAATAGGTGGTGACGTATATTTATCATAGTGTCATCAGCGTATAGTGAGACTCTGAGATCATTGAGTTTCTCCATAAAACGAAGAAATCATTAAAACTGAATCCTTTGAGAAACATTTTCTGGAGCAAACATGGACAAAAGAAATTGATTAATGTAGAAAATAATAAATAAGACTTTTTCGATGGCTGTCAGGAAGTGATGCTTTTAAAATGACAGAAGAAACCTGAAGTCTCCGTGTTTTTCTCCCAGCAGAGAAGAGAATGAGGATTCAGGCTCAGACAGAGAAAGAGGGCATCGAGTCAGATTTGTCCTCCATGTTCCCCAAGGTTTGTCCATTGTCTCCAACTCCAGTTACAGCTAAATCAATCAATCGATAAACGTTAGCGTCTGAAAGCTAAAAAACTCCTCACACTCTTCTGCATGTGTTGTTCTCAACAGCTGGACTCCACGGTGTGTAAGGAAATGTCCGTGTCAGACACCGAGGTGTCTGATGTGACGTGGACAGACAACGGCACCTTCAACCTGTCAGAGGGACACACGCCTCAGACAGAGAACTCAGAGGGTGCGTTTGTTTTAGCTAACCCTAACCTGGTGACATCATAGCTGATGCTGGTGCAGCCATAAAAATGAACTTTCCAAGAGTCTTCTTCAGTTCCAGACCTGAAGAAGACTCTTGGACAAGAGGTGAAAGTCTAATTCCTGAAGATGACTGAGAACCTTCACAGACTTGTATCCTGTTCTGTCTCCACCTCACAGACCTGGACAGAGAAGAAGCCTTCAGTGGTGGTCTCCCAGAATTCCCGTCACATGACAACGGCACGACAACCAACGGTGACGACGACTACGACCTCAGCCTCGGCCTTCCCGCGCCACACTCAGAGTCCAACCAAACATTTCCCCGTCCTCCTCGTCCTCGTGATGACCCATCCGCAGACAAAGCCCTCGAGCTGGTCAACCAGATGGCGGGAGACTTAATCGCCGTGGCGGTCACAGCCGCCATCCAGGAGAGAATAGAGACGGCGGTTGGCTTGGTGAAGATGAGGAATGAGCAGGAGTGCCACAGACTCCAGGAGTCCAACAGGCTGCTGGAGCTGGATGAGGACTCAGACAGCGAAGTGGAGGACTTTGAACTGCTGGACCAGTCGGAGCTGGAGCACCTGGACAAGGAGCTGGGGCTGGAGGAGAAGAGCCAGAGCGACGAGGCGACCTCTACTGGATTCTTCACCAAACTCCTCAGACGCCACTGACCGACGACAGAGTTAAATGTTTCCATTTTCCTGTAGCAAGATTTAAAAACGCGACATTTCTTTAAATGGGGTGAATATTTAAAGCTGGGATACGCGAGTTTAGCATGGTCGTAAAGACGAGTTTTAGCTTTGCCGATTATTGTTATTGTTCTATATAATTATTACGAGATAACTTTTTAAAGAAAACATTGCTTATATTACCCACAATTCTGCTGGTTTGATTAGTTATTTTTTATATTTTCATTTTTTTATTTGAATATATTCTAGTTTGTTTTTTTAAATGTAGTCACTTCGTCGTCAGCATTTAAACTCAGTTACTGGAAAGTAGTAAAAGAAGTATGAGTTTGCATAATCAGTGGTGTTGAATGTTTCTATGTTTTAAATAAAGTTTGAATGAATTTACACAAACATCTCTCAGAAATGATTTGTCGTAGCTGGTTTGCTGCAGAGGACGGAGGACAGACGTCGGAACCATCTACTCTGACGAGGTTCAGACAGACTGAAGGTCATTGATCGGTGAGAGTCGTCACTGAAGAGTCAAAGCAACAAAGTCCATCTGTAGATCAAAGTTAAAAAGACTTCTCGACACCTTGTGTATGTGAACAACTGAAAACAAACCTATGGTGGAAAAGTGTGAAATCAGTTACTGTTTAAAACTAAAGCCAGTTTCCCGGTCCAAACCTCAGAGGCGCCCCCGTGTGGACTGGGAGACGGCTTTTTGCAGTTCTGTTTGGAGTTCTGTTGCGCTCAGAGTTGTTCATTGGTCCAGGCGTCACATCAAAGCAACCCAGCACATTGAAGTACGTCGATTCCTTTTGTTCCTTTGATATTTGACAAACTTTTAAAACCGTGATTAAGAACTTGTTTTTCAGGCTGCTGCTCTTCTGTCTGGAGCTTCTGAAGAATCCAGCGACAACTCCCTGTGGACACAACTTCTGTCTGGACTATATCAAGACCTACTGGGTTGGGAGGACTATCTCCAGCTGTCCTCAGTGTTGAAAGACCTTCACACAGAGACCTGATCTCATGAAAAACAACATGTTAGCAGATTTATGGAGGAGCTGAAGAAGACTGAATTTTACGCCCCTGTGTCACGAGAAGACAGAGGAGGAGCCTAAGAGCTGGAGGATGCAGCAGCAGCAGCATCGTTCCAGATTTACTGTAACTATGATGACAGCGGTAAAATGTTGGTGGACAAAAGTGTAACTACATGTAAGCACTGCACAATACGTGTTACTTATGCTAGCAGCAGCACTTCAAAGATGCTAGCGCATCTGTGGAGACATCAGCTCAGTGACAGCTCAACAGCTTCTCAACAGTAATGAGGGTGTTTAAGGTGTGCAGTCTTATTTCGTGGTGGAGGACGCAGGATTTCAGCGTATGATTAAAGTCGTTAATATTCCATCTCAGTCACTCCTGAACTTTATGAATTGTCAAAGTATTGTCCGAGACAGCGTCCGGGGCTCTGACTACAAAGGGATGGAGCTCCAGAGCCACTGAGAGGTTTCTAACTGACTGCTCATTACTTCATTCAGAGAAGAGGAAAAGCTTTTATAGACCCGCCCACTTTATGAAAAACACACAACTGAGCATCACACAAGCACTAACACAATGGAAACTAGAATAAATCTAGAAATATCTCTGGATTGTTATGTTCTTCATCACGCATTATTTCATTTTTTGCAAGATTGCATGACATGTCTAAGAATATCTGATAAGAAAAATAAATCTATTCACTAGGCTATAGATCTGATACATATTTTTACAGTGTAAAAATAGAAAAAAACCTGCTCCACCCTTACTTATCATCAATCACCAGCATTAAAGAATCACAAGCTTGTCCAAGAACCTCCAGGAGAACATCTGTGATGGACATGTGTATCCGTCATCTCTGCTATGTGGGCAAACAAATTCCACTTGTTTACTTGATTATTGTTTTGTGCCAGAAAAAAGAGAAATTGACGATGAAACAAACATTTATTCAACATTTATATAAAAAACCTGAAAATGAAAACATTTAAGATCAAGACTTTTCTTTATTTGAAGAATTAAACAGATCAGTTATTAGAACAGTTCGTAGAGTCGGTGCAACGCAAACTTTTCGCGAGAAAGACAACGTTCGGACAAATCTCGCAAACACTTTTTTTTAACACATTTAAATTCCATTGAACAGGAAGTGAGAGAGGAAAGAAAAACGTACGATTTTTTGAAGTTTGACAACGAACTACTGACGGAAGGGTTCACCCCCACTTTCAAAGGAAGAGCCTCTGACGTCGGCTTCCAATGGCGGGAAACGGAAAATGTTTTTACGAACATTTTTTTAGTTGTCATTCTGCAAAATTCATATCAGAAAGTCACTGCACTTTGCAGAACAAATGGGTTTTCCAGTAACAGGTGAGTCAGTTAGCTTAGCATTAGCACCGTTTTTGCATCTACTCACGCAGTGTAAAGTAGAGATGCAGCATATTGGGACTTTTTGCCAATATCTCATGATCGTTTTGGGCCGATGCCATAATATTTTTGGATGTAACTGTAGAGGGCGCTAAAGCCAATAATGTCATCCTGGAATTATCAAAACGTCCTTGGCTTTTCTCCACACCCACGTCCCCTGGACTGCGATCCAAAGCACTCCGTCCTCTGTATTCACCGCGGCTCACAAACGTCTTTCTTCCCACCTGAAAGCTGTGGTCTCAGCAGGTTTGATTCTGCTGCTTGTGGAGCCATCGCTTCTTCAGCTTCTCTGCTTTGACTCGTTCCTTTGACGCTGAAAAACTCAAACAAAGTGGCCGTGTTGATATTTGACGCAAAGCGATACACAGTTCACGATACATCGCGATATCTGTCTACAGAGAGAACAAAGTGTGGAACATGAGTGAACACAAGATTTCACAATAAAAGCCTTGGTCTTAAGGTTTCCCACCTTAAGAAAAAAAAATAAGCTACAATAAGTTTGCATATCCTTCCTATAATTTCACAATAAAAGCCTTGGTGGCACTTTGAGGTTTACCACTTTGAGGCCCATAAAAAAACAAATAATATTAATTAATTAACACCTCTCACTGAGCCCAAATAGCTGATTCTGGGTGGTAAAAAAAACCACTGAAAGGTACAAAAATTTTCACAATAAAAGCCTTGGTGGTGTTTTGAGGTTTTCTAGTTTGGGGCCCGTAAAAAATACAAACAATAAAAACAAAGTGCTTGAGTCATGCCAAAACACTGATTCTGAAAAACAAAAACCACTAACATGCTACACAAATGTAGCATGTTAGCACAAAATTTCACAATAAAAGTTGAGGTGGCATTTTGAGATTTAAATTGTGTTACCCTTTTTTGTAGTGCACCGTTGAAATTAATCATTTTTAAGATGCATCGTAAGATTCTTGATGTGACGCTCCCACTGCTGGTGGTGCGAGCAGAACACATGACTTTTTTCACACCCAGAATCAGTGTTTTGGGCTCAATGAAAACCTCAAAACACCAAGGATTTTATTGTGAAAGTTTCATAGCGTGGTCTGTTTTTCTTTGTCATCACATGAAACTGTCTTTAACGTCTGTACAATAACAGTCTTTAATCTCAGGACATAACTCACCCCAGTCTTTCCTGACGAACTGCACCGCAGGACTTTTATTGAGACACTTCTTGTTCTGCAGAGAGAGAAGCTCGTTGTCTGAAACAAACACACAAACGCAAACTCATGAGTCATAGGGAAACGCATGGAATGTTGCCGTCATCCGCAGAAGGAATTCTCCAGGAGAACAGGAAAACCTCAGTGGGACGAGACGGAACATCACTATAGCAATGCTCAAATTGAGACAGATCATGGTCCTTGCAGACTTCTGCCACAGAGTGTAGCGTGCATCGAGATTATAACAGAAAACATTTAATCTAGGGATGTCCCGATGTGATATTAATATCAGATATGGGTCCGATATCAGCCCAAAACCAAATATCGGATTATAACGGAGTGCCTCTAAAATCTCCGATATAAGCACACCGATAAAACAGTCCATTCTGCTCCAGCACTTCTATCCAGCAGTGCCTGTTGTGATCACGTGGGCTCTGCGTGTTGGATGCATGCAGATCACAACAACAGCATGTGTGCTACTGCTATTTCAAAGGTTAAACATTTTTCTTTAACCTCTGAAGTCAGAGGCTATGAAGCCGCACAGCGAGCCCGAGTTAGCCATTAGCACCATGCTAGCTCATCCTGAGGCGAACTGCTAAAACAACATTATTTCATAAACCAGCGCCACTTGTCGACTTTCAACAGCCTCCGTTTGTTAATTATAACCCAAAAACCAGCCATGCCAAGAGCTCTGTGTGTTTTAAATGTGCTCCACAGACAGAGCTCAGCAAGTCTGCGGGGGCAGTCCTTGGGCTTACCTGCGGGATGAGTCACTCACCCTGTGCGGGTTGGGCTATTTCAAAAACAAGGGGGGTGTTCTCTGAAGACACGCTGTTAACTTTGAAACACGGGTGCTCTGAATACACCACCATGAGCACTTGGTACTTTCCTCTTGACGACTGTATGAAATTAACCCGGGAAAAAATCCAATATTCTTATGTTGAAGGTTAAAATTGATGTAATCCATTGGTTAATAATAAATGGGTTTCTCCTCATACCTGCTGTTGCTGATAATTGTTCTCTGTTTAAGTAATATCATTTGATCAAGCCTATTCTAGCATTCCACACTACAAAATAAGTCATTAAAGTGTGTTAAGTGTGTGATTCATGCTGATATTGTATCAATATTGGTATAGGCCAATACTCAAGGCTGCAATGACGGTATCGTATCAGAAGTGAAAAAGTTTTATTAGGACATCCCTAATTTAATCTACCACAAAAGGACATCAGGAATTTCAGGATTAAAACCCAGGAACATGGATTTGTAACTTCAGGATTAAACAGCGAACATGGACTTTTAATGTCAGGATTAAACCAGAAACATGGATTTTTAACATCTGGACTAAACCAGGAACATGGATTTTTAACTTCAGGATTAAACCAGGAACATGGATTTTTAACGTCAGGATTAAAACCCAGGAACATGGATTCGTATCTTCAGGATTAAACCCAGGAACATGGATTTGTAACGTCAGGATTAAACCAGGAACACGGATTTGTAATTTCAGGATTAAAACCCAGGAACATGGATTTTTAACATCATGATTAAACTAGGAACATGGATATGTAATGTCAGGATTAAACCAGGAACATGGATTTTTTACGTCAGGATTAAAACCCAGGAACATGGATTTTTAACTTCAGGATTAAACAAGGAACATGGATTTTTACCGTCAGGATTAAACCAGGAACATGGATTTTTAACGTCAGGATTAAAACCCAGGAATAAGGATTTTTAATTTCACGATTAAACAAGGAAAATGGATTTGTAACTTCAGGATTAAAACCCAGGAACATGGATTTGTAACTTCAGGAGTAAAACCCAGAAACATGTATTGTTCTTACTGGTGGTCCTGCAGCTTCCTGGTCCGTAGAGTCTGGACTTGATGAAATCCTCGGCCGCCTGCTGCTGGACTGACACAGACGTTCCCTCCTTCACTGTGGTCACCGTGTAGCTTCCTTTAAAACTGAAAACAGGAAACCAGTCAGTTAAAATAAGTGAGGAGGTGGTGCAAAGTGAATTGTGGGACGTCAAGAGTCGGTTCCTCAACGTACTTTCGAGAATCTGGCAGTTTCTTCTGCCTCTTCTCTCGTCGCTCTCCGTCCTCGTCTTCAGCTGCTGAGAACAAGTCAAATTAAAAACAAGAACATGAGTCATGAGGGTTCCACACGTGAGTGACGGATGAGGAGGGAGGAAGACTCACCTGGGTCTTCAGGTCGTTTCCTCCTGCAACGTGAAAATGTAGATGTTCAGAGGAGAAAACATGGAAAGAGAACGAGTGGAGGAAATAAACTCACCTTGACCAAGCAGCAGAGCCCATTTCCTCCAACACATCGTCGGGTAGGAGATGTCGTTTCTGCAGGAGGAACAAGGTCAAAGGTCACACGTGTGTTCATCCTCAGGACGAGGATTAGCAGGTAGCCAATAATTCAAATACTAAATTAAATGATAATTAAACTGTGAAACATGGATGTTTAACTTAAAGGCGACATAGAATGCTTGTATCACACATATATGTCAGTTATGGAGGTCTACTTACATATATGAACTTGTTTTCATGATTAAAAACCTCCTAATCGCTGCAAACGAGCCGATCAAAATATCTCCTCACTGACACTCGTCAGTTTCAGACCAAAACCACACCCCCAGAACGTGGACTGTGTTGTGATTGGCCAGCCAATGAGAGCTTTGCCACTGTCCTGTGATTGGCCAGGTACCTGGAAGTGACGTAATAGATAGGCCAGCTCTCAGATACACAGCTCCCCCTCTGGCACGGTGGATGCTCTGCATCTCAGCAGCTACAACGAGAGTAGTTCTTCTTCTTCTGCGGTTGAATGTACGCAACCGGATGTGCCCGGACTAGTGCCCGCACCAGGAGGCGCTACGGTGGTGAGAGGAGTGGTGAGGATTTTTTGATGACGACATCAAATTAAGGAAGTCCCGATCCGCTTCGCAGAGCCCAGGAAAACAATACAACCCTATTTTCTCAGCAGTGGCTGAAGTGTTTGTTCTGAAACTTTAGGGTTTCATAAACGAGGTAATGACGCAGATACACACACAAACGCAGCGTTAATTGGAGCTTCCGGTCTATGTGGGCTTTGAGAGAACTTTGAGATCATCATTTCCACATTTGACAAACACTAACTAAAGCGGCTAAAAATCGACAGATGAATACATTTATTGAAATAATAACTAAAGAGTGAAGGTCTCACCTTCTGCTCCTGGAACAGTTCATGTCTCCTCCTCCTCTTCTCTCTTAGCGCCTCCTTTTCCCTTCAAGCAGAATTTAACAACTGTAAAATGTATACATTTACAAAAGCGACAATTCACAATACAACATTAACGTTGAATGTTAAAGTAGCAGAGTGTCTGTCTGCAGTTCCTGAATAAATAACCAAAGTCTAGATTGAATTAAAAAATAATTATTAAAATAGTTGGCGATTAATTTATGAATGTAACGTAATTTAAATCACATTTCTTCCTCATTCTGACGCTTATTATCAACAACAGAGTCTCTGTTCATACAGAACCATGCGCGTTTAGTTCTGCTGTGTCGAGAAACTTTTTTTCACACATAATATAACATCAATATACGCAGTAACCCACGTCGATATGAAAACAACACCTAAATAAGTCCGAATGTGCGACTATTAAGTCTCTAATTTGTGAAAAATCCGAGCATCTGTACGAAAAATTATCAGTTTTTCGAATGGGATTTCGGATGCGACTCGTTTAGCGGCTCGTGTTAGCTACCTCCTGGCGGTGTGCAGCACCTCGTTGATGCTGCGCAGAGCTTCGCTCTTTGACTCTTCGAAGGTCACCTCTTCGGGTGCCTCGTCGTCACTGGAGTTCAGCAACAAAGAGAAGTTTTCAGCGTGTTCTTCCATGTTCTCCGCCGACACTACTGTCTCCCCACGTTGTTTCTTCGCCATGTTGGCTCCGCGTGTGACGTCAAAATGACGCATGCGCCGCCTGCCGTCCAGTGGTTAGGAGGGGAACACCGCTACCTAGTGGAATGGAGTGGAGTAGGGGGGTAAGGCGATATGAAAAATAATTAAAATAATTAAAATAAATAAATAAAAGCATGAAAGTATTTTAAAGACTCTTAGCTGTTTTGAATTATAATTTTAAGCGTATAGTGGTTGCATTTTATTTTGAAGGTCACACCCGGAAACAGTTGACAGCAGCAGGAGCAGCAGGAGCAGACGGGACCAGTTAACGGACTGAAACGTCATGCAGCGACTGTTGTTCGTGTTCTTGGCCACTCTCGAGGCGTCGGTTCTCGGCCTCCCCGGGCTCCGTGAGTCCCCGGCGGCTCCCGAGCCCTGCGCCGCCCCGCAGCAGTGGGAGGGCAGGTGGGTCGTGTACGACCACGGCACCGGCAGGAACAACCGCGCGGCCGTGTCCTACGATGCCCTGAACCTGAGGCTGCGAGTCCTGGAGCAGCATAAGAAACACACCCCGTGTCAGAGGTGAGAAAAAAACACACTATTAAGTTTGATTTATTCACATTGTCCTGTTTATGTTGTGACGGTGAGAGAATATACGAGACATAAGTTAATTTAAGTGCGATATCTCATAAATATGAACCACTCACTCTCCCACACCAAAGTCCATAGAGAAAATCAGGGATTTCAGCTTGTGGTCTACTGCTGCCTCCTGTGGTCACTTTGTGTCAGTGACCTGAACCTGAACAAAGGATTTCAAATGGCGAAATCGCTAAATAAGACATTTGAACTTAGTGATGGATGCCTAGTGCTTGCTCATTGTGTGAACTGTTGGGGGTCTCTGCTCTCTTTGATGTTGTCTATGTACAGTGCCTTGAGATAATGTATGTTATGATTTGGCGCTATACAAATAAAATTGAATTGAATTGAATTGAATTGATGGAGGCAGCAATGGATCAACAACTCCTGTGTGTGTGATGTTAAAATCACTGGTTTTCTCTATGGGCTTTGGTGTGGAAGAGTGTGTGGTTTACAAACTTAAAGGGGACATATTATACCCTATTTCACCCATTAAAATAGTTCCCTGGTGTCCTAATGAACATGTCAGTGACATGCTTACCATAAGGTTACCATAAGGATGAAGCATCATAGCAGTTCAATAACCCTGCTAAACCCGCCCCTTTCAGAACGTTCGGTTTTCGTGCATGGTCAGCCACCAACAGCACACTTGTCCCTCCGCGTTGACGTAATACCACTCTTCCTCCCTCGCCTGCACTCTCGCAGGGACAAGGTGGAGCTAAGGTGGAGCTCTCGAAGTAAACTTACTGGTGGGGCGGTAACATTCGCGGTGAACTGCGCATGCTGTCATCATAAGCGCAGGGAATTCAACATCACATGTTTTATCGGCTATACTTACACTAAGGGGGACCACGAAAACATGACTGAGTATTCTTTTTCCACACTTTGGCGACTGGTTGGGCCTCCAGAGTCCCAAATATAAGTATTGAAATGGTTAAAAAGTTGATTTTGCATAATATGTCCCCTTTAACTTTCCTGTTGGATAAGTTTGTCTCACAGTAAGATAAAGACGTGAACATGTGACATAAACGTTGTAGACTTAAACTGACGTAGATTTCATATAATATGTTTTTTTTCTTTTGTAAAACTTTTGTATGTAAGCCACTCACTCTCCCACACCAAAGTCAGGGATCAACCCTTGATGTGACGAAGAAAACAGCGTTCATCTCTCTCATCTCCGCCAGGTATTTTGAATACATCTACCTGTACCAGAACATGGTGATGTTCCAGATCGACCAGAAGACCCAGGCCTGCTCTAAGCTCGCTCTGACGGAGGCCTGGGATCCCTTCGACATCCCCGACAACTCCACCTTTGAGGACCAGTACATCATTGGCGGTCCCGGGGACAACGTGGAGGTCCAGGAATGGTCGGACAGGAAGCCGGCTCGCAAACGTAAGTCTGATTTATTTATTTTTTTGTACCGTTTTTGTCTTATGATTTCTATACATGTTTTGCACATAAGGATTAGAAGTATGCCTTTGCCAAGTTTGAAGTTTGTAACCCGCTCACTCTCCCACACCAAAATCTATAGAGAAATAGCAATGTTAATCCAACTGAGCTACCGTTGCCTTATTTGGACGTTGGAATCACATGCAGATCAAAGTCCATCGGGCACAGATTTACTTTGGCTTTGTTCCTGGAAATGTTTTTGCCGACTGGAACGATGTCAGGGTAAAGCAGGTAGATACACATCTCTGTTTAGTCTGTGCCACATAAAGACCCTGGACATGAGCTAAAGACACGTCTTCTACATTATAATTGGGTGAGATTTACCCGTTCCACAGCTAGGAACTGTCTTTGAACCAAAAAGGTTCCTTGTAGAACACTCGGAGAAAACCCACACAAACAGAAACATAAAAAAGAATAAACACTGTACCACAGTCTCATCCTGTCTTTCAAACGTACTCTAAAAGACTACAGAGGGTTGAGTCGGAAAGAGAGAGGAAGAATGAAACATTGCTGTTGAGATCAGCAGGAGCACGCCCAACCAGAAGGTACTTAAAACAGGGACCTTTTTGGGGCCACATCGATCTACCTGGTAGCTCCATTTAGTTCCTGTGGTGGAAACGTTGCGGCTCCAGTTGAGTGTTTCTGCTTATGTCTCCTCCAGATGAGACCTGGGTGGGCGTTTACACTCTGAAGGACTGCTATCCGGTGCAGGAGACCTACATCAAGAACAGCAGTGTCACCACCTCCACCCGCTTCTTCAACCTGCAGCTGGGTATCAGCGACCCCAACGTCTTCACCCCGCCCAGCACCTGTCAGTCTGCCCGGCCCGAGAGGATGGCAGAGGCCCACTGCTGAGGCCTCGCCGCGCCTCACCTTTGACCTTAGAAGCTGAACAGCACTGTGACTCTGAGGCTGAAACCACAACCAACTATTAATTAATTAATAATTTAATATCATTTGGATTGCAAATTACAACGGGTACATTTAATGCACTACATGGTAAAAAAAGAAGAAGAGTGTGCATGATTTTGGATACAACCTCTGTCTTCCTTTCTAGAGAATTTCGTTGTTGATTTGCTGCTAATTTCCTTGAGTTGTTATGCTAACAGAGGTGTAACGGTTCGCATGTGTTTAGTACAGTTTGTTCTGTCTATAGTTTGCGTTGTTCAAAGATTAGAACGGAACGTCATTACAGATAGAAGTGCTAGGTTATTATGATGCTATGTGATTAGCTTCATGGTAAATTGTGACTTAAAGTAAAAGAATTTTATTTTTATTTTTAATAGGGTTGTGTTTTGCTTTTAGTCTGAAATAAGGTCCATTGTACACATTAGCCTGTAAGTGCTATGATACATGCTAACAAAAAGTTAAATGAGAGCGGAGAGTTTGCCAGAGAACTCGCAAGTTTGTCCTCACAGACTCTTTTAAGCTAGTACCAACTTGTTGTATAAGCTTTCTGCTTCCTGCAAATAAAACACAAATCTGACTTGTTCTCATTTGTGAAGATTATGATAATGTGGGATTTATTTAAATGATGTTATTTTCTGCAACAATACAAAAAAGGATGATGCTAATTTATGGTTTAGCCAACAAATACACTGCTGTACGCTGTTAGTCACTAAGCTGCCAGCTAGTTTACTCCAGCATTCCAGCGTTAGCTAGTGTTTTTCTGCTTATGGCGGACATTTTCCTTTATTCGTAACAAGCAGCTCATTTTAAAAAGGTTGTGATCATGGATTGTCCAGCCTTTAAACCGGGGCCTCAAACTCAATATGACCTGGGGGCCAATGAACTTCTAGTTTGGTCAGGAGGAGGCCGGTCAGGTGAAAAGAAGTCCCAAAAGTTTGGGGAATAACTAACCGTTTAGAGATCTCTTTAGCCGTCCTGGAGTCGGGAGAACGTTTTTTACTGGGTAATAACGGTGCAGTGGAGGACATTGAAGAGCTCTTTACCCGGGTGATTTATTTCCTGCAGTGACGAAGCTCTGAGGTGAAGCAGCAGATCAGATCCCAGCAGGAAACTGGAGTGAGTCGAGTCAAAGACGTTCAGAAGAAGCTGTAGAAGCTTCTGAACTCAGAGGATCACACCCAGTTTCTCCTCAACTACCGCTCACTGTCAGCACTCAGTCCATCTACACACTCGTCCACCATCAACGTTCAACCTCAGAGATACTGTGAAGACATGAAGGCAGCTGTGGCAAAGGTCAGAGGTCAACTACAGGACACTGACTGAGACATGGACAAATGTCTTGCTGACAGTGACTCTAGTGGATGTTTTACTGCCACAACCAAAGTCAAAGAGCAAAGCTGAGCAAAACAGATTATAGACTTAGACCTATCAGAGGCAGGTCCTCCAGACGTCCATGTAGCAGTGACGTACAAGAACATCAGCTGAGGGTCCTCAGATGATAGCTTATTTGGATATAATGACAAATCTTGGGTGTTTCATTGTAGCCGTAGCCGTTGTTACTTTATTCACAACAGTGTCAACACTGAAGTTTCTTTATTTTGGTCCTACAGACTGGTAGTTTACCTGGACCAAAGTACAGGTCTTCTGTCCTTCTACAGAGTCTCTCTCCTCCACACAGTTCACTCAGCCTCTCTATGCTGGGGTTGAGCTTAGTCATTGGTCAAGTGTTGAGACACAGCTGAGTGAGATCTGTGAACTGAGGGAACAGTGAGTTAAAGATAGAGTTTGCAGCACTCATGCTCAGCCTGCATTTAAACAGGGAATGCCTCCAAACATGTTTGTGGTCCAGCTCTTGTGTCTTCGACTCAAGTGTTTCCCACATCTACATTTTAAAGATCACTCAAATGACAATATGAATTGTGATAAGCGCAAAAATGTGTGGAACGTAAGCAACTTCTTGACTCCCATGTCTGTAACATGTCTAAGTGGTAATCAAATCCTCTTTAACTTTATTTTCTTAACTAAAAAGCTTGGGAAAATGTTTCAAATTTGTTTAGAGACTAAACATGTCTCCCACGACCCATTTCTGGGCCCCAACCCAGACTTTGGGAACCATACGTGACCCCACCATTTACATATATTATATGTTTCTTTTCATTCAGTTAACTTGTGCTCTACACAATAAACATGATTTATATGTCTTTCTGTCATGTAATAACTGTTTATATAACTTCTTAGGTAGTTGTGGGTATGAAAAAGGCAATAATCGATAATAATCTGCATCTGTGTGTCATGATATGTAAAATAATACATCCTGATATATACATGGTATGTGGAAGCCACAAGGCGGCGCTGGTTAGTAGAATAAAAGTTTTGACTAAAACCTTCAACAGGTCTGTCGTGCTTGCTCCTCAATAACATAACAAAACACAGTGCTGAAAAATTAACTAATGTATTTCTACTTCCGGGGCTACACTGTTAGGATTGAGGCTCAAGGTGGCACTAATGCGGCAAAGACCTCTCCTCAACCACCGTCAAGTGAAAACGCAAAGTAGAAATTGACCCACGCATGGTGGATCGGCGGAAGTGGAAGCGGATGAGACGGACTGAGATGGAGGGAAAATTGAACAAGCTACATGGTTTTGTTTTGTTTTTTTCTTATTTTGTTTTTTTCTGGCATAATCTGGTTTGTGACTGGGTCCTGTTGGCAAGCCAGGCGGATGACGATGAGGATGATATGCAGTGTGGAGGCTGGACACCAGTTGCTAGTAGGAGAGAACAGGGACAGGGGCAAAACAAATGGGAGGAAGTAAATCAAGGCCATAAAAGAGGGTGGACAGAGGACAGTTCGGATGAGGAGAGAAGATTTAACCTTGAAAAGGTTGCAAGGGAGGAATTCAAACTAATTCTAAAATTTAAAAAGGAAGATGAGCATATCAGTCTAGGACCAATCGTGCTATCACGGGAATTGAAAAACATGGTAGGGGAAGTGGAAATGGCTAAGATCTTGAGAGATGGAAACTTGTTAATAATCTGTAAAACAGAAGAGCAGAAAAATAAAGCATTACATATCAAAAAACATTTGCGAAAAATGGACAAGTGAAAGAAGGGTTCGTTAATGGAGTTGAAATAGGCAGGATTAAAAGATTGCTTAGAAACGTCAATGGAGAGCGGATTAACAGCATTTCTCAGGAGTTTCTCAGCAGTTTCTGGAGTCCACACTTCCTGATAAAATCGGTATCGGATGCATGAGTTTTCCGGTCAGACTCTATATTTCTGTTACAGATGTCAGAGATATGGTCACATTGCAGCGGTGTGTAAAGGAAAGCAGAGGTGTCCCAAATGTGGAGGTGAACATAGAATTAAAGAATGCGGAGAAAATGTACTGGAGAAATGTTGTAACTGAGGGGGAAACCACAAGGTGACATATGGGGGGTGTGAAATCAGGAAGAGGGCTGTGGAAATCGGAAATGTAAAAGCAACTAACAACATAAGCTACGCAGAAGCAGCAAAAAGAGTACAGGGACATAAAATAAGGAATGTAAATGACAGATTGAATCAATTCCAAGCATCAGGGATAGGCCAAGCTGAGAAGAAAGACAAAGAAGCTCTTAATATAGATAAATTGATCTTATTCATGTCATTAATTGCACTGATCAAGCCAAACACAAAACGAAGAGATAAGATAAGTTTTTGGGGATAAAAAACATGTGCTGGGAAGACATCAATAAAAAACTTGAAATGGAAGGGAAACTTGGAAACTTACAACAACAAACTGATTATCATACAATGGAATGCCAGGAGTTTAATTACTAATGGCCAGGAATTTAAACGATTCATTTACAAGTATTCAGATAAGCCAGATATTATATGCAAGAGACATGGTTAAAACGTGAATTAGAATTTGTAATCAGGGGTTATGAGGGTATCCGTAGAGACAGAGACGGAGGCAGTGGAGGGGTATGCGCAATAATTGTAAAACAAGGAATACAATATAGCATATTAGGTAAAGGAAGGCAGTTTGAATATATAGCAATTGAAGTCTGGACAAGAACAGGAAACATAAGAGTGGTACATTTTTACAATCCATGTAAGAAACTTTCAGTAGAAGCAATGGACGAATTTAATGCATACATTGAGGGGAAAATTATATGTTGTGAAGATTTTAATGCGCATAGTACACTGTGGGGTAGTAAAAATGATGATAATGGTAAAGTGATTGAAGAGCTGATGGATGGGGAAAACCTGGTATGTTTAAATGATGGAAGAAGCACAAGAATTAATATCAGATCAGGCACAGAGTCAGCGTTAGATCTTACACTGGTGTCAGACTCTCTAGCAGGTGTGTGTTCATGGGAAGTGATCAGAGAAACAACAATAGGAAGCGATCATTACCCCATAGATACGAAACTAGGGATTGACTTTGAGGAAGGTGGCAGGAATCTTGGGAGAAGGAAAGGAAGGGAAGGGCATACTTTTTAGTGCAGGAAATGGTAAATAAAGACAAGTGCACTTTTAGGTATAGTAGAAAAGACTCAATCTCAAGATTGATGCTTGGACACTGTGGGGTGAGAAGTGGGCTGGCTCTGACTGGTAAGCATCCTGATGGCAAATGTGAGTGTGGAGACAGTGAGACAGTAAAACATGTTCTTCTCCAGTGGAAACTATACTCCAGTCAAAGGAGGAATCACCTCAGGAAACTTGGAGCAGAAGGGGAAACGCTTTTAAATCTGGATTCTTGGATTAAAACAAAAACATTGATGGATTATCTTCACAAAACAGGATTGTACAAAAGGATTTGATGTAGGTCTCAATAACAACCAGTAGGGGCAGCAATACGCCATAGCTGCGTCCGAGCCTGCCATACTAAAGAAGAAGAAGAAGGAGCAGGAGCAGCTCCACGCGTGTTAGGAATTCGCGTCTAAAAAGCACATTTTATCAGAGAGGTCGTTTCGCCGAAAAAGTAAGTGAATACAGACCGTTGTGTGGTCTTGTCTAGAATCACATATATGTGTGTCACGTCTCAGAGTTGGACTGTTTTTACCTGAAGTCATTTATAAAATGCATGGAGTTTGGTTTGCTAGTTGCTAGCCAGCCAGTGCCTGAAGTTTGGTTAGCTCGTAGCTAACACGGGAACACGGTTTCCGTATAAACGTGTCATAGCAGCAGGTTAGCAGCTCATGTTTAAGTCCATTTAACTGTCTTAATGTTACATGTGTTGTCCTTGCGTTTCACTACAGATATATTCAATGAACGTCGTAGCTCGCTGGTTAGCTCGCTGGTTAGCTCGCTGCTTTGCGGCTAGGCTAGCGACATTGATGTTATGAAACTGTCACTGTAAACGTCTTTTCCGCGTGGCACAGAACGTTTAGAGTCGGTTAATTTAATATTTGAAGTAAAAAAAATATTTTGTCTACATTTTATCACGGGCTCGTAGACCAGGAAATATTAAAATTGAACAAATATATATGGTTAAACAATAGTTTATATCACTAGTGGAGTAATTTAGAATTTGGTTTGAGTGTTTTTCAGCTTCTTAAATGTGAATAAATGTTACGCAATCACTCAAACTTTTATTTTTTGGACCAAACAAGACGTTGAGAATGCCTGTATTTACAGGTTTGGTCCAATATTTCGGTTCATAGACCAAATAACTAATAAATAAATCGAAGAAAAAAAAGCCTTTATTGTCATTGTCAGTGGCGGCTGGTGACGTTTTATTTTGAGATGGCGCAATCAGCAAGTCAGTTTTTCAGATGGACTGTGGTAACATAGTCCAGTGGTGATATGCAGTTACCGCATATCACCACTAAAACACACCAAAGCACCGTTCTCATGCCTGATACTGTAATTTTAAAAGATTCACTTAAATGAAACTAAAACTACACAACAAATTTTAAAGTTTAAAGTTTTTGTCTGTATTTTAATTTTGCCTTCTCTAGTACTCCTTTGTTCGCATAACATTTTCCATATATGTCCTTGTCCGGCATTAGGCCATGTCCACTCGGCCGTGGGAGGTCTCAGTGATGCATCAGTGCCTACTTCTTTGTCCTCATGTTTGGCTAAAATCTCAATGGGTTTATTGTCTTATTTTTGTTGTAATTTCAGGCTGTCATGGCGTCCTACACGTGCATCAGCTGCAGAGTTGCGTTTGCAGACGGTGAGGTGCAGCGGGCGCACTACAAAACCGACTGGCACCGCTACAACCTGAAGCGCAAGGTCGCCGACATGCCACCCGTCACAGCCGACAACTTCCAGGAGCGCGTGCTGGCACAGCGGGCTGCCGCCGAGCAGCACCTGAGCAATGCGGCCGTCACGGAGGGCTGCGCCGTCTGCAACAAGAAGTTCTCCAGTGCCAACGCCTACCAGAACCACCTGCAGTCCCACAAACACCAGCAGGCGGAGAAGCAAGCGCTGCTCGCCGCGCAGAGGAAAGTGGAGAAGATGAATGAGAAGAACCTAGAGAAGGGACTCGGCGACGAGAAGGCGGACCGCGATGCTAGGAACGAAGCTCTGCAGCAAGCGCTGAGGGAGCAGCAGAGGTCGAGCCAGACGCCGGAGGGAGCGGCGAAGCAGAGGTCGGAGAAGCCGGACGTAGCGCCGCGTTTGATGTGGCTGGAGGAGCAAGCTAAGAGACGAGAGGGAGGAGAGGGAGCCACCGCTGAGGAAGGTAAGGGATCTGTTTATCTGTAAATATTTTACTGCTGATTTCCTCAATCAATTCACATGATCCCGATCAGGGATCCACAACATTATTGTTATCGGCCAATGTTGACTTTGTCGGATATCAGCAAAAACTAGCAAAGACCTCCGGTTGCTAACAGCTTGTGGATATCATGCGAGATTATCGTCTCGCTGATAGTCTACGATATCTACGTCACATGTTCACGTATTTATCTCACTGTGAGACACACACACTCTCACTCTCCCACACCAAAGCCCATAGAGAAAATCAGTGATGTTAACATTACACACACAGGAGTTTGAACACAGGAGTTCAAATATGTTATTTTGTCACTTTGGCTTTCAAAAGTCTTCAAAAGTGTGTTTTTGTGAGAGACAGAGACTTGAGTTTCCAGGCTGAAAATCTGTGTTCTAAAGAAGCTGGTTTTTAATGTAATTATGTGGCCTCGTTAAATGTGTTTTTGTGACTTCATACAATAACACGACTGTAGCTTCAACTGAAACGTTATCAGTCATAAATAAGGTCATTGTTCTGTTTCCATATCCATCTTCCAGAAGAGTGGGTGGATGTTGACGAGGAGGACGACGATGATGATGAGGAGGAGGAGGAAGAGGAAGAAGAAGAGCTGATGGACGAGGAGGAAGCAGACTCGGCGACTTCCTCTGAACTCCACCCTGCCGCGCTGCCCGGCTCCATCCCCGTCACCGACTGCCTCTTCTGCTCCCATCACTCCAAGTCGCTCGTGAAGAATGTCACGCACATGACCAAAGTCCACGGCTTCTTCATCCCTGACGTGGAGTTCCTCGTGGACCTCAGGGGCCTGGTCCGGTACCTCGGTGAGTCTCAGTAGTGGTCTGTGGTCTTAAGTGTGAGAGAGTCAGGACCAGCTGAAAAAGTGACTGTTTTTCTGTGACAGGAGAGAAAATCGGTGCTGGTAACGTTTGTTTATGGTGCAACGAGAAGGGGCGCTCGTTTTACTCCACAGAGGCCGTTCAGAGTCACATGACAGACAAGAGTCACTGCAAACTCTTCACAGACGGCGATGCCGCCCTGGAGTTTGCTGACTTTTACGACTTCAGGTATGAAAGACTTTCTAAAGAAACTCAAGTATTTTCACAGTTAGGATTTGTTTTTGTTTCTGAGAACAAAGAATGTGTCACTTGTAATAATCGGCCGATTATTATGAATCAGATATGACAAATATGGACCTGATTCATCTGGAAACATTGGTCAGCTTTATGGGGAGTATTTTTCTGTTTCTTGCTTTAATAATAACGAGGGGAAAAAATATTTATATTTATATATGAACCCGACGTCAGAGTGGACTCTGCACATGCCTGCAATCAAACTGTGGACGGAAGATTTCACTCATGAGGATGTTGTTGTTGTAAACATGTTGTTGTTGTTGTGAACATGTTGTTGTTGTTGCGGTGAACAGGAGCAGTTACCCTGACAGGAAGGAGGCGGAGGACTGTGACATGAACGCAGACCAACTGCCCGACGACAACAACCTGGAGTACGACGACGACACTCTGGAGCTCACGCTGCCATCAGGTGACCTCTACTATTATCATTGTTGTTATTGTGTAGTGTCATTGCCGTGGCAACCAGTTTCATTCCCACAACACAGAAAAACCTATACTTCAACGTCACTTTGTTATATGTGCAACAAGGGGGAGCTGTGTGTGTGTGTGTGTTTGCTGTCTGCAGGAAGTTTACCATGTTTGTTTCTCTGTGTTTCCTGTCTTTGGTCTCTGGTCAGGCGTTAAGATCGGACATCGCTCGCTCATGAGATATTACAAACAGAGGTTTGGAGCAGAGCGTGCTGTCGCCGTGGTACACAACAGGAATGCCGTGGGCCGCGTCCTGCGACACTACAGAGCTCTGGGCTGGAGAGACACAGGTAATAAAAGTCATTTAAACTTGTACTCACAACCAGAATTAGGAGCGTCTCGTTAATCCTTCAGATTATAAATTTTCTGTGGATTTACGGTCATGTTTGAGGAGGTTAACGAGCAGAAAAACTCCTGAAACTTGGCATGAAAAAATACGATACTGGGCGTAGATCCCGGACCTGTGCGTTGCTCAACATATATGTGTATATATATATGTATATATATGTGTATATGTATATATATATATATATGAATATATGTGTGTATATATATATATGTGTATATATATGTATATGTATACCTCTACAGGAAGTCAACCATTTTGAATTAGGGTGTCTACTTTTGGCTTTTTATTCTTTATATTATTCAAACGTCATGGAAATGTGTTAACTGTGCGTTGTCTCACCATCTCCTAGGCAACGGCTCCTTCTATCAGAGGCCGAAGGACATGCAGTACGTGCAGATGATGAAGTCAAAGTGGATGCTGAAGATGGGCATGAGTCACAACAGCACCAGACAGAAACACTTCAGAGCTCAAGTCATGTTCTAAACAAACACGTTTACTAAATCTCATTAATAAATGGCTTTCATATTTATTGTAGACACTTGTCTTTCTTCAACTTAATAATAACCCTTTTATTTATATTTTTGTTTTCAATGAACTCCCAAAAACCACTCGCTCTTCAGGAGCTGCTGATCCTCTGCTGCCTCGTTTGGGCACTTTGTGTCACTGAGTTAAGTCTAAATCAAATATTGGAAATGAAAGGCCCCAGCATATATCGTTTTTATATTCACATTGATGAACATATGTGAATATAAAAACGATTCATCACACACACACATACACACAGACTGCAATTGTATAGCTGTGTAGATATACAGTATGTGTGTATATGCTCTTCAATGTGAACACCCTCCGTGTGTGTATATATATATAGATAGATATATATGATATAAATATTTTAATATTTATCATTACAATAACAGTGTTACACACATTAGTAGCTGTAAACACTCAGCATTAGAAAAATACAAATGTTGGTTTGGTGCTTACTTATATCTTAAATATAAGGAGTAAACATTTATAATCATCACTTTAAAGGTTACATAGTTGTTTTTGGTGCCTATTTGTTTCCCAGGTATATTTGTGTGTGTGTGTGTGTGAATGGGTAAATAAGAGGCATTAACTTAAAGCACTTTGTAGAAAGGCTTCCTTTTATTAGTTTACAGGGGAGATCTGCCATATCCAATATGGCGGCGGCGTCAACGTACGATTCAGCGATCAGTGCGGCGTCTACGTATGTCTATGGTCCCAAGTAGTCCGGCTGTTAACTTCTTTTTCAGCTACTATTGACGCACACGAAAAAGGACAACAAATGGAACGGGCGAAGGCGAATGCAGCGGGTCCATATCGAGAGTGAAAGGGCTAGACCCATACGAACTCTCGGTGTGGACGTCTGTTGTGAAGGTCCTGCCGAGCTTTCAACATACGACAGAACAACCTCATTTCATAACAAACACATAACGCATAAAGTAAATGAGGGCAGATTTTTCTCTTACTGAATGTCATTCCCAGTCAAACACTGTTGTTGCTGCTGCTGCTGCTGTGTTAAGCAGAGTGTGCAGTAGTGACTTACTGTAACGTTAATGAATGACTGTTAATGTCCTTTCTTATCCAGTTGTTGTACTAGTTATTGTGATAAATGTTACTGGAGCAGTTGTAAAATAACATTTTAACCAGTCCATCACAGGAGAGCTGCGCACAGCTGTGTATTGTTAACTACATTATTTACTGTTCAATATACTATTGTATGTTCTACAATGGAGGTGTGTTCTGTACTTTTATAAACGTTTTGTCGTGTGAACAGACCTTAGAGGCAAAGTATGTTCTTCTCGTGGAATTGATGTGCCTTACTCATCCCCTACCTCGAGGTGTCATGTCATTTTTCTTCTATATTGTACATTTAATAACTGTGTGAATTCAGTTTTGCAGTGCGAACACTGTCTGTTCTTTCAGCGCTATATGTGCAATTTTTCTTTGCAACTTATTTTTACAAATAAATAATTTTTACAAAAAGCCAAAAAATAATTATAATAGAGATAAATTAATAAATGAAGTTAAATATTTAAAATGTGAAAATAATAACAATATATATGCATTTATTAAAAGTATTTCATATGTTCATTTATCAACACTGTAGGTGGCGCTAATGAGGCTGCAGCCACCATTCAAAACAGCAGAACAACACATACATACTTGCTTACTTGAGTATTGAGAAACGACGATGAACTCCCATAATTCCACGGTGCTGAAGCCTCTCAGCTGTTACCATGGATGGCTGTTACTCTCACCAAGTCGTCCTCATGTCTGCAGCCACGCCCCCTGTGTTTTTTTGTCAGACAGTGTTCACACACACACACTCACAGGCTGGCGTGAGAGGAAGTGAAGCAGCTGAGCTCATTAAAGAGCTGCTGTGGTCTGGTGGGTCAGTGAGCTGCAGCTTCCTGCTGAAGAAACCTGATCACTTTTCAGTGACATCATCAGAACAAGACCAATCCAAGTCGCACATCAGTCAGTGCAAAAATAAATAAAACATAAAATTTACATTTAAAGACACATTTTATATGATAGAAAATTGTTTTGGGGACTCATTTTTGGAGGAAAGGCGGAGAATGTTTAAAAACTGAAGATAGTAAACCACTCACTCTCCCTGAACCAAAGTCCAGAGAGAAAATCAGTGATTTTAGCATCACACACACATCAGTTGTTGATCCACTGCTGCCTATATTACTAACTAATTTTTTTAAATTCTGCATTAAAAATACTTTGTTTAGATTGACCTCAGTGACACAAAGTGACCACACGAGGCAGCAGAGGACCAGCAGCTCCTGTGTGAAACTGAAGTTTGTAAAACACTGGCCGTTTCTCAATACTCAAGTAAGCAAGTATGTACTTGCTTACTTGGGAAGTATATACTTGAGAAGTACACTGGGAGTATATACTTGCCAAGTACGGGAGTACACAAGTATGTGGTTGTTTCTTAATACTCAAGTATGCAAGTATGTATGTATTGTTCTGCTGTTTGAATGGTGGCTGGTGCCAAGTGCTGCAGCCTCATTAGCGCCACCTTGGAATTGGAACAGCACTTGGACTGAGACTGATGAGGTTTTCACAAATACGGGAGTACGCAAGTACGCACAAGTACGCACAAGTATGGATATTGAGAAACGGCCACTCTCTCACACCAAATCACAGAGAGAAAATTTGTGATTGTAGCTGCTGGTCCTCTGCTGCCTCATGTGGTCACTCTGTGTCACTGAGGTCTATCTGAACAAAGGTTTGCAAATGCCGAATTGGCTAAATAAGACATTAGAAGTTAGTGATGGAGGGTGAAATAAAAGCCTTTTAATGCTCTGAAACAACTTCCTCTTCTCTGAGTTTTTAGAGTATGTCGTACATATGAGCAGTAAAGCAGAGTTGCTTTAATAACAGAGGGTGTTTTTAAATATACATAAGGCATCAGGCGCCACCCCGCTGTTGTTTTGACAGGAGGTCCATGTCCTCCCTAAATCTGCTCTCAGCACCAACCCTGGTCTCCCTCCGAGCCTCGGGGACCTGGTATTGATCGGAGCCTCGTAGGTAGTGATTGGACATGAGTGGATAATTTCCTTTGCTGCATTAGAGTCCATTACTGGCCCACTCCCCGGAAAGTGATAGACATCGTGAAGAAGAAAAAAAGAAAAGAAAGAGAAAAGAGTGAGAGAAGATTCTCGAGGCTCTGCCAACTTTGTTATTAACATACTGTACGTTTGATGAGGGTGAGACGATGAATGAGTGAATGTGAATGAATGAAACCAGGTGTTGTTTTTTCTTTAACCATCCTTGTTTACATGGACACAACTACACGACAATGTGTCACGTAAACATGACAATCTGTTACTTAAACATGACAATCTGATACAAACGAGACGTGTACGCACATCGCACGATGTTGACATACTAACTCCTAATGACTTAGTATCTCATAATAATGACTTAGTATCTCATAATAATGATTAAGTATCTCATAATAATGATTTAGTATCTAATAATAATGAATTAGTATCTCATAATAATGACAGTATCTCATAATAATGACTCAGTATCTCATAATAATGACTTAGTATCTCATAATAGTGACTTAGTATCTCATAATAATGATTTAGTATCTCATAATAATGACTTAGTATCTCATAATGACTTAGTATCTCAAAATAATGACTTAGTATGTCATAGTAATTACTTAGTGTCTAATAATAATGATTTAATATCTCAAAATAATGATTTAGTATCTCAAAATAACGAGTTAGTATCTCATAATAATGACCTAGTGTCTCATAATGACTTAATATCTCATAATAATGACCTAGTATCTCATAATAATGACCTAGTGTCTCAGTCAGTCAGTCGCTTTATCCTCCACCAGAGGGTTGCGGGAGGTGCTGTGCCAATCTCAGCTACATCGGGCGATAGGCGGGGTACACCCTGGACAGTTCGCCAGTCCATCGCAGGGCCACACACAGCTACAGACAAACAACCATTCACTCTCACACTCACTCCTATGGTCAATTTAGAGTGTCCAATTTACCTAATCCCCACATTGCGTGTTTTTGGACAATGGGAGGAAGCCGGAGAACCCGGAGAGAACCCACGTACACACGGGGAGAACATGGAAACTCCATGCAGAAAGGCCCTTGTTCCAACCGGGGCTCGAACCCGGGTCTTCTCGCTGCAAGGCGAGAGTGCTAAGCACTACACCACCGTGTGGCCCTCTAGTGTCTCATAATGACTTAATATCTCATAATGACTTAGTATCTCATAATAATGACCAAGTGTCTCATAATGACTTAATATCTCATAATGACTTAATATTTCATAATGACTTAGTATCTCATAATAATGACCAAGTATCTCGTAATAATGATCTAGTATCTCATAATGACTTAGTGTCTCATAATAATGATTTAGTATCTCATAATAATGACTTAGTATCTCACAATAATGACCAAGTATCTCATAATGACTTAATATCTCATAATAATGACCTAGTATCTCAGAACAATGACTTAGTATCTCATTATAATAACAAGTATCTCATAATAATGACCTAGTATCCCATAATTATGACTTAGTATCACATAATGACTTAATATCTCATAATAATGACTTAGTATTTCAAAATAACGAGTTAGTATCTCATAATAATGACCTAGTATCTCATAATAATGACCTAGTGTCTCATAATGACTTAATATCTCATAATAATGACCTAGTATCTCATAATAATGACCTAGTGTCTCATAATGACTTAATATCTCATAATAATGACCAAGTATCTCATAATGACTTAATATCTCATAATGACTTAGTATCTCATAATAATGACCAAGTATCTCATAATAATGACCTAGTATCTCGTAATAATGACTTAATATCGCATAATAATGACTTAGTATTTCAAAATAATGAGTTGGTATCTCATAATAATGATTTAGTGTCTCATAATAATGACTTAGTATCTCATAATAATGACTTAGTATCTCATAAATATGATGTAGTATCCCATAATGACATAACATGTCAACATTTTGACCACGTATCTAATAATAATGGCTCTATACCTAAAAATTAGTACTTAGCATCTCAAAGTTATGACTTGGTATCTAATACCAATGACTTAGTATCTCATTATTAGGACTTAGGAAAAATTTGACTTTGTCTCCAATAAAATGAAAGTATCTCAAAGGTGTGTCTTAGAATCTCATAATGACTCAGTATTTCAACATAATGACTTAGTATCTTATATTCTTAATAATAGGTCACGTGTTAGTCAGTTTATGTGACAGTGATGTGATTGATGGCCCGTCCATGAGGAAGTGCAGGTCTCGCGTGTTTCCTGGACTCACAGCTGACCTGAGAGAGAGAGAGAGAGAGAGAGAGAGAGAGAGGCGGAGGCAAAGGAGGAGGAGGAGGATGAAGATGCGTGGACGCGGCTCAGAGAAGCTCAGTACGCGCTTTTAGGCCACGGGTGGACCGGAGCATCAGGTCCAGTCTGGATTCTGAGCTGTGGTTCTGGATTCTGGTTCTACATCTTCTCCTGGAGCCGCTCCTCCATCTTCATCATCATCGGTTGCTGAGGTTCGTGGATCCTGCGTGAGCGCGCGTGCCTGTGGCATCTATGCACGTGAACCTGGACTGTGCGCGTGATGACGAGTACAGAGGGGGGGGAGGAGGGGGGTGGTGCTGTCGTCACCCGCCACCGCCACACCTGGAACGAAGAAGAGGGGGAAGAGGAGGAGGAGGAGGAGCCGCATCCTGAGGATGAAGGAGGAGCGGAGTGTCCCGAGGGCCGGAGCTGCGGGACACGCGGGGACACGTGTGCGGGACACGCGGGGAAAGTGAGCACAGCTGAGGATGAAGATGAGGAAGAGGATGGAGCCGCGGGAGGAGGAAGATTGTGTAAGATGCAGGCGATGACTTCAAACTGCTGTAGCAGCGACAACTGCAGTCCGACCCCGAGCTGCAGGATCTGCTTCCAGGGCGCAGAGCAGGTACAGGGCGACAGGGGGCGCTGTCGCTCGTGTGATGTGTAGCTACTTCCTGTGGTTCCATCAGTTTTTAAAAAACCCTAAACCATAATGGTTTGTTCCAGTTGTAGTTGGAAGTCATAATTTACAACTCGGAAAATCATTGGAGCAACAGATGTAGTATTCCAAGATGGCCGCCACTCGTACAAACACTGCTACTTTTAATGTTTATATCACTTTGTTTTGATTTTAAAAAGTCGTGAAAATGACTTCCTGGCTCGTTCTTATGACATTTTTTTTCGACTTCTGTTACTCCCAGTTGTAAACAGAACATAGCATAACCGTAACCGTGGTAACAAACAGACTTTGTAACAGGAAGTAGCCGCACTTTCTCACAGTCCCACACCAAAGCTCATAGAGAAAATCAGTGATTTTAACATCACACACACACTGCTCTTCTTATGTCTGATTTTGTCACTTCAGTGTTTGAATTCCTTCATTTATAATTATTCCAGTGACACAAAGTGACCACACGAGGCAGCAGTCGTCCAGCATCTTAAATCACTGATTTTCTCTCTGGTCTTTGGTGTGGGAGAGTGAGTGCTTTACAAACTTCTGTTTTGTTTTTATTGAATTATTACAGTGAACCCTTCGTCAGAGACCTGTGAGGAAAGAAGTTCTGTAACTTTGATTAATCTGGATTATATTAGATATGGTAACAGGTTATAATCCCCAATCTTCCCTCTTTGATATCCGAGTGTCCATCTATATGATGTCATTTAGCTGTTAAAAGCAACAGCGTTTAGTAACCTGACTCACATCTTTACAGGAAAACAGAATTATGATTAGTCAGCAGTGAGGGATCTGTCTGTCTGTCTGTTTGTGTCTGTCTCTGTCAGTCTGTGTGTCCCTCAGCTCAAATGTCCCCTGGTTTAAAGGTTAAACTCCACATTATGTGACACTTTACAAAGCCTTTATTACTTACTTTTTAACTTAAATTCTTACTAATTATTTATTACTATGAAGCCTTTATCCACGCAGTGGTTTGATAAAAAGTCTCTGAGGTCTTTTTAAACCCACACAGTTTACATGGAGCTCTCTGACCTTAATATTAATATCATATTAATACAATATTAATTAATATAATATAATATAATATAATATAATATAATATTATATTGATGTGGTGGCTCCAGTAAAAAGCCAGGGGTGTCCACATAAAAATCCTACACCTTGGCTTAGCGATCTTTTCATTTATATGCTGATGATGTACATATATACAGGCCTGTTGCTGCAGGACATGGGTCTGATATGAATAGACTCACAGCCTGTTTGACTGCTGTCAGGGCCTGGCTATCAACAAACTTCCTGTTACTCAACTCAGCTAAGTTGTTAGCAGCTAGACCAGTAAAACTGAGCCATTATTGACTCTAAGGATAGAGTAAAGAATCTCAGTGTACTCTTTGACCAGAATCTTTCTCTGGATCTTCACATTAAGGAGGTCACACGTATAGTATTTTTCCATTTAAGAAAAATGATATAGTATAATATAATATAATATAATATAATATAATATAATATAATATAATATAATATAATTTTAATATAATGTAATATAATATAATATAGTATATATTATTTTAATTTTAATAGAATAGAATAGGATAAAATATCGTAAACTTAAACTAACGTGGATTTGTATCAGGTGAAGGTTTTTGTCAGATGGATGTCTTCTGTCTGTGCCTGAACTTTGACCTCTGTCCGGTGTGCAGGGCGACCTGTTGAACCCGTGTCGCTGCGACGGCTCAGTGCGTTACACTCACCAGCACTGTCTGCTGAAGTGGATCAGCGAGCGCGGCTGCTGGACCTGCGAACTCTGCTGCTATCGCTTCCACGTCATCGCCATCAACATGAAGAGGCCCTGGCAGGTGCTTTGACCTTTGACCCCCACAGACGATTCCACCAGCTGGCTTTCATGACAGTATCTTTATGAGATATTCACTAAGACGACATTAAAGGTATCATCACCACTCACTCTCACACACCAAACCTCACTGAGAAAGTCAGTGATTTTAGCTGCTGCTCCTCTGCTGCCTTGTGTGGTCACTTTATGTCACTACAATACTTTGGAAAGAAGAATTTAATAAATAAGACATTAGAAGTTAGTGATGGAGGCAGCAGTGTGTGTGTGTGATGTTAAAATCACTGATTTTCTCTATGGACTTTGGTGTGGGAGAGTGAGTGTGTGGGTGCAGTGGCAGTGGATCACCATCTGTGTGTGTGTGTGTGTGCAGTGGCAGTGGATCACCATCTCTGTCTGTGTGTGTGTGTGTGTGTGTGTGTGTGTGTGTGTGTGTGTGTGCAGTGGCAGTGGATCAGCATCACTCTGGTGGAGAAGGTTCAGATCATCGCTGTGTTCCTGGGCTCTCTGTTCCTGGTGGCGAGCATGTCGTGGCTGCTGTGGTCAGCGCTCAGTCCTCAGGCCGTGTGGCAGCGCCGTGACGTCCTCTTCCAGATCTGCTATGGCATGTACGGCTTCATGGACCTGGTCTGTGTTGGTGAGAGCGTCGTGTTTCTTATGCTACGTCTACGATGTCTTTAAGAACATGTTCACGTCTTTATCTCACTGTGAGACACTTTAGTAAAGCACTCACTCTCCCACACACACACGCATGCACAGTGCTTTACTTAAGTGTCTCAGAGTGAGATAAAGACGTGAACATATATACACATCATATATACATATATACTGTGTATATATACAGTGCCTTGTGAAAGTATCCGGCCCCCTTGAACTTTTCAACCTTTTGCCACATTTGAGGCTTCAAACATAAAGTTATAAAATTGAAATTTTTTGTCAAGAATCAACAACAAGTGGGACACAATCGTGAAGTGGAACGAAATTCATTGGTTATTATACTTTTTTAACAAATAAAAAACTGAAAAGTGGGGCGTGCAATATTATTCGGCCCCTTTACTTTCAGTGCAGCAAACTCACTCCAGAAGTTCAGTGAGGATCTCTGAATGATCCAATGTTGTCCTAAATGACTGATGATGATAAATAGAATCCGACTGTGTGTAATCAGGTCTCTGTATAAATGCACCTGCTCTGTGATAGTCTCAGGATTCTGTTTAAAGCGCAGAGAGCATCATGAAGACCAAGGAACACACCAGGCAGGTCTGAGATACTGTTGTGGAGAAGTCTAAAGCTGGATTTGGATACAAAAAGATTTCCCAAGCTTTAAACATTGCAAGGAGCATTGTGCAAGCAATCATATTGAAATGGAAGGAGTATCAGACCACTGCAAATGTACCAAGACCCGACCGTCCCTCCAAACTTTCATCTCGAACAAGGAGAAGACTGATCAGAGATGCAGCCAAGAGGCCCATGATCACTCTGGATGAACTGTAGAGATCTACAGCTGAGGTGGGAGAGTCTGACCATAGGACAACAATCAGTCGTACACTGCACAAATCTGGCCTTTATGGAAGAGTGGCAAGATGAAAGCCATTTCTCAAAGAAATCCATAAAAAGTCTTGTTTAATGTTTGCCACAAACCACCTGGGAGACACACCAAACATGTGGAAGAAGGTGCTCTGGTCAGATGAAACCAAAATTGAACTTTTTGGCCACAATGCAAAACGATATGTTTGACGTAAAAGCAACACAGCTCATCACCCTGAACACACCATCCCCACTGTCAAACATGGTGGCGGCAGCATCATGGTTTGGGCCTGCTTTTCTTCAGCAGGGACAGGGAAGATGGTTAAAATTGATGGGAAGATGGATGGAGCCAAATACAGGACCATTCTGGAAGAATCTGCAAAAGACCTGAGACTGGGACGGAGATTTATCTTCCAACAGGACAATGATCCTAAACATAAAGCCAAATCTACAATGGAATGGTTCACAAATAAACGTATCCAGGTGTTAGAATGGCCCAGTCAAAGTCCAGACCTGAATCCAATCGAGAATCTGTGGAAAGAGCTGAAGACTGCTGTTCACAAACGCTCTCCATCCAACCTCACTGAGCTCGAGCTGTTTTGCAAGGAAGAATGGGCAAGAATTCCAGTCTCTCGATGTGCAAAACTGATAGAGACATATCCCAAGCGACTTGCAGCTGTAATTGCAGCAAAAGGTGGCGCTACAAAGTATTAACGCAAGGGGGCCGAATAATATTGCACGCCCCACTTTTCAGTTTTTTATTTGTTAAAAAAGTATAAATTATCCTATAAATTTGGTTCCACTTCACGATTGTGTCCCACTTGTTGTTTCTTGACAAAAAAATTCAATTTTATATCTTTATGTTTGAAGCCTCAAATGTGGCAAAAGGTTGAAGGTTGATACTTTCACAAGGCACTATATATATATATATATATATATATATATATATATATATATATATATATGTATATGTATATATATGTGTGTGTAATACTAAACTTGAAACAAAAATGTGATCATACATTTTGTTGCATGTCACACTTAGCTATGTTTCACCAATGAAGAGACTGGTGTCACACAACTGTGTCACACAACTTAATTTTATTTATTTAAAAAACAATTTAAAGGGAACATATTATGCAAAATCAAATTTTTAATAATTTCAATACTTATATTTGGGACTCTGGAGGCCCTACCAGTCGCCAAAGTGTGGAAAAAGAATACTCAGTCATTTTTCTCGTGGTCCCCCTTAGTGTAAGTATAGTCAATAAACATGTGATGTTGAATTCCCTGCGCTTATGACGGCAGCATGCGCATTTCACCGCGAATGTAACCACCCCACCAGTAAGTTTACTTTGAGAGCACCTTAGCTCCACCTTGTCCCTGCGAGAGGGAGGAAGAGCGAGGGAGGAAGAGCGGTATTATGTCAACGCGGAGGGACAAGTGTGCTGTTGGTGGCTGCACAGTGGAGCACAGTGTTTTACAGAGGATTTTATATATGAAGCTAATGTGCCGGATAAAGTCAGCAAACGTGTGTTTGTGTGTTCGCACCACTTCACATCAGACTGCGGCCAGCGGTTGCTGTATTTAGTCTGCAAACGTATTTCACCGACGTACAAACACACACATTGTTAAGAAAAGGTCACATAGAGCTCATAACTGACCATTCCGACACGTCCTAATTAAAAATATTTGTTCAGTACGTCCTCCATGACCGGAGCACAGACTCTGGACTCAAATACAATTGTCGGCGATTAACCCACGTTTTTAGGATTGTTAAGTCTTTTTAACTGATTTACAGTTTGGCAGTGTTTAACTTGATCCTTGTGTCAGAGGTCTCCGGAGCACAGACTCAGTCTGATACAGTCAAATACAGTGGCAGTTTATGCAGCTCGGTGCTGTCCCTAAGTGTTTATAACTGATTTACAGTTCGTGTCATGCTCACAGGCGTCCGTGCACGAATGTGCCTACGTGACGCCTGTCTGTCAATTGAAAGTGAATGAATTTACACGCGCAAGTTAGAGGTTTGATGGCATCGCATAGATGCTGTACACGCGTTTATAGTGTAGGGTGCTGGCATTAAATGCCCCTGATAACACACACACACACACACGCACGCACACACGCACACACACACACACACACACTGCTGCCTCCATCACTAAGTTCTAATGTCTGGTTTTTAAAACACTTTCTTCAGATTGACCTCAGATTGACCTCAGATTGACCTCAGTGACACAAAGTGTCCCCGCAGCTAAAGTCACTGATGTTCTCTCTGGACTCTGGTATGGGGGAGTGAGTGTGTGTGTGTGGGTGTGTGTGGGGGGGGGGAGTGAGTGCTTTACTAAAGTGTGTCTCACAGTGAGATAAAGACATGAACATCATTCTGACATGTTGAAAGCCCACTTGAAAAACCCTGAACTGTCCCTTTAATCTCCGATGAATACCTGATAAATGTGTGTGTGTGTGTGTAACAGGCTTGATTGTCCATGAGGGGGCAGCAGTGTACAGCGTCTTCATGCGCTGGCGAGCTGTCAACCTGCACTGGGACGTCCAGAGCTATGACAAGGCCGAGGACATGGAGGAGACGAGCACCGCTCACTCCTCGCCGGCCCCCAGGACGCTGTGGTTGCCCCTGGCGACCTTTGGCCCCAGTGGCCCCTCACACTCCACGCAGCTGGGGCCGCGGCCGTGGAGCTGCTGCCTCTGTCCTCGACTGCTGCCGCGGAGTCGCCTGAGCCAGGACAGCGGAGAGGGCGAGGTCGTCATACGTGTGACCTCAGTGTAGCACCCACACGCGCTCACCCTCACCCGTTCAAACACACACACACACACACACACGTTGGACATTCACGACTTGAGGGGACATTGCATTGACTTGACTTAATTAATTTCCTGGAGACTTACTCTAACCTTAACCACAATTACTACTGGCCTAATCTTAACCCTGACCCTAACCTCAACCTAACCTTAAAACATATCTTCACCTTAAAATGTAGTTATTTACGTTGTGGGGACGATTTTTGTCCCCACAAGGAAGACAAGTTCCCATAATGTGACTGTGTAAACAGTTTTTGGTCCCCACAACATTAGTAATACCCGCAGACACATACACTCACTCTCCCACACCAAAGCCCAGAGAGAAAATCAGTGATTGTAGCTGCTATTCCTCTGCTGCCTCGTGTGGTCACTTTGTGTCTCTGTGGAATGTCTAAATTAGATATTTCAAAAGCCGAATTTGACTAAATAAGACATTAGAAGTTAGTAATGGAGGCAGCAGTGTGTGTGTGTGTGTGTGTGTGCGTGAGTGTGTGTGTTTACAAACGTCAGTTTCCTGTTATTAGACAGATGTTAGTGAGATAAAGACGTGAACATCATGTTTCCTGATGTTTTTCCTTGTGTGTCCAGCGGCGGCCATGTTGCTCCATGTTGTTCTCTGTGACTTCTACAAACAGGAACTATCCCTTTATTCAGTTTTTTGGGTGATTTGATTATTTGGTGCCTTCGTCACTGTGCAGCACAGTAATGACTTGAATGTGACTTTTTTCTGTTGGCTGTTATTTCTATTTCTTTTGAATGTATCATTGATGTAAAGTATAAAGAATATTTATATACACACAGAGCAGCGTGGATTATTAACTCTTATTATCACAAGTGTACCTAATAAAGTGTCAGGTGAGTGGATTTTCTTTTTGAGCACGGACACACACACACTTTCTTTAATCGTGTCACTGCGCCACAGAAGTGTTTGCATTTTCATAATCTGGTAGTGAAACGTAAAAACTGACTGACGTTTACTTTAAACACAGAAGAAGCTGAAAGTAAAACATGGAACAACAGCACTGATGGAGGCGGAGGAACACCACGGTGCTGCGGTTTAATACTTCACAACTGTCACGCAGTTTTCATCAATTATCGTGTTGTGTTTAAAGATAGTCAAACATTCTGAAAGGTGAACTGTCCAAAGTCCCCCAACATTTACGGTGAAATTCAAGAAAAGACTTACGTTAGCTCACTAGCATGACGACAAAGCGTCATTAGACGTGGAGAAAGTTCTGGAGAAGACGTTTGAGATTTGTGTTCATAACTCCACACGCTGCCATCTACTGGTGAGTGACACACATTCACATGCATGAACCTGGGACTAGCCGCTGTAAGCTACACCAGTTGAAAATAATGCATAAATATTGTGACATATATATTTTGTTGATATTGTATCGTGATCATTTCATATCGTGATCATTTCGTATTGTGACTTAAATATTGTGATCATTTCGTATTGTGACTTAAATATTGTGATCATTTCGTATTGTGATTTAAATATTGTGATAATGTCGTATCGTGACTTAAATGTCGTGATCATGTCGTATTGTGACTTAAATATCAGGATAATGTCGTATCATGACTTAAATATCGCCATCATTTCGTATCATGACTTAAATATTGTGATAATGTTGTATCGTGACTTAAATATTGTGATCATGTCGTATCGTGACTTAAATATTGTGATGATTTCATATGACTTAAATGTCGTGATCATTTCGTATCGTGACTTAAATATCGCGATCGTTTCGTATCGTGACTTAATATATTGTGATCAATTTGTATCATGACTTAAATATCGCGATAATGTCGTATCGTGACTTAAATATCGCGATAACGTATCGTTAATAAAAATCGCGATCATTTCGTATTGTGACTTAAATATTGTGATCATTTCGTATCGTGACTTAAATATCGTGTTAATTTCGTATTGTGACTTAAATATCGTGATCATTTCGTATCGTGACTTAAATACTGTGATGTCGTATCGTGACCAAAATATTGTGATAATGGTGTATCATGACTTAAATATCGTGATAATGTCGTATTGTGACTTAAATATTGTGATAATTTTTTATCGTGATAATGTTGTATCGTGAATTAAATATCGTGATCATTTTGTATTGTGACTTAAATATCGTGATAATGTTGTATCGTGACTTAAATATCGTGATCATTTTGTATCGCAATGTCACGTTGAAATTAAATTTTTATAAAAAGATACCGTTATTTACGCACGTTGAAATGAAATATGTAATCATTTATTGTTGGAATCATTCTTTCACACATACAGATGTTGTTTTTTATAAAAAGATTCCATTATTCCACCTTCAGTTGTGTAGAGAAAAAAAGAAAAAAGTATTTCATTTATTGTATGTATAAAACCCCATGTGGTCAAAGCCCAACAACAACAGAAGGCAAAGTTGTGCATTATAAAATGTAAAATGTAAAATGTACAGCCATGTGATTATTAGAGCATCTATATATAGAACATTGCACATTAAACCAGAAAAGAAAATCACACATAGAACACAAAATAATAAGTGTACACAATTTACAACAAGGCACCGTGGAATCAACCTACACACACACACACACACACACACATCTTTGGATGGATCTGCCGCCTGCGGCGCTCCACTGAAATGTTGGAGGAATGATGCACTGCTAACCTTTAAAGGGGTAGTTTGTGATTTTTTTTAAGGTGTGGTTGTGTGAGGTTGTGACACATTCAGTGTGACATCTAAACAACATATTTACTAAAAAACACTTTTCCAACAGTAAAGTAAAGTTTTTAAACCACTCACTCTCCCACACTAAAGTCCAGAGAGAAAACCAGTGATTTTAACATCACACACACACACTGCTGCCTCCATCACTAAGATCTAATGTTTTATTTTGTCACTTGCGTGTTTGAAATCCAACGTTCAGATTGACGTCAGTGACACAAAGTGACCACACGAGGCAGCAGAGGAGCAGCAGCTCCTGTGTCCCCGCAGCTAAAATCACTGGTTTTCTCTGTGGGCTTTGGTGTGGGAGAGTGAGTAGTTTACAAAAGTCTGCCTGAGATAAAGACGTGTTGCACTGCAACTAATGATGACTTCCATCAGTGGTTAATCTCACGGTTATTTTCTTCTTCTTTCTAATTGTTTTTTGGGTCAAAAATAGATCAGAAAATGTTGAAAAATATTAATCGGTGTTAATGATTTTGTTTTGTCCACAAACATAAAAATAAAAAAAACATTTGAATGATTTCATTGTTTTATAGAGCAAAGAATTTAAGTCAGAAAACTTGTGAGCTGAATGTTTGGGTGAATGTTGATGTGAATGTGGTGTCATGTCCACATGACGATCAGCACCTCAGTGAAGCACACAAAAAAAACAAACGCTGATCGATCTGTGACTAAATCACAATCACAAAGTTTTGAAATGCACATGAAGCAAAACCAAATGTTTCAAACATTAATGCTGAGGTCAGACTACATAAGTGTCGGTCTGTGCGTGTACAGAAGGATGTGATCCTCAGTGTGTTTCAGTGTGCGATCACTTGAAAACGACAGCTTCACAGTGAGAACGGCAGGCGGGGCGGGGGGGAAATTGATTGTCGTTCACTAAGACGCACTTGTGTTACTGTGTTATGGGTTTAAAATGAGTATTAGCCAATATTAATATTCACATTTAAGAAGCTGAGAAATCCCAGAAAATGATTTGAATTCTTTAAAATAACTCAATACTCAATTAACTCAATAATTGATTAATTGCTTCAGCCCCAAATTGTTTATATATATATATATATATATATATATACATATATATATATATGTATGTATGTGTGTGTATATATATATATACACACACATACATACACACACACATTTTTTTATGAAGTGTCTTGATCGAAATCACAAAGCCTATAAGGTGCAGTCTGACCTCGGCGTGACACGATCGTCACTTTAAATTTGGTTAAATCAAAAGTTTATAATAAAACACGACTTCGACTCTGGTAACAAACAGGACTTCAGAGTTCACATCAGACCTTTTCAGATTCTGGTTCCATTGAAATGATGATTAAAAAACAGGCACTTGTTTTGACGTTTGAAAGTAAAACCATGTGAACAATCCGTCACAGAGATGAGACAAGAACAGCTGTGCATTTTTTACAGTGAATGGAAAGAAAGAAGGAAAGAAAGAAGAAAAGAAAGAAAGAAGAAAAGAGAAAGAAAGACAGACAGACAGACAGAAAGAAAGAAAGAAAGAAAGAAAGAAATAAGGAGAAATAAAAACCAGGCACTCCAGAGTTTTTCTCTTCATATTGGGACAGCCTGTAGACGCGTGCACACACACACACACACACACACACACCAACCTGAAACAAGAGCCCTCAGGAAGACGCCATCTTATTCCAAAACAGGACACAGGTCGTGTTTTTTACATTCAGACGAAGTTCTTTGGTCCAAGAAATGACGGAAAAGTCAGTTTTTTTTGTATTCAGCTGAAAAACCCTCATCAAGGGAAGCCCTGATGCAGAAAATGACACCAAAAACAAGATTGCACCACCTACTGGACTGGAGGGTGCAGACCTCTGTGGGATGTCATGTTTTGGAATATGAAGCGTTAGCTTGTTAGCATTAAAGAGCGTTTTTTTGTCTGAAGCAAACACAGAGCCCATGCGCGGCATGTGACAGCCACGCTCCGCCGACACATGTCCATAAGGTCAGAAGGTCAAAGGGGCGGGACTTCACCAGGCGCTACACTGACTGCCGTGGCTGCTGACGGACTGAGAGTTGCTGTAGCGCTTCTTGACGATCATGCTGATGTAGGCCTTCATCAGCTTGGCGATGTCCATGACCTGCAGAGGTGAGGAGGAGGAGTTAACTTTCATTTGATTGAATTTGATTGTTAAAGGGATAGTTAAGGTTTTGAAGGAGCACTTGTGTTGTACCAACCATGTGGGTTTCGAAGAGCAGCTCTCGGCCTTCCACTGCGATCTTGTAGGCGTTGGGCAGTGGAGCACCAAAAGACAGAATGTGTTCGTACGGGAAAACCTCCAGAGGCCAGAGCTCGCCTCGTTTGTACACTGATATGGCCTCACGGCTCACGCCCAACCACAGCTCGAAGGGGAACGAACCGTCCCGACACTGAAAAAACAAACATGAAGCACCGTGAGAACTTTTTACTGGTCCTGTTTGAGTGGAAACACGAGCTAAGTGACAAGTGTGGCTGCTTTTCCTCACCTCCACATTGAACAGTGTGGATCCGTATCCCTGCCACTCCTTCACCAGCGTCATGTACTTGACCATGGCCTGCTCCTGGTTCATCCCCTGCAGCTTCTTCCACTTGTCCATTACGCTGGTTCTCACCGCCACCTCCTCCTCACGCACCCAGGCCTCCAGGCTGCTCTCCTCCTCCAGCTTCTGCCGACTCAATGAGCCGCTCCTGAAGCTCCGCCTCAGCGTTCCCTCCAGGAAGCTCGAGCGCTTCCTCTCCGATGTTCCCGAGCGGTCTGCCACCGAGCCGGTGCCTGGGGCAAATGTCTTTGCGGAGTTCTGTACCCGGGCACGTAATCGCGCCATGGGGAACACCTGGGACATTTCTGGAACGTTGGCTTGAGAGCTGTGATCGCCCAGGAGGTACTGAAGTCTCAGTGCAGCCAAGAACTGAAGAGTCTCTTCTGGGGCCGGATACTGACCTCGGATGACGGCTTCATGGGCCTGAAGACAGCAAGATGGTTTGAAGCTTTTCTTTCTGAAGTGATTCTCAAAAATGGAATTTGATGAATGGAAATGTTACAACTTCAGATAAGTTTATATTTGAAGTGACGACCAGTATTTTTGATTGCCTTCAGACATGGCAGGTGTGTTTGCACCAGATGAAGAAAGTCATTCCCCATTCATACTCTCACTTACCAGGAATCCCACAAACAAGTTTGAAGTAAAATGGATGATGATGGAACGTTGTTGAATTCTTCGTAGAATGACAGAAGGATATAAGTGGTTCAACCTTGTCTCACCTGTTCAAACATGAAGGCAAACTCGACGCTGTCTCTGGGAACATTGTCTGTGTCCAAAAAGCAGTAGAGCTTGAAGTAAAACTTCCAGCCGGTGTTGTGTTCTTCTTGACTCGCTGAAAGCCTGGAGACCAGAGTGTGTGTTAATAATGGGCTGAAGTACGGGACAATCATTTGTTACAGGCTTAGTGTGTTACAGTTACTTCTCAAATTTGGCGAGGATGTCGGCCACCACTGTGCGGCTCTCGATGGCTTTCTCCGTGGTGTCGTTGTGTTCAAACAGAGCAAACATGTTCCTGCTGTCCTCCATGGCCAGGCCTCGGATCAGCTTCTCTACCACCTGACACACACACACACACACACAAGCAAAAAGTGTCACTTTTCTGTCTTCATGGCAACAAAGACATTTTGTGTAACCTGTATTCTCATGAATGTCCATCAGGGGTCTAATGACTGAGGTCTTTAACACAGGCGTCACCCACCTCTCCGGCTGTGGTGTGCGAGTTGATGGTGATCTTGCAGGAGCCTCCTCCGTGGCAGTGAACGGTGGTACTCATGTCCTGCCGCGCCACGATGGCCCGGATCTCCTCTTGCGACGGGACGTACTCCCGGGTTCGAGTCTTCCTCAACGAGTCCAGAGCAAAAGCAGCGTAGCGATCCATCTCTGAGCCGGGGAAGAGCTCATGAGTCCTGCAGACAGAGAGAGAGAGGGTGACATTTAATTTTTTAACCATTTAATAAAAGGGGCGCTGCAACACTGTCAGTACCTCAAATACATAATACTCTTAAAACCTAATTTTAAACTAAATTTAGTCTTCAACAGTTCACATCTGCGGTGTCGCAAAACAAACATCCGTCAGTACCTCTTCAGGTGGAACTTAAGGTATCGGAGGATGCTCCTGGTGGGGATGAAGGTGCAGGACATGCAGGCCAGGATCTTCCAGCTGCACAAGTTCCCCGGGCTTCCTGGCTGAGGCGGCCGCGTCATCTGCTTGATGAGTTGACAGTAAAGCTCGTCCCGCAGCTGCTTAAGCTCTTGGCCGGTCAACAGTAGTCCCTGGATGATGGGCACCGGGTCGGCCACGCCCTCCAAGTGCTGTAGAGAGCTGAACACCTTCAGGGCTTCATCCTGGAGTGTCGTGTAGCTTCTCTGTCGTGGAGCTGAACCAGGAGAGAGATAGAGTGAGTAAATCTTCTGTTGATTATTTTTTTTCATCAATTAGTTGTTTGGTCCAGTGAAAAAATGCTCCAACAAATTCTGCACTTTTGGGTTCAGAAATCTTAATGGTTTCATTTAGACAAATGATGGAGGAAAGACAAGTTGGCTATTTTTGCCTCCGCATTAGCGTCTGGTTTCTTTCTGTTTTCTGTATCGTTGGGACTCACTGGTGAAGTGGAGGTCTCCATAAGGCAGCGGCAGCAGTGGTGAGTGCAACGGGTGGTGACTGAAGCGGAGGATGGGGTTCCTCTTGTAGATCTGCTCCACCACCTCCAGGTTCAGACAGTTCTCCTGTGGAACAGAGGAGTCTGCCTGAAGCAAGTGCTAGAACCTGAATTTTGTGATTCTGGGTTAATTCTAGGAGTTAAGAATTCTTAACACAGCTGTGTGGAAATGAGGCATGAAGAAAAACCTACATCTTTTCGCTGTGGAGCTTCCTACCTTGATGTCCTGGATGAGCTGCTGGGTGGGCGTGTCTATGGGGGCTTTGGTATCGATGACGTTCTGGATGGCACTGGCCCAGCGCGTGGCCTCGCTCAGCAGCTTGCAGTAGAGACGGTACGAGTGCTTACGGCCGTACACGATCACGCTCCAGTAGCCTGTAAAGACACAGCAAAGAGCAGAGAAAACTATGTGGATCTGACATCACACTTGTTGTTGTAAATGAACTTTTCCCTCTTACCAGTCTCTTTGTAGACCTTCTCGTCCGGCTGGACCACCGAGCAGAGGCTGTTCAGCACCAGCGTTCCCAGCTTCAGGGCATTACGCTCAGAGCTCTTGTAGTAGTCCAGGGAATTGTGGGTGAGCAGGAACCAGCGCTTCTTCAGTTTCAGCGAGGCTTTGGTGCTGTTCTTCATCTCCTTGTGCAACCAGCCTTGTGGAAGAAAAAAGAATCAGTAATGAGAACTTCCTGTCGAATCTCCTTCGTCATTAAAGCTCCAAAACAACACTTTTTGTGTGTAAAGGGACGTTTAGTGGTAGTGGCGTCACCTCGGATGATGAACTCCTGCCCATCGACACGGGTGTCTCCCTTGGAGCGCTGCAGCAGAGTGATCCAGTGGTGCATCTCCTCGGGCGTGTCGGCGTTGCAGTGCAGCACGCGGTTCGCAGTGATAATCACAAAGGAGTTTGGCCTGTGTACAGAAACACGTGTGTCATTGAACAGGAATTGCTTACTTGTGATCTGGGTAAAGTAATACCCCCCCTCCTGGCTGAGGTTTAAATAAAGTCTCTACCTCTCAGGATTATCCGACGCACAAACCGAATCTATCATCCCCACATCCAGTGTTCCCTGAAGAGACAGAGAGAGGACGATGAGTTTGACTTCAGGGATTAAAAGTGACTTTTTACCACATCGCAGATGAAAGTACTCACCACAGCGTTCTGAGGGTTGGCCTGCTCATCGTGCATCTCCCTGATCTCCTGCTCTGTGGAGCTGTGGACCTGACTCAGCACGCTGAACCACTGGCTGTAACCATGGAAACCACATCAACAATGTCAATACGTTTTTGGCAAAATGGCTGACTTCCTGTTGGGTTTAGGGTATTGCTCCTTTTGTTTTTGTGATGATTGTGTTGTGTTATCATGAAGCGTTTGCATGGATTTAATATTGACATCTTTTTTGTTGTTTGTTTCTTTAGGTCAGCGTCTAGAGTTATGCTAACAAACCTGGCATCCTCAGCGGACTCTGCGATCAGGTGGTAGGTCCTCTCTGCCATCACGATGTTGATTCCATTCTCTTTACCAGTGTTATCAATGATATCTCTGCACAACACAAGCACACGATGAAATCTTCATGACGATGCTGAGATATTTATATTTTATGCTAATTAATACACTCAGTTATCCTTACTTGGCATCGTGCATGTCCAACACGCCCTTCATCTTGTCCTCGTTGTCGTTCTCAAAGTACATGAGCTTGCTCTGCCGCAGCACAAACCAGCGGCGCTTCCAGTTCCGGCGGGACAGCGTCGACGAGCCGCCTCCCTTCTTGTGCAGCCATCCCTGCTTCAGAGCCTCCTGCTTGGCCCGGAACCACAGGAATGTCTCGTCCTTGAGAACACACCAGCGCCGCTTCCACGTGTTCATCAGACCACCTGGAGAGGGGGAAAACATGAGGCGGCGGTTTTAGGGATTTGGTTGTCTCATGATTTCAGTTTTCCCAAAAGATCTTGATCTTGCTACACAAATAAAAAAGGATGTAAATAGAACAAGGTTCAAAACTAGCCTTGTCATCACCCCGTCCGTTGAGAGATTATACCTTTGATGTAGAGGAAGCTGTGGAAGTATGGGAGTGTGACGCAACTGTAGACAGAATCCCGCCTATACGACAGCTCGTCTTCGGTGTCGAACCTGTCAAAGTCGTCTTCGCTGTCCTCGAACTGGAACAAAAGCAGTTCAACAAGTTAAGACATAAAGCATACCACAACAACGACTCATCTTAGGTTAACAGGAGACACTAATGTCATGGTTACAAAAACGTTCACTCACCGATGACTGAGCTCCCTCTGAGCTGAAGCGGTAAACCCCCGAGCTGTTGTAGGTGCCAACAGAACCACGATAATCAGGTGACCACTGCCCACTACGGGGGTTGGAGAATGCCATGCTGCCACTGGACACGATGGCGCCTTCGTCATAATCATCCTGGTCGTAGTCCGAATCCTCGTCTGGAGGTATGAGCTCCACCAGGTCATCGGACTGAGCCTCAGATGAAGCCTGAGGATGGCAGTAGGACGAGTCCCCGCTGGAGGAGGTGCTGTGGCAGACTACTGGTACAGGTGGTAAAGGCAACGGCTGCTGAAGCAGGGCTGTTGGCGGCATTGGTGGGATCACACCGTCGTTGGCATACGGGTCTTCTTCAGACGAGTCATCGCTCGTTCGGATCCCACTGGTCCGCTGGCCGTCTGAGTGTCCGTGCTCACTCGGGTTTGGAGAGTCTTTAAAGGCCTCATCGTCAGCCCCAAAGCCTTCGTCCACCTCCTCTTCATCACTGCCTCTCCTTCTTCTGTTGTCCTTTGCCTTTTCATCGGCTTCGCCGACTCCCAAGGAGCTTTCAATGTTCCTCACACACTCGTCAATCTCATCGAAGTTCAGCGAGTCTAGGAACTGCTGCGCGGCCTTACAGGCTTCGTCCTCCAGCCGCTGGAGCTCCTGGTCACGCAGAAGCTGCAGGCGATTAAGGGAGGCCTCGGTCAGGGAGAGCTCCTGGCGCTCCTTCTGCCTCTGCAGTGCCTGGATCTCCCGCTCCAGTCGTAGGATCTCCTCCACTTGGGATGCTTCATGAGGGCGAATTGCCTCCTCAAACACCTCTGCTGTCTCGAGCTCCGCGAGGGCATCTGGTGATGCTGCCACCTCCTCTGCAGACTCAGACTGAGCCAGAACCAGAGAGGCTAACTCGTCCGCACGATGCTGCTCCTCCAGTCTTCTGGCCTCCTCAAGCTTAAGGATGGGAGAACAAAGAAAATTGGAAAAAAGCATCTAATGGAAGCTACCTTGAGTTTGATGTGTTTGTCTTCAGATTAGAAGACGTGTCCTCGTACCTGTCTTTCAAGTGTCTCAGCCTCCAGCCTCTGTTGCTCCCTGCAGACCAGACCAAGATAAGATTTACCAAAACAAAAGTCATTGCATTTCCTCCCTTGTAGGGGCATTAAAGTCCCATTAAAGCCTTTTTGCATGTATACAAATAACAGTAACTATGTAGTATGGTACTAGTTCTTATTTGTTAATCAGATTGAGGATAACAATGTCGTGTCCTCCTTTAACTTGATTAGCCCACCTCTCCATCTCCTCCTCCACCTTCCTGCGGCACTGCTCCTCCTTTTCCCGCCTCCGTCTGTCCTCCAGCAGCTGGCTGTAGATGCGGCGAGCCAACCGGCCTCGCAAGCACTTCTGGAAGGTGAGCGCTGCCCAGCGGAGGAGCAGAAACTTCCTCCTCCAGTAGAAAGCTCGGTAGTTCTTCTGAATGACTACAATGCACTGCAGCAGCTTCCTGTACTGCTTCCTGCAATGAAGGACCACGTCAGTAAACCATGTGACCAACCAATGTGAACTGTCCAGCAGTTGTTAAATTGCTGGGGTTGTACCTGGCCATGTAGCCCATGACATGGGCCTGGATGGTCATGGCTGCCTTCAGCACCTCCACCTCCCTCTGCTTCTCCAGGCGGTGCTCCAGAGACTCCCGCAGGAAGACCTGAGGGAGGAAAACATGCAACCTTTTTATTTTATCATTGTTCATAGTCCGATTAATATTCCAGCGTTGCCTTTGGTGAAGACGTGTGCACAGCAACCTACCTGCTGACTACCAACTGACTTCTCTACCAACAAACTGACCTACCTATCAACCTACTTATCTACCTACCGACTGACCAACCTGCCTATCTACTGTCTGGCCTACATACCTACAAACTGACAGAGAGCAAAGTCCGACCTAAGAGATGAGCACTCTTCCTACCAACTGGTCCTGACCTAACTGACAACTGTCCAACGTCTCGACCGACCATATGAACAAACATCAGATCTATATATCCACCTAACGAGCGCAATTCAACCCACTCTCACTCAATAATGTCACTTCGTCTCATTATTTAGATTTTAAGAACCCACAGTTTGCTGGAGTCCGAGGGCAACTGTTGTACATTGTTGCTCAATGAATGTCGAAGCCTTTGTGAGAGATCTGACACCATTTTCAATCAAATGTGAATGTCGTGGGATTTGGGGACATTTGGAGGACACCACAGGAGCAGCATAAACCCATGAAACTAAAGACCTTCCATATTTTCTTCAGTAATCTATATATATGACATATGAGGCTTTATTTGATAGGACAGAGCAATTATTATTATTTAGATGAATTTCTTTCACAATTTTCTAATTTAATTCAACATTTTCTTTTCTGAGAATGTGAATGTAGCTGCTGTACGGAGGTAAAACAGCACGGAGAACAATGCACTCTCATTATCACACACAGTCATTATGAAGTAAAGATTTACAAGGCAACAGCATGAAGTGAATTTACCAGTCACTCCCTCCCAGAGGAACAAGTGAACAGAACAAAGCAGAGGACGTTAATCAAATCCAGATCTTCTTCCTGCTTCTGTTCACACCACAAATAACCGCAGTGTTTCACTGACATCTCTGTGTGTCTCTGTGTCTGTGTGTGTATCTGTGTCTCTATGTGTGTGTCTGTGTCTCTGTGTGTGTGTCTGTGTCTCTGTGTGTGTCTGTGTCTCTGTGTGTGTGTCTGTATCTCTGTGTGTCTCTGTGTGTGTGTCTAAATATTTAATATCTGTCAAATTGACCCAAAAAAAATTCAAACAACAAATTGACAAAAATCTACCAAACAACCAACAGAGTTATGAAAAGAGTGCAAACACGCACACACTCCAACACACACTTGACGATGGCGGGACGCTTAGTGTGACGTCACTATTGTTTGTAGTTCTATTAATTATCTATTAATTTTGTTTATTAAAGGTGGGGGCAATATTTATTGTGGCACAGTTAATTTGGGAAATATTTTGGCTTTATTTTCATCTGGGTTGTTTGTTATAATAATCAAGCTTGTGTTCATTTATTGTGTTTTTGGATAATTGATGTTTGGATGGGAGGGGCAGAGGACATAAAGAGCGGTCTACCTCCCACTTGAGCAGTGTATATTGGGTTACAGAGGAGGTAACACCTATTTTTGCTCGCCACTAAATTCAATTATTTTGACTGAGACTTGTATAGGTTTTTTTTGGAAATGGCAATTTGGGACATTTCATATTTTTTTTCTCGATTTTCACCTGTAAATATTTTTTCATGGTATGCAACTTGGGTTGGACAAATAAACAGAGAAACAATATCAGTCGACTACGCCATCATCTTTGGGTCTATTAAGGAGTTGCAGCAGAACCCTGTGACAAAATGTATGTGTATATGTATGTATGTATGTATTTATGTATGTATGTATGTATGTATGTATGTAGTCTTCGCTCTATACAAGCATATATAGTGTGTGTGTGTGTGTGTGTGTGTGTATGCTTGTATAGCACGACGACTACACCCTTGTGTGTGAGTCCTGTGAGGTCCGACAGCTTGTGACAGAAATGACATGAGCAGTAAAAGTGTGGCCTCGTGTATGAGGTTCACTACTGCAACAAAAGTGGAGCCTGAGCGTTGATCGCGGCTCACTGTGATGGTCAGGGCACACAACAGAATCCACGCTGAACCACATCGCATCCACTCAATTGAATTTAAAGGGGACATATTATGCAAAATCAACTTTTTAACCATTTCAATACTTATATTTGGGACTCTGGAGGCCCTACCAGTCGCCAAAGTGTGGAAAAAGAATACTCAGTCATTTCTTCGTGGTCCCCCTTAGTATAGGCGATAAAACACTCGATGTTGAATTCCCTGCGCTTATGACGGCAGCATGCGCATTTCACCGCGAATGTTACCACCCCACCAGTAAGTTTACTTTGAGAGCTCCACCTTAGCTCCACCTTGTCCCTATAAAATGCGAGAGTGCAGGCGAGGGAGGAAGAGCGGTATTATGTCAACGTGGAGGGACAAGTGTGCTGTTGGTGGCTGCACAGTGGAGCACAGTGTTTTATACAAACTTCCAGCCTCAGAGGATTTTATATATGAAGCTAATGTGCCGGATAAAGTCAGCAAACGTGTGTTCGCACCACTTCGCATCAGACTGCGGCCAGCGGTCGCCGTATTTAGTCAGGGGACGTATTTCACCGACGTACAAACACACACATTTTTAAGAAAAGGTCACATAGAGCTCATAACTGACCATTCTGACACGTCCTAATTAAAAATATTTGTTCAGTACTTCCTCCATGACCGGAGCACAGACACAGTCTGATACAGTCACATACAGCAGCAGTTTATTCAGCTCGCCGCTGGCGATCAGTGGTGCTGTCCCCAAGTGTTTTCGGCTCGATCCTTATGTAGGACGTCTCTTCCTGTGACGGCACTCTCGCTGTTTTCTGCGCACGCTGCCATGTTGATATTGTCAGAGAACTAGTGGAGGGAGGGGGAGACGAATAGAACTGTAAAGCGCTGTAAAGAGGACAAATCAGAACCCCCCTGGAAGAAGTGGGTGTGTGTTTGCCTGTGTCATTTGCATATAAAGGGACCATGCACGAAAACTGAGCGTTCTGAAAGGGGCGGGTTTAACAGGGTTATTGAACTGCTATGATGCTTCATCCTCATGGTATTTTGACCAAAGCATGTCACAGACATGTTCATTAGGACACCAGGGAACTATTTTAACTTGGAGAAATAGGGTATAAAATGTCTCCTTTAAGGCTTTTAAAGAAAGACAAATGCGAGGACATGTGGCGACTGAAAGGAGCTCCATGTAAATCTCTTTGTGAGAGACAGTGAATCCTCTGAGGGAGAGAGAATTGATCTGATTGTTTCATGGTTCAGTGCTGACCAGTGTGTGTGTGTGTGTGGACGCTGCTACAGTTAAGAGTGTTTTCAGTCCAGTTTTACAGTCGTGTGTGGACGAGATTAACGACATTTGCCCATTCAACCATTTCCATTCATTCATACACACACACACGCACACACACTAGGCACTAGCATGTTCTTCTTGGTCTACTGTTAGTGAATCAGAGAGTGACAGAAGAGACCAGAACCAATATCTGTTGGACTCCACACACACACACACACACACACACACACAAAGCCTCATAACTAACCTTAACCATCACAACTCAGTGTCAAACCCTTAACCTGACGTTGATGCTCAGAAAGCCATTTAACAGGTTTGTATGTAAATGTGTCCTCACAGACAACGACACACAAACAAAGTCGACAATCCTCACCTTGTTTTTGCCCAGCTGCCACTCTGCACTGCTGCTGTCATAGTGCTGCAGCAGCTGGACGCAGCGCCCCCTGGGGTCGTCCAGCGACAACGCACCACGCATTAGAACCTTGTACCTGAAAAAGAAACGGGTTCATCAGTAAAGTTGATAAGTCTTTTATTTTGAAAACTGCAGGTTTGTTTTTTAATGTGAATGTAAATGAAACTCAGACTTTTAATTTGAAAACAACAAAGTCACATTACAGTAACTCAAACTGTTATTTTGTATTTAAGTGGATGATTACAATCACAAAAAACACAAAAAGTTTGAAAGTTAGATTTTTAATTACAAAACTATGAGGTTACATTTTGGTGTGTGTGTGTGGGGGGGGGACTCAAACTATTATTTTGAAAATCCCAGAATTGAGTTTTAGTGTGAAAGGACACAAACTATGACTCTTTAGTGGAGTGGTGTGGAGACAAACCTGGAGCAGAATTCCTGGAACGGTCTCCGGATCGGGAAGCCTGTGCGTCGGATCTTGACCGTCTCCAACATTCCAGAATATCTGAGCTGCTTCAGAACCACGGACTGGTCAAACTGGTCCGGCATCTGGAGACGGAGACAGTGATGATGAGAACTAATGTTCATATTTAATCTCACCACTCACTCTTCCACACCAAAGTCCAGAGACAAAATCAGTGATTTTAGCTGCTGGTCCTCTGCTGCTTTGTGTGGTCACTTTGTGTCACTGACGTCACTGAGACGTTAGTGATGGAGGCAGCAGAGGATCAACAACTCCTGTGTGTGTGTGTGGTTTACAAACTTCAGTTTCCAGTTGGAAAAGTCTCACAGTGAGATAAAGATGTGAACGCGTTCTTAAGACGTCGTAGACTTAAACGGACCGAGGAAACCTTGATTTAAGATCTTTGCTGGTCCCTGTAAGCTCCTCCCTCTCATACACACATCCGTCACTGGACAAACTGCACATGTGTGTGTGACGTCGTCCGAGCCTCGCGTTGACGTCTGTGCTCCAACACACACACACACACTGTGTCTCACTGTCCCGGGGAGTCCTCTGACCCTGTGACCCCTGGTGGGCGTCGTGGGCTCAGCATGAGAGGCGTCTTTGATGCTAGCTGTGAAACGATCGGCTGTCGATGGCTCATTTAAACACATGAGGCGAGGACATCGTCTCTCAGAGTGTCAATGGCGTCCTTTAACAGCCACCATCCACACAGGGGGGAGCAGGGGGCTCATTAGCATAGCTCACATTAGCATTGGTCCAGACAGTGGAGCGGTGTCAGGAAGCTGACCCCTGTTCTCTAACTCTGTCACTTCCTCTGGAATGTTTCATATTTCTGAGTCTCACACAATTCTTCACTCAATCTGATAAATCTGTTGAATGCAACTGTTGCAAAATCACAATCGTTTGAAATCCAAATGCCAAAAAATCCTAAATTTGAATTCCTTGTCTGTCCAAAAGCTTCAGATTCTCCATTTAGTAAAATTTTGACAGCAAATCCAAATCCAGGTGTGAAAGTGCAGTCTAATCCAAAGATTTAAAGTAAAAACCTGCTGATGTTTTGAACTGTGAGACATATTTGAATGAAATCGCCTGTAGATGTGGGTTAAGTGTGTGTGTCACCTCTCATTTCCATTTCCATGACATTTTCTAGGTTTGATGTGAAAAAGCTGCACAAACCAGTGACAGAACTTCCTTTCTGTTGTCGTTGATTTGGGTGAAAAAACCTCAGTAAGATGTTTGTGTGTAAATCAGTGTCAGGAGGCGCAGAGATGGTCTCACGTCTCTACACTGACCTGACGGACAAACTCTGTCTTTCTTCAGCTCAAAGACATTCAACAGGACAAAAGGGGGGCGTGTCAGGGCACACCCGGGGGGGGGAAGAACAGGCGGGGGTGAAAAAGGCAAACAAACCACACTGGAGAAGAGATGTCCATCCCACATGACCTGCTGCTTTCATTTCAGCTAAAAGAGAAAATGTCTCAACAACACATCAGACGGGCACGAGCCAATGATCTTGTTCTTCAAGAATTTTGTAGTAAATAAATAAGGTGAAATAAAACTGACAGTCCTGAACGACTGAGAACCTTCTGTGTTCACATTCAAACTCAGTTCAGGATCCACCAAAGATTTGAAAACTTAATTCCAAAAATCTAAAATTCAAGTTCCTCGTCTATCCCGAACCTTCAGATTCTCCAGTTACGTTCTTTCTCTACTCCTTCACCACTTCAAGCATCTAATGGCGTATTACCACCGGCTCTACTTACCTCACCTCGCCTCGCCTCGCCACGGAACGGCAAGGTTTAAGTAGTGTTTCTACTAACATCGTAACCTGGTACCAGGTAGTATTGTCAGTGCCTGCTCAGGCGAGGTTCCAGAAGCGTGGTGACTAGGTAACATGTGATGATTGGTCAGACTGTCGGCCACTGACCAGCCAGAGCGCCGTCGCAGGAAGAGACGTAGATCAGTTAAAACTACTTAACAATCCTAAACACATGGGTTAATCTCCAACAACTACAGGAGTCTGCTGCAAAGTCACTCGTCATTCGTGTGTGTGTGTGTGTGTGTTGCATAGAAAACAAAGTCACCGCAGTTTCACTCAGCCGTGCAGTGATAACTCCGTCCACATAGTTTTTTTTGTAGTGGAGATGCAACCTATTCATGCCGTGCCGAGGCGAGTACAGCAGGTGGAAATACGCCATAAACACCACCTTGGACAGACGCACACACACACAGCCACCCAATGTCTTTGTCCAAATCCAGGCGTCCAGGTCTGAATGTGGAAACCAGCAGGAAGTCAAATCCTCTCACTTTTAGGGGAACAATGTTTGAGCGCATGGACGGACATAAATCCCCGACCCTGCAGGATTTAAGCTTAACCCGACTTTCACAAACACACACACACACACACGGACGGACGCACAACTATCACTGGAGCTTCTTTGTGGATGTGACGGCGACTGTGGAGCGAGCAGTGAGCTTTTTTAACCACTCAACACTAATAAAACAGGATGTTGGGTGTTCAGTGAGAACGACCCTCATAATAACTAGAACTATAAATAGATTTAGAAGTACAATAAAAATGTTTTCTTGTCATGATACAAATCCCTTTTTAATTGCTATGACAACAAAGAGAAATTGTTCATTAAATTCAAGAAGCCTCAGGTCCGAATCGTTAACGTTACCATCAATACTTTTGAAGTACTTTTATACATAAGTGACCTTCCGGAATGTTGTCTTGAGGCTTCACGTATATGCAGACGATACAGCGCTTTACCTCGTCCAATCCCAATTTTTATGGCAATTGAAAAAAAGCTTTTGTGGCTTCATCCACGCTATTTCTTTTTCATTTGAAAACTATGAGGAGCCACTTTTAGCACAGATCACAACTGTCCCTGAGGCTCTGCTGCGTTGTTTACTCTCAAGCCTCCCAGTCAAGTCAAAAACTTTGGCTAAATGAAATGGCCACAAAATGAAACAGGAAGTAGCCAACAGAACTCCAGATGCTAACACTCAGTAATATTAGACATGCCGCTTCTATATTATATATAACTTCATATTTACGAGTGAAATGAACGCAGAGACGTTAGTCAAACGTTTACCAAACGACGATGGAGCCTCTGCCCCCTGGTGGAGGGAGAAGAAGCTCACTCATCATTTTCTTACAGCTCTTCAACAACAAATATTGATCAAATCCTTAATTTGTATTAGTTCATGTAAATCTGTTTTAGTAATTTATTCTTTTCACAAACGTGTTGACATTCTTGATACAAACCAGACAGATTCAGTTTGAATGATTTCTTTGTCAAATGGAGAAAAGAAACTAGAAAATATTGACATTTAAGAGGCTGAATTATTGAAAAAACATGAATAATCCATTCATCGAGTAAATGCTGCAGACCTCATTTTTGTCTCTAACAACTGCAAAAGTCTCTGCAGTGAGTTGTGTCTTTACATCAAATGACATTTGAGCAGTAAGTGACTTAATGTCCTTAAAGAAACACTTTGTTCACATCTGCAGCTCAACAAGCATCATCACTCCGTCTGTACAGAGATCCTCAGTCTCACCGTGCATCGTCGCTGCTCCTGCCGCTCCTTCTGTGTCCTCCACGCCAAAAAATCACTGTTAATCTCCCAATGTCTCCGTCCCTCACTTTGTCTCACTGTCTCTGTCTCTCACTCACTCCTCACTCTCACACTGAGTCAAACAAAGGCTTCCAAAAACCTCCAAACTCCACTCCCCCTTTTTCTTGTGAGGAGAGGGAGGGCTGTGGTCGCCATGGCGATGACTCTCTCTCCTGCTGAGGCTAATTTGTGCAGGCCACTTGTAGGGCCTTGTGTGTGTGTGTGTGTGTGTGTATATGTGTGTGTGTGTGTGTGAGAGAGCTAGTTGTTTACATTCAAACGTGCTGGTGGACTTTTGTGTCTGCTAACGCTAACGCTAGCAGAACTAACTGCTGTTCATTCATTTCAAATGTGGCGGCTGTTGAAGGCTACACACACACCATGAAATTAGATTTGAGATTTGTGTCAATACTTTCATATTTTCAAACATGGATTTAATCCTTAAAAAATATTGGATTTTATGAGTTGGAAAAAACAAATGTTTGTTTTTGCAACAATCAGAATTTTGTTTGCTCAAATGTATTTTTGAATGTAATCATTCAATATGATATTTATTGAATTATATATATCATATCATATATGATATTTTATTTGCAATTTGTGTATTGTGATTGTGTGCTTCATTGTTGTTTGCTGAAACAATTACTCGATTCATTGATTACTAAATGAATCGTCAACTGTTTTGGCAGTGGATTCATTGAGTGTTTTTAAGGAATTATAACAATCCCTTCACTTGTGAAACGCTCTCATAACTTGTGAAACGCTCTCATAATTTGTGAAACGCTCTCATAACGTGTGAAACGCTCTCATAATTTGTGAAACACTCTCATAACTTTGTAACTACAACAGGAACATTTCTGTGTCAGGGAATATTCACAGTTTTGACGACAAATAAACCACTCACTCTCCCACACCAGTCCATAGAGAAAATCATTGATTTTAGCTGGCGGCGACTCAGGAGTTGCTGGTCTTCTGCTGCCTTGTGTGGTCACTTTGTGTCACTGAGGTCAATCTGAGTGAATTATTTCAAAAACTGAATTCACTAAAATAAGACATTAGAACTGTGATGGAGGCAGCAGTGGATCAACAACTGTGTGTGCGTGTGATGTTAAAATCACTGATTTTCTCTATGGACTTTGGTGTGGGAGAGTGAGTCTGTGTGTGTGTGTGTGTGCGTGTGCGTGCATGTGTGTGTGAGAGTGAGTGGTTTCCATCATCATTTATGTACATTAACCACCACATTCTCCAATACTCCAGTCTGTTGCTAGGCAACCGGGGGTCAGAGGGCACCACAGCAGACAATTTTCATTCTTGTCTGCAGTCGGTTGTTGGGGGAGGAGTTTATGATGATTAAAATGACAGACGCGTGTGTGTGTGCGTGCGTGTGCACTCACCTTGTGTGTATTTGGTTTGATGCATCGTATAAAGTAAGGGTTTGAAGTGCTGAGGGTGGCCATCAGAGAGTGAAGAGAGTTCTGTGACAAAACACATACAAGTACTACTGTTACTACTGTTCCTGCCACAAATACTACTGTTACTGACATAAATACTACTGGTTCTACTGTTCTTGCCATAAATACTACTGTTACTGACATAAATACTACTGTTACTCCCACAAATACTACTGTTACTGACATAAATACTACTGTTACTGCCATAAATACTACTGTTACTGACATAAATACTATTGTAACTACTGTTCCTGCCATAAATACTACTGTTGCCATAAATACTACTGTTTCCTGTCATGAATACTACTGTTCCTGAAAATGTGAATACTGCTAACACTATATACACTGTTACCGTCATAAATACTACTGTTCCTGCCATAAATACTACTGTTACTGCTGTAACTGCCATAAATATTAGTGTTAATGCCATAAATACTACTGTCATAAATGCTACTGTTCCTGACATAAATACTACTGTTACTGCCATAAATACTACAGTTACTGCCATAAACACTATTGTGACAAATAGAAATAGTACTGTTCCTTCCACAAATACTACTGTTACTGCCATACATACTACTGTTACTGACGTAAATAATACTGTTACTATTGTTCCTGCCACAAACACTACTGTTACTGACATAAATACTACTGTTACTACTGTTCCTGCCATAAATACTACTGTTACTCCCATAAATACTACTGTTCCTGCCATCAACACTACTTTGACAAATACAAATAGTACTGTTCCTGCCATAAATACTACTTTTCCTGCCATAAATACTACTGTTCCTGCCATAAATACTACTTTTCTGCCATAAATACTACTGTAACTGCCACAAACACTACTGTTACTGCCGTAAATACTACAGTTACTGCCATAAATATTACTGTTCCTGCCATAAATACTACTGTTACTGCCGTACACACTACAGTTACTGCCATAAATACTACTGTTACTGACATAAATACTACTTTTCCTGCCATAAACACTACTGTGACAAATACAAATAGTACTGTTCCTGCTATGATGACAGATACAACAGTTAGTGTATAAGTACAATAGTCTAACAAAAATGTGCTCCTCCCATGAATGACCGTTTGTGGAATCCTGTCTCACCTTGAACTGGGAGCTGACTGTGGGTCGTCTGTGTTTGGAGCTCGTCTTCAGTGTGTCCTGTTTGTTTCTGCTCAACACATGTTCAAACAGATCATAGACAAAGTCCAGCCTGGAACACACACACACATACACACACACACACACATACCCAGAGAGAAGTTTAAAAACAAATTTTTTTTTTATTATCAACCACAAAAATCACAAAAGACTAACTCAAATCTTTCCAATAACAACCTAAATAAGAAAATTTTAAAAAATCAGCCTATGAAATTAGACGCACCTGCTCTCCCTCAGCAGGTTGAGGATGTCGTCTCTGAAAGTGTCTCTGTTCTTCTCCAGTGTCCCCCTCACGTCATACACCACCTGCATCAAGCCACAAGAGGGCGTCAGACACACACGAACACGCGCGCACACGAACACACACACACACACACTCACCTCTCCTGCGTAATGTCTGACCCCAAAATAATGCACTGCAACACGTGGTTTGACATAGAAAGAGTTTTTCTGCAAAAACAAGTTTTTTGAATTATTCCTGTTTTTGTGTAAACATTTCTATTTTCTTAAAAGTGAAGAAAACACGGACGCACCGAGTGCTGGCTGTGGAGTTTCTCCAGTAAGGTGCCGTCTGTGGCTTTAGGGAAGTGACTCTCCTCATTCATCAGTGCCAGGAGACCCAGTTTCTATGGAAACGTCATCATCATCATCATCATCATCATCACTGTGTGTGGCTTGTTTTTCTGGAAACATCTACAGAACGCTCACCTTCTCGATCAGATCCAGACACTCGCCGTTATCCATCCAGTTAATGTCGACCCAGACCAGGCCTTCCCTGCAGGAACCAACCAATCAATCAATCAATACACAGACCAGAGCTACAGCACACAGAGAAATGGATTAATTTCACTCTCACTAACAAACAGGAGGGATCATGTTTGTCTTTTTGTTTTCCAAATACTCAGAATCATGTGTTTCAGGTGCCTGACCCTAACACTGACACTGAAATATGACTTTCTCTGAGTTTTTGTCACGTTTTGTAAACCACTCACTACCTACTACTGTTACGTGACTTCCATGTGTGAGCTCCTGAGTCTCAAATGATCACTTTTTGTTCTAAAACATCCATCGTGTGAAAAAACCACCTCCACCTACTTGTTGTACTCAAGTTGCTCCAGGGAGAAAATGTGCTTGTTAAAATATTCTTGAAGCTTCTCGTTTGCATAGTTGATGTTGAACTGCTCAAAGCGATTGACCTGCAGGAGAATCAGGAGTTTAAAGCAGAAAGATGAAGAATCTGTCACACGGTGGCTTTTTATTGATTCTGTCCAACGCACCTCGAAGTTCTCAAATCCAAAGATGTCCAGGATGCTGATGGACTTGAAGTCTTCTCTGCCCCTGATGCGGTTGTTGAGTTTGCAGATGATCCAGTTGAAACACTGAGAATAAAGTGCCATGGCCATGGAGTCTCTGGAGTCGACCGCCTGCCGAGAAACCGCAGCAATAACAAGAGTTTCAGGAGCAGAAAAACAAGAAAAACGACCAGTAAACATAAAAAGACGATAGCACACAAAGGGCGAAACAGATTTTTCGCGGCATGAGATTTACATTCAAAGACCAGAGGGTTTGAGTTAGAGGAACTTAAGTCGATGTTCACGCCTCCAATTTACACACACACTTTTCATACAGCACTCACACACACACGCACACACTGCTGCTTCCATCACTAAGTTCTAATGTCTTATTTTTAAAATCCTTTGTTCAGATTGACGTCAGTGACACAAAGTGACCACACGAGGCAGCAGAGGAGCAGCAGCTAAAATCACTGGTTTTCTCTGTGAGGTAGACGAGGTGAAGATATCGTAGACTTTAACAGATGTTCATTTAATAAAGTGAGTCTTCTGTAAGTGGATAAATCATGGACAGGTGGTGCTCACAGCACTTTTACGACGACAAAAACAAACTTTCCTATCTTACGATAGATGATGATTGATTTTAGGAGATTATGAAAGAGTGTGGATCACTCACCTGTTCTACAGTGAGCGGTGTGCAGATCTCCTCGCCCCTGAGGATCATGGACCGGTGAGTCAAAACCTCTGCCAGCTGCTCAGAGTTCAGGCCCAGGAGGTCTGCCGTCCAGCTGAGAGCTGCAGATTTCAGCAGAACATGGACATTAGAGCAGAACACGGACCTTAGAGCAGAACACAGACCTTAGAGCAGAACATGGACATCAGCAGAACATGGACGTTATATCAGAACATGGACGCCAACAGAACATGGACGTTAGAGCAGAACATGGACGCCAGCAGAACATGGACGTTGGAGAGCAGAACATGGACGTTAGAGCAGAACATGGACGCCAGCAGAACATGGATGTCAGCAGAACATGGACGCTAAAGCAGAACATGGACGCCAGCAGAACATGGACGCGTAGATCAGAACAAGGACGCCAGCAGAACATGGACGCGTAGAGCAGAACATGGACGCTAGAGCAGAACATGGACATCAGCAGAACATGGACGCAGCAGAACATGGATGGCAGAACATGGACGCCAGCAGAACATGGACGCAGAGCAGAACGCGGACGTAGAGCAGAATCATGGACGCAGAGCAGAACGGACGCGTTAGAGCAGAACATGGACGCCAGCAGAACATGGACGCCAGCAGAACATGGATGTCAGCAGAACATGGACGTCAGAGCAGAACATGGACGTCAGAGCAGAACACAACGAGAGCAGCTGATCAGCAGAACAGAACGAGAGCAGCTGATCAGCAGAACACGAGCTGATCAGCAGAACATGGATGTTAGAGAAGAACACAACAAGAGCAGCTGATCAGCAGAATACAACGAGAGCAGCTGATCAGTAGAACACAATAAGAGCAGCTGATCAACAGAACACAACACGAGCAGCTGATCAGCAGAACACAACGAAAGAAGCTGATCAGCAGAACACAGCAGAAGCTGATCAGCAGAACACAACAAGAGCAGCTGATTACCAGAACACAGCGAGAGCAGCTGATCAGCAGAACACAACGAGCAGCTGATCACCAGAACACAACGAGCAGCTGATCACCAGAACACGAGAGCAGCTGATCACCAGAACACAACGAGCAGCTCAGAACACAACGAGCAGTTGATCACCAGAACACAACGAGAGCAGCTGATCACCAGAACACAACGAGAGCAGCTGATCAGCAGAACACAACGAGAGCAGCTGATCACCAGAACACGACTGACTGACCTGACTTGGAGGACACTTGAGCTCCTCCTGCTGTCATGAACTCGATGTTCCCCGCGTGAAGAACCACTGCCAGCAGACGGAGGATCTCCCCGATGTTCTCCTCAGTGAACTGCATCGTTCTCATTGCATTCTGGGAAAAAAACAAACACACACAGGAAATCGGTGAGTTCCTCGTGTGGTTTGTGAAGAAGTCATTATGAATTCCTCTGAAACCACTGAGAGTTCTGAAGCCCCGCCCACACAGAGACGGTGTTTCAGGAGCAGATATGTGTGTGTGTTCTACCAGGACGTCGTGGAAAGTGTCTTTGTCGTTGATGGTGTTGTCGTTGACGGTGTTGTCGCTGATGCAGCTCGACTGCCTCAGGTAATGGTAGCTGTCGGCGTTTGTTAACCGAAGCGTTTCTGTGGACGACAGAGACCACATTTCTAACATCATGTGACAAACTGTGATGAAGGAGAAGGTGGGCGTGCTTCCTCTCACCTCTCTGCTGGTTGGTGGCTCCTGCTAACAGAGCGTAGAAGATGTGGTAGTTTCTCTCTCCTGGGTTCTGTCGGACCACACGATTCTGTCAATGAAAACCAACAATGAAACACTCGTGACACACAGTCGTCTTTGAGACCAAACACATGACACAGTCAACAGATGAACGATCAAAGATTCTGTCAAACACTGTGCAGCTCTGGTTTTAAAGGTTCAGCTTCAGGTTTACAAGAAGACTCACCTTTTCTAGAAGATCTGACGTCAGGAAAAAAAGTGTCTGTCAAGGCTCACAACAGAGAGACAAAGAGACAGAGTGACAAAGAGGCAGAGAGACAAAAAGACAGAGAGGCAGCGAGACAAAGAGACAAAGAGGCAGAGAGACAAAAAGACAGAGGGATTAAGAGACAGAGAGGCAGCGAGACAAAGAGACAGAGGGACAAAGAGGCAGAGAGACAAAAAGACAGAGGGACAAAGAGGCAGAGAGACAGAGGGACAAAGAGGCAGAGGGACAAAGAGACAGAGTGACAAAGAGACAAAGAGGCAGAGGGACAAAGAGGCAGAGAGACAGAGGGACAAAGAGACAGAGAGACAGAGGGACAAAGAGGCAGACAGACAAAAAGAAAGAGAGGCAGAGGGACAAAGAGGCAGAGGGACAGAGAGACAGGACGTGACACTGACACAAACACCACAAAGACGGAACATCAGAGCGTCCAGTTAGCATATCGATATCGCTAGACACAGTTTCAGGTTATTTGGAGGATACAGTCGACGATCCGGCCTCCCTGGATGTTTCCCTTCTGGCTGAAGTGCAGCTGGACGAACTTCCCGAAACGGCTGGAGTTGTTGTTATAGACGGTCTTGGCGTTTCCGAAAGCCTCCATGATGGGACTGAGAAGCAGCGCAGACGTTAGTCAACCAGCAGGCGCACAATAAGATACGTTTATATTAAGATGAACCTGACCTGCTCTCCAGCAGTGCCTCCTCCACATGTGACGTCCCGTCTCTGGAAGACGTCTCCAGTGAGTGCTGACTCATGGACGACAGGAACTTCAGGATGAGTTTGGTGCTCTCGGTTTTTCCCGCTCCGCTTTCTCCACTGACGACAGAAACACAACAACAATGCTGATGAGTCCACAAATGTCCACAAAAATTCACTGGACCAATTATTTTCTCGTTGTTAGTGAAAATATGTCAAATAAAAGCAGGACAATGGTAGCAGTATCAAAAGTAAAAAAAAATTTATTTGTTTATTTGCAGCTCATCAAAGCTCCTGAAACACTTCAATTTGTGCTTTTTAATAACAAGTTAAGTTTTTATGCAAATTTACAATTTTTTTGTGACATTAGCAACATGAATTCCTCTGTTTCCTTCGTATCCAGCACACCGACAGACAAAAGGCTCCGCCCCATTTGTTTCATAAACAGTAAGTATAAAAGTAGGAATATAATCTATACGTCGCAGTCCCGCTGGTCAAAGCTCCGCCCACAGGAACTTATTGTCTCTGCCATTTCGGTGATGCTTTTACTCTGATATTTGCGATGCTTGACGTGGCTCACATGCTAAAAACAAACAAACAAACAAACAATCTGTGATAATGTTTTATTTCTTCTTTCCATGAAATCAAATCTAATTTCCTTTTTTTGTCCCAACAGCAACAACAACACAAGAAGAAATTATGAAAACGCACACAACAGGACCTGAAACACAACAACACACAAAAGAAACAGCATCATATTGAATGTTTTAGCTTCAGGTTTCTGTGCTGACGACATGTCACATGCTCTGCAGGGAGTCCTGACCCTGCCTGTGTGTGTGTGTGTGTGTTTATTTAAGGTGTGGCTGTGTGTGTGTGTGTGTGTGTGTGTGTGTTTGCCTGCAGGTTGTGTGCACTTGGATTAAACGGTTGCTGCAACTTCAAACAGAAAAACGAGTCAGATGTGAATCAGCTACTGTCAGCTGACACACACACACACACACACACACACACAGCCAGCAGAGGGCGCACTGTCTCAATCATAACCTCATCATTTATTCTGTGAAGGTGTTAGAAAACTTCACTGTCCTGTTTCAGCTCATGTTTGAGGGAATTCAAACCTGCGGCCACGTGTTGTGTTGCTTTCAGGCACAAAGACATGCATGCACGCACACGCACAAACAAACACACACACACACACATACACACACACACACTCTTTGTATTTATGAATGAAAGCAGAAACCAGAGTGGCTTTGGTTTATATGACGCAATAAAACACAAGAAAAACAATGATCAACACTGAGTAAAATGTTTAAATGTAGCAGTTTTGTCTCATGTAACATTATCATCAACATCATCATCATCAACATCATTCCTTCACTCTCCACTCAAACCCTCTCAGGTTGGTTTTCGGCTGCAGGGTTTTTGTTTCCACAGATGCCAAAGCAATGAACACACACCCAACTCTCAGGGTCAGGAGGTCAACTATGGACCGCAGGGGTCAAGTCACACACACACACACACACAGAGTCAGCCCTAAAATCCACACTTCTGGACGTCAAAGAGTTTGATTATTGAGGTTTGACCTTTAACCTTTAGATATTTTCTACAAACAAGTAACAGTAACAACAACAGTAACAACGTCAGTTTAAGTCTACGTCCGTCTCACAGTGAGATAAACACATGAACACATTCTTAATCTGACGTAGATTTTATTCCAGCCGAGGCTCAGACGTGTTCACTGAGTCTCAGCAGGTCAGGATCAGAACCATGTGCTAAAAACCTGACTCAGCACTTTTCAACAATCTTCTGTGTTCTGGTCTCAGGTTTTCCAGCACATGCAGGAGAACCTGGTCTCAGCCGGACTCTGACTCATCACTGAGGTGAGCGGGAGAAACAATGACAACATGAGATGAAGTTTTCCCTTAAATCTGCAGCTCAGGTCCTGAGTGTGAGTGAGTGAAAATGCTGCGCGTTAATGAGCAGATGCTGCTCCCTCCTCCTCCTCATCTGCTTCTGCACGAGCTCCTGTTTCAGGCTCCTCCTCCTCTGCTTCTGCATTGGCTCCTGTTTCAGGCTCCTCCTAGCCTCCTCCTGGATCTGATTACCCATAATCCTTAGATCCAGTGCAAAAAAAGGAGCGCTTCCTGCCTCGTCTGAAAGTGCAAGGTTGCAATTTATAGCTGATCTTACACACACACACACACACACACACACACACACACACACACACACACACACACACACACACACACACACGCACACACACACACACCCACACACACAGTGAAATTACCCTTTCTGTGTATGTGTGTTTGTGCGTGGGTATTACTAATGTTGTGGGGACCTAAAACTGTTTACACAGTCACATTTTGGGGACTTGTCTTCCTTGTGGGGACAAAAAGCAAGTCCCCACAACGTAAATGACTACATTTTAAGGTGAAGATATGTTTTACGGTTAGGTTGAGGTTAGGGGTAAGGTTAGGGTCAGGGTTAGGATTAGGCCAGTAGTAATTGTGGTTAGGGTAAGTCTCCAAGAAATGAATGTAAGTCAATGCAATGTCCCCTCAAGTTATGAATGTCCAACATGCGCGTGTGTGTGCGTGTGTGTGTGTGTGTGTGTGGCCGATGGGTAGCAGCATGTTACATGTTTTATGATGGTCTGTTCCAAAATCACTTTGGTGTTTCTTTGTGAGTGTGTGTCTCTGTGTGAGTGAGAGTGTGTGTGTCTGTATGTGTGTGTCTCTGCGAGTGTGTGTCGAAGTTGCTGAAAAAATGAATCATGGGGGACTGAAAGCGTTAAACAACTGCAACCCTTCATAAAACTGAAGAGCATGATGACTACATAGTTGAAATGATATGGAACTATATTTCCTATCGCGCTCTCACACTCCAGTCCACTGTCGGCCAGGGAGAGGACCCGCGAGGGGATCCTTCTGCACATTCTCAGTTTTTTGTATGTGTATGTGTTATTTTTTATTGTGTCAGAGCCACTCAATATACTGTTATGCAGTGCATATTGTAATGTACCCAGCACTTTTCAAACCACACTCAAGCTCGGGGGCTTACAACATAGGCCTACCTTACAACATAGGCCTAGCTTACATGAAAACCAAATCCATTCGTTTGGTCCTTCCAAGTAGGCAATGGCAGCGTAGTAAATTTTGTCCTTTGATTTGAATTCCAAAAGAAGTCCTTTCTCTATGGATGTCAGTACCAAAGCTCCTAGGCGATCCTGACCAGTACTGGTTCTGACTCACTTCAGAGACGAGTAAGACCGCTCCACGGTCACTTAAGTGTCACAAAGTGCAGCAGGTCTGATGGGCTCCTTGTTGTACGTGACTGTCAGTTCAATCTTGAGCCTGCAGAAGTCAAAGTGCAGCCCGTAGATTTCACTGTGCAGCTTCCGGTACGCTGTGCGCACGTCTCCAACTAATAAGAATTTCCGGTCTTGAAATGTCTTTCCACTTTCAGAACCTTTTCTGTTAATTCCAGTTCTGAAATTGGACTTCAATTTTTTATTATTTGAAGTTTTTCTGTGAAAGGCCGCCTTGACAAAGGTGATGCTATCAAGCTAGCCACAACACCGCTCTTGTCTCCAGCCGCCATTTTACTGTCTCTCAACCTCTCTCAGCACTCTGGGGGTGCGGGGTCTAGTTAGACCTGCACTGTTAGGACTTCTCAAAGGCCGACGATCTTTTGTTTTTGGCCCGCCCACTTAAAATCAAACCGTGATTGGTCAATTTTCCCATCACTCTCCAAACCAAAACACATAGCTTGGCCTTCTCCGGGTATTCGAGAAGTCCTAACCAATGAATGAGCCAGCTAACCGGGCCTAATAGAGGCGGACAATTCTGATTGGATAACATGTTTCAGGACAGTAACCCTTTCATTGCTGATGGGAATTTGACAGTAAATTTAACTTTAGAACATAGATGAGAGAAAATTTATTAAATTAAATGAGATTACTGCTAAAAGTAGTTTACTGCTACTGCTGCTGATGAAAAAAAATACAAAAACTATGCAACCAAATGGTTGTTTTTGTATGAGTTGGTGACAGATTTAGTGGTGAAGAGCAAACAGGAGCTGAGTGCAGTGAAGTTTGCTGCCTTCTCTGTGGGAACAATGGTGACTCTGTGCACAACATGATAATAATGTTTGTGTTTACTCCTCGCTGTGCGCGTGGCTGCGCGGATATTCTTCCCGCTGACCAACGTCCTGTCGCACAAAGAGCCTCTGTGTCCTGAGCAGGAGACGACGTGGTCGCTTTGATTTTATTCAGGTTAAAAATACAGAAGATCATACTGCGTTTAAATGATAATGGATAAAAAATCCCTAAGAAGTTAGTGATGGATTTGTTCCCTTTGTGTTTTCACTGAGAGCAAGCGTGCCAGGTTAGCAGCAGGGGGCGCTGACAGTGCAGTCAGTGCCTCGTAACAACCAGCTGTCAATAAACTTAATGAGGAAAGCAAAAGGGACATAAAAGGAACATACGTGTTCATACGTGTCACTTTTATTGGCCACAAGGCCAATAAAAGTGCACTGTAAAATAACGGCAGCAAATTTGCATGTAATTGCAGCCTGAACCAAACACCTGTGAACGACGCTTGACACCTCTGAGAGCAGTGAACGACGCTCGCGTCTCTGAGAGCAGTGAACGACGCTCGCGTCTCTGAGAGCAGTGAACGACGCTCGCGTCTCTGAGAGCAGTGAACGACGCTCGCGTCTCAAAGAGCAGTGAACGACGCTCACGTCTCTGAGAGCAGTGAACGACGCTCGACGCCTCTGAGAGCAGTGAAGTAGAATTTGGAACTTTAAGTAGAATTTGGAACTTTAAGTAGAATTTTGAACTTGAAGTGGAATTTGAAACTTTAGGTAGATTTTGGAACTTTTAAGTAGATTTTGGAACTTTAAGTAGAATTTGAAACTTTGAGTAGAATTTGTAACTTTAAGTAGAATTTGGAACTTTTAAGTAGATTTTGGACTGGATTTTGGTCGTGCTCATGACTCTTCAGTGACGACACTCTGACCAATCAGTGACCTTCAGTCTGTTGACATGAACTCAGCTGAACCTCGTCAGAGCAGAAACTAAAAAAAACAGCAGGTACCAGGTTCTATCTGAGTGTGATTAAAGTGCTTTTTTAAAGAAAAGTGAAGTGATTATGTTTTACCTGATGAGCACACACTGGTTATGAAGCCTCTTCCACAGCGAGCGGTAGCACTCGTTGGCGACAGCGTAGATGTGCGGCGAGATTTCACCGAGGTGGCGTCGACTGTAAAGTTCCACCGTGGAACTGTCGTAAAGACCAGGGAGCGTCTGGTATGGATTCACTGCCGCCAGGATGGAGCCGATGTACGTCTGTGAATTAGGAGAGAGATTAGGAGAGTTAAAGGTCCAGTGTGTGAGAATTAGTGACATCTAATGGTGAGATTTGGGATTAATAAAGTAGACAGTAAAGTAGCTGAAAAGTCAGAAAATGAATTAATTTTAATTATGAATAAAAACACATCTATTATCAGAGTACACTTTAAAAGAAAGAGTTGGGGAATAAAAAGTCATTGCATATGATTCATTTGATTGACTTTGACATGAAAGAATGACTTCAGGTTGTCTTTACTCGCCTTTTTAAGGCAGCGACTGAACTTATTGAAGTTTTGGTGTGTTTTGTGACTTGAGGCTGAAGGAAACATGTGAAACTGTGTGTGCGTGTGTCGTCCACCACAGGTTAACTACTGTGAAACAAACTCCACCCCCACCAGAGTATCACGTTCCTCTCGTCACCTCTGTGGTACGACGGTGAAACTCCAAGTATCTGACACTGCATGAGGAGAACGAGGGGTTAATCACATCAGCCCTGACATGAGACTGGCAGCAGTTAGTGCTCAGCAACACTCTGCTGCTGCTGCTGTTACTGCTGCTGCTTTTACTGCTTCTCTTACTGCTGCTGCTGCTGTTACTGCTGCTGCTGTGGTAACCGCTACCAGGTTCTCAGCAGCGACAAATCTAATTGAGTCCAAATGTTTGTAATTCATGCAGTAAAGCTTTTACCATTTAAAACACACCCACCCACCCAGACACACACACACACTCGTTCAGCTCGGATCCATCAGAGGAAACATAAACAATCACTAGTTACTGAGATGTTCAATGTTTTCAACTTTTTAATAATATTATTTTTAATGATGAAATTAATCCACAAAATGTCATGATAAGAGGAACTGGTACAGTGAGGGACACTCACTCTCCCACACCAAAGTCTACAGAGAAAGTCTGTGATTTTAGCTGCTGATCCTCTACTGCCTCGTGTGGTCACTGAGGAATGTCAAAATTAGATATTTCAAAAGCCGAATTTGACTAAATCATACATTACAAGTTAGTGATGGAGGCAGCAGTGGATCAACAACTCCTGTGTGTGTGTGTGTGTGTGTGTGTGAGATGTTAAAATCACTGATTTTTTTCTGGTGTAGGAGAGTGTGTGTGTGTGTGATGTTAAAATCACTGATTTTCTCTGGTGTGGGAGTTGATGACATTAACACTCACACCCTTTTTGCACATCTGCTCACGACCTGAAATCCTGAAATCAGATCCATGTGAAACTTAAACTTACATAGAAAACCCAACAAACAACAAACGAACGACTTGATTTTTCTAATTCACCTAATGTGAACTCTGTGTCTGTGGCTCCTGAATTTGTCATGTAAATATCTCAACAACTGCCATTCAAATGTATTTGCATGCAGCAGCAGAAACAGCAGCAGCAGCAGCGGAAAAACAGCAGCAGTAACAGTAACAGCAGCAGCCAGTAATAACAGCAGCAGAAACAGCAGCAGTAACAGTAACAGCAGCAGCAGAAACAGCAGCAGTAACATCAGCAGTAACAACAGCAGCAGTAACAGTAGCAGGAAAAGCAGCAGCAGAAACAGCAGCAGCAGCAGCAGTAATAAGCAGCAGCAGTAATAACAGCAGCAGAAACAGCAGCAGTAACAGTAACAGCAGCAGTAACAGTAGCAGCAGAAACAGCAGCAGTAACAGCAGCAGTAACAGTAATAGCAGTAACAGCAGTAGTAACAGCAGCAGTTACAGAATGTAGGTCAGTCAGTCAGTGGTTGTGTGAGCGAAGATTAAGTGTCAGAGGTTTAATGAGCTCCAGGTGACGAGGACATCTGTTTGTACAAGAGGGGGAGGGGCTACAATCAGGGTGGGCAGGGCTACTTAATGTAAACAAACCTCACCTGCAGTTTCTCTTGTTTACACCAGGAGAAACAGACACATAAAGAGAACCTGTATGAACTCACTGGCCACTTTATTAGGTACACCACAACCACTGTGTGTGTGTGTGTGTGTGTGTGTGTTCATCTTGATTTGTACTCATTTGATCGCAGAAGTGTTTCAGTTGTTCACACTAACACAACGAGCAGAGTCTCTGAGAGTGGGACAGATAAATAATGCAATAAGAGACAAATGAACAACAGATGGAAGAAAAAAGAAGAAGAAGAAGAAGGAGGAGGAGAAGGAGGAGGGAAGAAAAGAAAAACTCCAGAGAGCCTGAGTGACGGCAGGAAATGTAAGCGAGCGAGGAGAGGATACACGCCACATTCCCACAGTCGCTGTGTCACCCAGACAAATGTGTTATTGTTTAATTTCATCTGTGAGCACCGCTCTGCTGCTTATTGTTGTTTTTAACAGGAAGTGACATCGTCTCGTCATAGCAGAAACTCTTTTTTCTCTTCACTAGGAAATAAATCAATCTTTGTAGGTTATAGTCTGCTCATACATTAGTAAACCACTCACTCTCCCACACCAAAGTCCACAGAGAAAATCAGTGATTTTAGCTGCTGCTCCGCTGCTGCCTCGTGTGGTCACTTTGTGTCACTGACATCAATCTGAACAAAAGATTTCAAACACTGAAGAGACAAAATCAGACAATTGAACTGAGTGATGGAGGCAGCAGTATGTGTTTTTGTGTGAGTGTGTGTGCGTGTGTGTGTGTGGGAGAGTGATTGAGTGAAATATGCTGGAACGATGCATGGAAAAAAACCATAGAAAGTGTGTGTGCAGTTTAATATCAGTCTAAAGATGAAGCTAAATCCAAGTGAAGTTTCCACCTTTAGATGACGTGACTCTGAATGTGTGTGTCTGACATTTAGGACAAAAAAGAGGAAAGAGAGGTGATCACATGACCCTGAGAGACAGAGAGAGAGAGGGAGAGAGAGAGGGAGAGGGAGGAAGAGAGAGAGCGGAGTGGAGGTGTTGACACTGGAATGGAATCTGTGTGTGTGTGTGTGCATGCTTCAAATGGAATCCACAGAATAGACGAGTGAGGCCACCAGTCGACAGCACAGCTGGTTACAATCACAGGAGCTGAAACTGCACACTCACACACACACACACACACACGCACGCACACACACACACACACACACGCACATGCACGCATAAACACACACACACACACACACACACACACACACAGAGTCTGGTAGCCTCAGGGCTAAATTCCCAATTTATCTCGCGGTGTCATGCCACTGACGGCAGCTTTAGCCGAGGATAACTGTGCTAACCTCGCAGTTTAAAACACACATACACAGAAGACACACACACACATACAGACACACACACACACTATTGCCTCCATCACTAAGTTCTAATGTCTTATTTTGGTGAATTCGGCTTTTGAAATATCTAATTTAGACATTCCTCAGAGACACAAAGTGACCACACGAGGCAGCAGAGGACCAGCAGCTACAATCACTGATTTTCTCTCTGGACTTTGGTATGGGAGAGTGAGTGTGTGTGTCTGTGTGTGTGGGAGAGTGAGTGCTTTACAAACTTCAGTTTCTTGTTGGAAAAGTCACCATCTCTCTCTGGCTCTCAGCAGCAGGGGGCCGCTCACAGTGCGACACCTCGGTCGTGACACTTGCTCTAAGTTTAATCATAAACTCTGAGATGATGATCAGAGTGAACTCCTCTGACTCTGACTGAAGTCAGCAGGGGTGCTTTGACAAATTCCAGGGGCCTCTAACAGGTTATGACATTGGGGCCCCCGTCGCTCTTCACGCATTTGCACACACTTCAACTTTATCTGCCCTCTTTTCACAGTGGGGGGGGGGCTTCCGTCCGTCCCCTAAAGAACAAACTCCCAGACAGATGAGTGTCTCTGCATGTCTTCATTCACTCACAGGCAGCTGGAAAGTAAACACTGGTGTCAGAAGGACTGTGGGAGGAGCCACAGAGTCCACCAGCAGCCATTTTGGTTTTATTAAGAAGCAAAAAGATACTCTTAATAACTGTGTTTACATCATCTCACCACTGTCTCCACCAGGAGGAGCGACTGAGTCACCAAGCAGTTTGTTTTAATATTTACCTTTTCTTTCTGACGTGACTCCACAGTAGCTGCTAACACTGACGTGACGGCGTGTAGCCATGGTAGCTGCTAACACTGACGTGACAGCGCGTAGCCACGGTAGCTGCTAACACTGACGTGACAGTGCGTAGCTATGGTAGCTGCTAACACTGACGTGACAGTGTGTAGCTATGGTAGCTGCTAACACTGACGTGACAGCATGGAAGAGGAGGAGGAGCAGGAGGAGTGGCTGTGAAGAACTGATTGGATAATTTCAACCATACGAGAACATTCATTTGTTCTTTAAGTAACCAAATGGCATTTGACAGAGGTTAGTGTGGTTAGTGTGTGTGGTTAGTGTTTGTGTGTATGTGTGTGTGTGTGCCTGCGTGTGTGTATGTGTAGCACACAAAGACGTCTTTGTCGTCAGTTTGTTTTGCAGCTGAGTCTTTTGCCGAGTCAGTTTTTGTTCATTAGTTAAACGAAAATGAGACAGTGATGTTTGAGACTCTCTCTGTGTTCTGTTGTTGTTGAAGCTGTTTTCTCCACTGACCTACAGTACTGCTGCTGCTACTTCTGCTGCTGCTGCTGTTACTGCTGCTGCTGCTGTTACTGTTGTTACCGCTGCTGCTGTTACTGTTGCTGCTGTTACTGCTACTGCTGCTGCTGCTGCTGGTACTTTTTCCAGTGTTTGAATTAAAGTCATAGTTAAAGATTTTTGGGGTCGTATGAGATTCATTGTGTGTTTTAGATAGAAAATAGAAAATAGAATAAACTGTTATACACTTTACTTTTCAACGGGAAACATGAGTTTTTGTTGCTTTGTAAAACAATTACCCTCCCACACCAAAGTCCATAGAGAAAGTCTGTGATTTTAGCTGGTGCTGCTGCTCCTCTGCTGCCTCTTGTGGTCACTTTGTGTCACTGAGGTCAATCTGAACAAAAGTATTCAAAAGCCGAATTTTACAAAATAAGAAATTAGAACTTAGTGATGGAGGCGGCAGAGGATCTCCTGTGTGTGTGATGTTAAAATCACAGATTTTCTCTATGGACTTTGGTGTGGGAGAGTGAGTGGTTTACAAACTTGAATTTCCTGTTTAAAAAAAGGCAGTTTTATGGTAAAATAAAGCAGCTTACATATTGATATCATATGGACTTCAGGTGATGTAGCTTGAATTTTCTGTGCCGACACATTTCCTCACACAACCACACACGAACAGCAGCGTGTTGAATACCACAGCTCTGTGACAGATGATGATGATTCCAGAACCTTCAGATCCGTCTCACTGATCTGACTCGTCTTCTTTTTTAATCTGACGTTTATCTCTGTTGTTACACAGCCACTGAACAAACGTCAGGCTGTCATGGGAGATTCAGACGTCTTTGAGAGAAGCCGGTGAACCTCGACGCCACCGAACATGAGAACACACACACACTGAGAGCAGGTGAACGTAAACGTGTTACTCACATAGATGTGTCTCTGCTTGTAGCGCAGGAACAGGTTGTGCATGATGGCGCCGTCGTGAAGGTCCTCCAGCGTGGCCATGTCCTCCACTCCTGCGATGCTGCTGTGGTGCATGGGCTGCACCTTCTGCCTGGTGAGAGCATTCTGTTTGTACGTGTACACCTGTGACGCGGGAACAAGAGAAAACGGCTTATTAAAAAATAGAGAATCTTTTGCTATGAGCACATGCTGGAAAACTAAATATTTGATTTTTGTTTAAATTAAGAAAATCTGGGACATAATATAAATTCCAGATATCAGAAAAGTTGCACACTGAGAATAAAGAATATGTAGAACAGGGGATTTATACTTAATTCGTACAGTTGCACGCTGCAGTTTAAACTGGAAATGAAATTTGGCTTCTATTTCCCACTGAACTTTTCACTAACGCTGAACAATGAAAATTGCAATGACTGAAAATTACAATCACAAAAATCATGAAAATTTCCTCACTTTCTGAAAATGTCTGTACTTTCTAAAAAATGCCCTCGTTTTTTGAAAATGTCCTCACTTTCTAAAAAATGTCCTTGCTTTTTGAAAATGTCCTCACTTTCTAAAAAATGTCCTCGCTTTTTGAAAATGTCCTTGCTTTCTGAAAATGTCCTCGCTCTCTGAAAATGTCCTCGCTTTTGAAAATGTCCTCACTTTTTGAAAATGTCTTCACTTTCTAAAAAATGTCCTTGCTTTCTGAAAATGTCCTCACTTTCTAAAAAAATGTCCTCGCTTTTTGAAAATGTCCTCGCTTTCTGAAAATGTACATTTGTTGGTGGATCTTTTCAGATTGGACATGTGCAAGCCACTGCATATTCCCAAAGATTCTGCTCTCTACAGACCATATCACCAGGTGCTTCTGTTCTCATTTAGTGAGCTCCTACTCCAATGAGCTGTGGCTTCTCTTCAGTTCCTTTGTCTGAGCCTCCAAACCTGTCTGGTTTGGTTAGCAGCCAAGTCCTCCAATGCTAAGCTCAGCTTTTCGTGCTTTGAGGTCTTGACGCAGAGCAGAATCTTCTGACTCTTTCTGGTAGAAATCAGACTGAAGCTTAGCGGGATTCTCCCGACTTTGCACCAAGGTCTTCTGCAGCTCTGCAGTCTGGGCCTTTCCTGACTCTTTGCTGTAGAAGTCAGACTGAAGCTTGGTTCTTTACAGAGCTCAGCTCCTTGCTGAGGCCATCTGGGGCCTCAGTTTATGCTGTTCGTCTACCTTCTTGACATTGACTTCCTGCAACTCTGTCACTTGACCATTCAGTTTCTTCTGCTCCACTTCAAAGGACTCTGTGGGACCCGCTTGCGCCTGGATTCTCTCCCAATCAGCCTTCCGGTGCCAATAGTCCCTCCTGTTCCCGGAGAACTTAGGCAAGCTTATCGGTTTGATCTTCGGGTCGGGCCCACTGAGAGTTTTCTTCTCCCCCTGTGACTGTACCGAAGTTGCTATTGGGCACAGTACTCCTTTCTCCTATGCTGAAGTGGACGGGAGCAGCGTGTCTAGTAAGTCTTGGCATACTAGTGAGGGTTGGAGGTCAGGCAAAACTGACATTAGGTCTACGGTTAGGTTGTTGAGGCTACGGAGGAGGGCTGGTAACACATCCAGTACTCTGTCAGTCAACAGGCGGAGAAACAATAGCTGAGTGGGTGTGAACAGGTGGGATGGTACTAGCACAGGTTCCTGGTCGGGTATGCCTCTCTGAGTTCATGTTTTCACCGCAGTATATTTTCCCTCCTGAGTGCCTCAACCTGATCGAAAGCCGAATTGAACTGTGTCACGAGGGCCTCTATAGCAGGATTAGCATCCTTGAACCACAGTATCTCCATAGTCTGCCGTTGCACAATGGCGTCCCTATTTGCTAGGGCGTTGCTCAGTTCACAGTTATCGTCTGTTGGGTCTACCTGTCCCAGTTCTTCGATACATTCATTGCAGGCATCGGCAAAAACACCATAATCGCTGTTCAATCCTGCCAACTCTTCTGACAATCCATCTTTACTTGGATTGCCAGCGTAGACATTAGACAGTTAATACGCGTTGTCAGGTTCCGCTGCGGATTTGACCGTCTCCGCTGTAGGCTTTCCAGATCTGGCTTGTTGTCTGCCATTTTACTTCTTTGAACTCCTGACTCACTCCAGAATTGGAATTGTTCAAAGGATATGATTCTCTCAAAAAGTGTGTTTCATTGCCAATGACTCGTTTAAAGGATTCAGTTCTTTGCAAATAACTCGTCCATGAATGGCACACGAATGTCCACGCCCCCAGCTGTCGATGTCACAATGTCACAGTCTGTGAGGCTCTTCCGTAGCACAGTTAGTGGCTTAACGGTTTAGCTCTCCAGCCCAGAAGAGCTGGTGGTCTCAGTGGCCTCTCAGTGGTCTCAGGGTCACATTCAGTAGATGAGTACACAGTTTTACTGACAGACAGTCAACAGACAGACAGTCAGTGGAGGGACAGACAGTCAGTGGAGACTGACAGACGTCTCACCCGTCCCTCTGTTGTTCTTCAGTAAATAAATGAAAAAATCGAACATGACTGTAAATTAGTCGTTAGCTTTGGTCGCTGTTTGTGTTTAATCTCATTTTCATATGTGGACACTATTCATCTCCCTGTCTCTGCTGGACAATGTTGGCCATAGCTTTAAAGCTCAGTCCCAGTAAGCTCTGACCTCTGACCTCTGTCCACTCTCCTCTGACTTTGACCTCATTAGGTCTCTAATTGGACTGGTTGTCCTGGTAAAGATGAAGAGGAGGCGCTCCCACACCAAACCTCATAGAGACAAACAGTGATTGTGACAGGATCTGCTGCTCCTCTGCTGCCTCGTGTGGTCACTATGTGTCACTGATGTCAATCTGAATAAAGGATTTCAAACACTGAAGTCACAAAATCAGACATTTGAACTTAGTGATGGAGGCAGCAGTGTGTGTGTGATGTTAAAATCACTGATTTTCTCTCTGGACTTTGGTGTGTGTGTGCGTGCGTGTGTGTGTGTGTGAGAGAGTGAGTGGTTTACAAACAGATAAAGACGTGAACATGTTCTTACGTACTAACTGAGACGTTCCATTGAGAGTTAGCGACTTATTTTTTCTTTCTATTTTGTCCACTCTTTGTTTCTTGTGTAGCTGTTGTTATTATTATTAGTATTATAATTATAATTATCATCATTATTATCATTATTAATGTTGTTATGATTCTTTAATCATGTCAGGTTACAGAGTTCCTCTCGTCTTCCTCAGGTTTCAGACAGACTCCTCCCTCTAAGCTGACAGCAGGACAATACATGGTGAGATGAATGGTGAAGTGCAGCTGTTGCTTTTGATGATGATGTGGGAGGGGGTGGAGCCTGAGGCGGCTTACCTGGACAGTGTGTCTCCTTTGTCCTTTTTTAAAAACTCTTCCTCCTCCTCCTCATGAGTTAGAGTTGTTAATAAAGCGAGTGCAGACAACATATTTGACTTAATATCGTCATTAACCTTTCATAGTAATGTAAATTAAAACGGTGGGCGGAGCCTGCAGTGGCGGTCATCTGCTGTTAGGTTGAACAGATGATGTCCTTCTCCACTTACACACACACACACACGCCACACATATGTTCAGCCTCAGACATCAAACCTGTGTGACCTCTGTTAAAGGGGAGCGACGGAGGAGAAGATTAAGAAGGAGAAAAAATAAATAATAATAGGTAGGAAAAGACAAAAGAGACACAAAGAGTCAAGAAACCACGATTGATATTATTGATTAGAGACTAAATCAAGAAGCTGGACGTGTTGACGAGGACAGAAAAAGAGACAAAGAAGTAGAGGACAATAAAAGAAGTTTTCATTTCAACCCTAGAGTTATTGGAGGATAAAACGATTTTCTTTATGTTCATCTAGAAAATCCAGGTCCACGAAGGTCCAGAACCATCTATGTTCCTTGACCTCCCAATCCTGGTCCTCCATGTCCTCCATGTTTTAGATGTTTCCCGGATTGATTTCATGAATGATTTTACGATCATTAGTTTTGAAATGTGACTTTCTTATTTTTGTAAAAGAATCTCCTTGTGAACATGGTCATAGATGATGGTGTTTGTAGTTACACTGAAGACCTTCTGGACAGAAACGTCCACTTCTTCTTCCTCAGCAAAACAAACAGTAAATCTCCAGGAGAGCAAAGACTTATAATTCAGACTCAGCTCAAGATGGAGCTTAAGCCCCGATCTCCAGATGGTTGGACATTATCTCTTTGATCCATGTGTTGTCAAAACAGCAGCGCGAGCACAGGTGAAGGACGTTACTGAGCAGGCAGAGGTCACGCCAGGATTATTTAACCATTCAATATGGACGTTAATCTACCGTTCAATGTCTATAAGTTTGACCTGGAGTTACGTTCTCACAGATGTTCACACACACACAGACACACACGCACACACACATGCACACACACACACACACCCACGCACACACAGAGACTGTATGTTATAGACTTTTTTGGACTGATTTAAAAACATGGAGAAAAGACAAGTCTACATGTCAGGTTAAATGTTTAAAGTCCACAAACTGAAACCATCACAGTTCTGCTGAAACAGTTAGTCTGGGTCAGACTTGGTCAGACTTGGTCAGATGTAGTTGACCCTGGAAGGACTTTGTTAGTGTTGGTTGGCCTTGGATGACCTTGGTCAGCCTCGGTTGACCTAGGAAGGCCTTGGATGGACTTGGTCAGTCTTAGACTTAGCCAACCATGGTCAGACTTAGATGTGGTCTTGATCAGTCCTGCCACTGAGCAGCTTCACACCAGTGTGGGTGGGTGTGGTTATGGCCTCACCCTGATCTGAGTTCAGTCACAACCTGTTTATGTTTTGATATCTTAGTTCCACCTTCTTTGTCTTTAACATGAAACTTTTATAAACCCGACAGAACCACACTTACCCTCTGCCCTTCTCCACTGCTGACAGCTTTAACAAAGACTTCCTGTGTCACCGGTGAGCAGTGGATCGACTGTGTGTGTGTGTGTGTGTGTGTGTGTGAGAGCACTGCAGGATTTAGGGTCATGTTGAGCCGGCATATTGTCCTGAAGATTAAGACATTCTTATCTCCAGGCCCCGACTCGCTCACAGACTTCACCAGAGCCGCTGGTCACTGAAGCTAATGACCTGCCTGAGGACTCGGCTCAGTGTTCAGACCTGTGGTGTTGAGCTTTTTCAAGAGGTCGGAATAAGTCTATAATATAATATAAGACAGTTTTTAGCCACTTAGTCTAGGTCTACAGAATCTTTAAGAACATGTTCACACCAATTCAGGAAACTGAAGTTAGTAAACCACTCCATAGAGAAAATCATGGCCTTTGAGCTATTCCTTTAACTTGGGAGCAGTAACCTCATGAGACACTGAGGACCAGAACAGGACAGAGGACGTAAACAGGGACAGTGGCAAATGTTCACCTGGCCGTAGTCTGTGGCGAAGACGATAACTCCTCCAGAGCAGGAGGACACGGTGCTGGGAAGATACTGCTCATCCTCCCGTAACCAAACCCGCTCACCCTGCAGAGACAGAGACAGACAGAGGGCTTTAATAACCAGAGACGTGGACAGTGTCCTGACATGTACACTTATTTACATGTGTTATTAGTTCTTGGTCGTGTAAAGTTAAGTTTAATTCTTTTGCTATTAATCTCCGTGTGGAGCAGCCCAGGCTGTCGCCACGGCGATGACCTTTCCTCCAGCCAATAACAGAGACTCAGGTTTCAGATGTTTCTACCTGCATATGATTTACACAGTAAACACATGTATCCCTGTCCAACTGTGAGAGGAGACGTTTGACCAGGAAATACTGCGTCTGCAAGGCGTGACAGGCTTTAAGTCACCAAGCTAACTAGTTAGCCACTTGCAGCTGCCCGTCACCTTCAGCCCCCTTACCTAATGGCCTAATAATAATACTAATAATAATAATACATTTTATATTTTAAAACATCTCAGAGTGCTACAAAAGCAATCAGAAGGAGTTAAAAACAACAACAGTCAATAAACAATTACAGATTAAAAGATTTTTTAAGAAAACTCTCAGTCGTTTGTGAGGCCTTCAGATGTTCTGGGAGGAGCAGGAAGCTCGGCCTCCAACATGCTCGTTTCTCAGTAACGGCTAGCTTCTTTGTCTTTAAATGTATAGGTTGGTAGCTACCAAGATGGCCGCTCAGTGACTACATTTATTTACATTATTCCAGGTTTTTTCTAATATTGTTAGTTGGCGTCCAGAGGAAATTTTATTGCATCGAACTCTGTAGACTGAGCTCATGAATTCCTTAGCATGACAGGCTAACGCTAAAGGCAAAAACATATGTTTTCCCTTGGTAGTTGAGGGGGAGGGGAAGGGGCACAAATCTTTTTACCCAGGTCTGTTTTTTTAATAAGCGTGTTATTGACATGATGTCAGGAGAAGTGAGGTGGTGCAGAATGTCCTCCAACACTTTACATCTTTATATCGTCAAAAGTTGTCGCAAGTCCAGAGGACATTATTCTCACGACACCGCCGTAAACCACTGACGCTCTCGCCTCCCTTCACCTTTTCTGGTCACGTGCGTTTGTTTTCAGTGAAGCCACGATGGACATGCTTCTGTGTTCTCAGTGTTTTGAAAAAGTCCCATGTTTCCTCGTGTGTGGTCCATCGCCGTTTCCTTTGCTTGGCCCTGACCGTGAAAGCCTGGTTTTCCGCTAACAGACAGTAGGGGGCAGTGGAGACAGCTCCCCCAGTCTTCCCACAACGAGACAGGGACATTTAACCATCACAATGACTTTAAAGCTGTTAAATTAGAGTAAAAAATGACCAACACATTATGTTTGGTCTTTGTGACAAGAAGAAGAAGAAGAAGATGGAACAAAACCATGTTTCACCTTCAAAAATGTTGATGGAGTAAAATTTCAGGGACATAAAAGCAACTCAAAAGAAGCCAACTTCATTGTGATGAAATGAGCCGAACAAACAAAGGACGCGTTGGTGTCCCATTGTGACGCGGACAAAGAGGAGGCGTGTGCTGCGTCCCAGCTGGGACCACATGGACATTCCTGTCGTGCACCAGCAGAGGAATCTGATGCTGTTTGGGGTGGAGAACAGAGACCAGGGTCAAAGCCCAGACTCCCCCCACTGGCACACTTCTTTTTAAGACTTTAACACTCTTTCTCCAACAAAGACACACACACACAGAGCTACTGGTCCATTTGTAAAGCTCCACCTCGTTGTCCTCTGTCGTTCATCAACAATCATCTGAACATCAAATATTGCATTTCTTCTTTGCGGCGGCCTGAAGAAAACGAGGAACCACAGCTAATGACACTATTAACGTAAGTATGAAAACAAAAACTCAGAAGCTCCTGCAGCAGAAGCTCCTGCAGCTGAAGCTCTTTCAGCTGAATCTCCTTCAGCAGAAGCTCCTGCAGCTAAATCTCCTGCAGCTGAATCTCCTGCAGCTGAATCTCCTTCAGCAGAAGCTCCTGCAGCTGAAGCTCCTGATGAAGACCTTCAGGGTGAGACCTTCAGGATGAGACCTTCAGGGTGAGACCTTCAGGGTGAGACTTTCAGGGTGAGACCTTCAGTGTGAGTGATGGACAAATGAATAGTAGACATTTCACAAACTTCCTGGAATCACAAGGATTTTTCTACGTCGACATGAAAGACAGCTGAGCCTCAGCAAAGCTAATGTCAACACATGGAGACGGGAGACGCTAAAGAGTCCCAAGTGGGACTGGGATCTGTGGACAAAGGTTTGGTTTTAAAGCAGGTCACTCGACGAAACTGCACTTCTTGCTGTCACTGAGCAACTCCACACTGCCAGGGCTGCCTCTCTCTCCTCTGTGCTCATCCTCTTGGACCTTTCTGCAGCGTTTGACACAGTTAACCACCAGATCCTTACTTCCTCCCTTCAAGAACTAGGTGTCTCAGGCTCTGCACTTACCCTACTCTCGTCCTATCTTCAAAACCGAACATACAGAGTAACCTGGAGAGGATCTGTGTCTGAGTCCTGTCCTCTAGCTACTGGGGTCCCTCAGGGTTCTGTCTTGGGCCCTCTCCTCTTTTCTCTATACACCAACAGTCTTGGTTCTGTTATTTTCTCTCATGGTTTTTCCTATCACAGCTACACCGATGACACCCAACTCATTCTCTCTTTTCCCAGCTCCGACACACAGGTAGCAGAACGGATCACCGCTTGTCTGACTGACATCTCTCAGTGGATGTCTGACCATCACCTGAAACTCAATCTCGACAAGACGAAATTTCTTTTTCTCCCAGAAAAAAGCTCTCCCACCACAGATCTGACCATCACCCTCGACAACTCTGTGGTAACTCCTTCTCATACCGCAAGGAACCTGGGTGTGACACTTGATGACCATCTCTCCCTCACTGCCAACATTGCTGCAACAGCTCGATCTTGCAGATACATGTTGCACAACATCAGAAGGATACGGCCTCTTCTAACCCAGAAGGCGGCACAGGTTCTGGTCCAGGCTCTTGTCATCTCACGCTTGGATTACTGCAACTCCCCCCTGGCTGGTCTTCCTGCATGTGCCATACGACCTCTGCAACTCATCCAGAATGCAGCAGCTCGACTGGTCTTCAACTTACCAAAATTCTCCCACACTACACCGCTCCTCCGCTCCCTTCACTGGCTTCCTGTAGCTGCTCGCATCCGCTTCAAGACTCTAGTGCTTGCGTTCCATGCTACAAACGGATCCGGTCCAGCCTACATCCAGGACATGATCAAAACCTACACCCCAGCCCGCCCACTCCGCTCTGCATCGACAAACCGGCTCGCTGCCCCCTCACTGAGAGGATCGCAGAGGCACTCGCAGAACTCGAGACTGTTCACTGTCCTCGCTCCCAAATGGTGGAACTATCTCCCCATCGACATCCGGACAGCTGAAAGCCTCCACATCTTCCGCCGCCGACTAAAAACACATTTCTTCCGACTCTACCTCGACTAAGACAAAACAAAAAAAAAAACTTGTACATCGCACTTATGACTAGCACTTCATAGTTTGATCTACTTGAAGCTCTTACTTACTTCTAGCTGTTATTTGTACCCAAATGTTTAAATGCACTTTTGTAAGTCGCTTTGGATAAAAGCGTCTGCTAAATGACATGTAATGTAATGTAATAACAAAGACCCACAGCTGTTGAACCAATGAGACGTCTGAGCAGATAATTCAGAAAAATCTAAATGAGACGGATGTGACAGGAGACCAGGGACATGACGTCTGTCTTTCAGTGGATGTTTTCTGAAGACAGACGTCAGAACCAATAAATGTCTGAAATCAAGAGATCAGAGAATGATCACGCTTCTTTTTCTCCTGCTCTGAACACAAGCACCTGCCACTTTATTAGGTACACAGCAGTGAAGCAGCTTGTTGATGCCAAAGGGTTAGGCTTAGGCATGATGGGGTGTCTTGGGCTGTAAAGTCCCAGTCGACTGGTCCATTTATGAGTCCATACGTTCTGGTTCGATTTAAATTCTGATTGGTCGACTTTTTGCCGTGTTAATTTCATACAGTCTGTGGTTGGTTGCAATATTTAAAGGGGACATATTATGCAAAATCAGCTTTTTAACCATTTTAATACTTATATTGGGGACTCTGGAGGCCCTACCAGTCGCCAAAGTGTGGAAAAAGAATACTCAGTCATGTTTTCGTGGTCCCGCTTAGTCGGCGATAAAACACTTGATGTTGAATTCCCTGCACTTATTACGGCAGCATGTGGCTGCACAGTGAAGCACAGTGTTTTACACATACTCAGTCTGATACAGCACCGCTGATGGCCAGCGGCAAACTGCCTGAACTGGCGCTGTGTGTGACTGATCGCTAGCTCTGGAGCATACAGTCACCGATCTGATACAGTCGCATACAGCGGCAGTTTATTCAGCCTGCCACGCGCCGCTGGCGATCAGTGGTGGCGATCAGTGGTGCTGTCCCTAAGTGTTTTTAACTGATTTACAGTTCGGCACTGTTCGGCTCGATCCTTATGTAGGACGTCTCTTCCTGTGACGGCACTCTCGCTGTTTTCTGCGCACACTGCCATGTTGATATTGTCAGAGAACTAGTGGAGGGAGGGGGAGAGAAATGGAGCTGAGCGAGTGAGCGCTGTAAAGAGGACAAATCAGAAACCCCCTGGAAGAAGTGGGTGTGTGTTTGCCTGTGTCTCATTTGCATATAAAGGGACCATGCACGAAAACCGAGCGTTCTGAAAGGGGCGGGTTTAGCAGGGTTATTGAACTGCTATGATGCTTCATCCTTATGGTATTTTGACCAAAGCATGTCACTGACATGTTCATTTTTTTTTATTTTTTTTTTAATCATAGTTAGGCTGAAAAAGTTGGATACATGTATAGACATTTACAGTAAGATAAAAGACATTTCCCATCAAAAACTCAGAAGTGACAAAAATTCAATGCTATATGTTGGTTTCTCATCTGCTGCCAAGCAACGAAATTTCGTTGCCAGTTTTCACTGCTGTGTATTCTCTGCAATGACAATAAAAGGAAGTCTAAGTCTAAGGTTACTTTGATTTCATCAGGAAGAATGTAGCAAGTGCTAATGGGGGTGTTTTCAGACCACCCCTGTTTCACAGGTAACAGCGTGTCTTCAAAGAACACCCCCTTGTTTTCAGTATTTTGTATTAGCCCAACCCACAAGAGACAGACAGAATAAAGAATGTGCGGTGGTTCACAGACATCAAAGACATCAAATACATCACAGACATCAAACACATCACAGCATTTTACAAAAATAGATAAATGCAAAGTAGTTCGCCCCTAACAACAGCAGCTTCTGTTTGTGTGTGAGCCGCGAAGCTGAGCTCCTGTGTTCAGTGTCTCTGTGTGAGGACACACACACACACACACACACACACACACTAATCATCTAAATATTGCTGTTCTTGTACTGATGTCACCAGTTGACATAATATATTTTGGGAAATCATGGGCTATGATATTGTGACTAGTCGATTTTGAATCGAAATTTCAGGGCTTCAGTCGACCAAGAATGTCTTTGGTTGATTAGAGCTGTCGGGATGTCAGGGTTAGGTGGAAATTACATGAAAGCATGAATCCTTGTTTCTGTTTCATCACATGCTTCAAGTTTTCTTTGGCACACGTTTGGCTCTCGTTACAAATCATCGAGCGTTGTTTAAATCTGTTTTTGGTCTTTATCTCAATTCTGACAACACAAAACACTAGTGTGTGTGTGTGTGTGTGTGTGTGTGTATGTATGTAACCTGACGCTGTGTGAGTGTGTATGTGGGGGGGGGCAGAGGTATCTGAGGGGGCATTCGTACGCCGCCGGGGTCGGGAATGAGCAGCTGTCTGGTTTGGGAGATTCCACTTCCTCTGCACTAACAAACAGAGTCTTGTGCTCGGACCGCAGCTCGTCTTCACTGAGACACCCAGACACTGAGGGACTGAGGCACTGAGGGACTGAGACACTGAGGGACTTCTTTATTGTGAGCGCTTAAAAAAAAGGTGACTCGACAAAAATGCTGCGACATTTCTGCAGAGAGATGACGCAGTCTGTCCACACACACACACACTCACACAGTGCATGGGGATCATGTACGAGGATGCAGTTAAATTTCTGTCATCAGTGGAAAGCTGCACTCTTTATAACTTGCTCCTCCTCCCTCTCCTTGAACAATGTGGTGATAAAAAGCAGCAACATCTGAATTTCAAACTTGAACTTTCTTTTCCACATTCTCTCTGGATCTGTTCACACACAGTTTCACTTAAAGTGATAATTCATGTTTCATGTTAGAGTGCTATAGAGATTTCAGTCAGCTCATAAAATCTACGTCTTTATCTCACTGTTAAGTTTGTGAACCACTCACTCTCCCACACCAAAGCCCATAGAGAAAATCAGTGTGGGGACACAGGAGCTGCTGGTCCTCTGCTGCCTTGTGTGGTCACTTTTGGCGTATTTCCACCAGCTGTACTCCCCTTGGCACGGCAGGGCACGATTAGGTTGAATCTCCACTACAAAAAAGTACCTACTTAACGTGGGCGGAGTCATCACTGCACGGCTGAGTGAAACTGCGGTGACTTTATACGGCTTTATGCGCGACACACACACACACACAAGTGACTAGTTACACCAGACTCCTTTAGTTGTTCGGAGATTAACCCACATTTTTAGGATTGTTAACTCATTTTAACTGATCTACAGTTCAGCTTGATGTGTGTGTGTGGCGTCTCTTCCTGTGACGGCACTCTGGCCAGTCAGCGGCCGGCAGTCTGACCAATCATCACATAGTTACCTACTCAGCACGCTTTTAGAACCTCGCTGGAGCAGGTACTAAAAATAGTACCTGGTACCAGGTTACTATGTTAGTGGACACGCTACTTTAACCGTGCTGTGGCGAGGCGAGTAGAGCCGGTGGAAATGTGCAATTTGTGTCACTGGATTAATTATAAATGAAGGAATTCATATTTCATATGAATTTTACAAAATAAGACATTGGAACTCAGTGATGGATGCAGCAGAGGATCAACAACTCCTGTGTGTGTGATGTTCAAATCACTGATTTTCTCTATGGGCTTGGTGTGGGAGAGTGAGTGGTTTACAAACCATACCATAAGGATGAAGCACCATAGCAGTTCAATAACCCTGCCAAAACCGCCCCTTTCAGAACGCTTGGTTTTGTGCATGGTCCCTTTATAGGCAAATGAGACACAGGCAAACACACACCCACTTCTTCCAGGGGGTTTCTGATTTGTTCTTTTTACTGCGATCACCTGCTCAGCTCCTGTTTCCTCCGCTCCATTCCTCTCCCCCTCCCTCCACTAGTTCTCTGACAATATCAACATGGCAGTGTGCGCAGAAAACAGCGAGAGTGCTGTCACGGGAAAAGACGTCCTACATAAGGATAAAGCCGAACAGTGCCGAACTGTAAATCAGTTAAGAACACTTAGGGACAGCACCACCGATCGCTCTGTGAGTCTGTGCTCCGGTCATGGAGGACGTACTGAACAAATATTTTTAATTAGGACGTGTCAGAATGGTCAGTTATGAGCTCTATGTGACCTTTTCTTAACAATGTGTGTGTTTGTACGTCGGTGAAATACGTTCGCTGACTAAATACGGCGACCGCTGGCCGCAGTCTGATGCAAAGTGGTGCGATCACACAAACACACGTTTGCTGACTTTATCCGGCACATTGGCTTCATATATAAAATCCTCTGAGGCTGGAAGTTTGTGTAAAACACTGTGCTCCACTGTGCAGCCACCAACAGCACACTTGTCCCTCCGCGTTGACATAATACCGCTCTTCCTCCCTCGCCTGCACTCACGCATTTTATAGGGACAAGGTGGAGCTAAGGTGGAGCTCTCCAAGTAAACTTACTGGTGGGGCGGTAACATTCGCGGTGAAATGCGCATGCTGCCGTCATAATGCGCAGGGAATTCAACATCGAGTGTTTTATCGCCTATATTAACACTAAGGGGGACCACGAAAAAAGGACTGAGTATTCTTTTTCCACACTTTGGCGACTGGTTGGGCCTCCAGAGTCCCAAATATAAGTATTTAAATGATGAAAAAGTTGATTTTGCATAATGTGTCCTATTTAAGAGACCGTAAAAAACCTCACTTCACCTTCTGTGAGTTAATGGTTAATCTGTCCAGTCAGCCGCCGTCTGTGTGTTTTATCTCTCGAGGACAAAACAAAACAAAAGATAGAGTGTGACCAGGACAATGAAGGAAGAGCAGAACCTGGTTGGGCCAGAGTGGACGTGATCATGTCATCTACTCTCAGTCAGACTGACAAAAAACTGCACCTTTATTTTGAAATCCTGAGGGTGAGAGGCACACACACAGAAGTCTGTAGTTTGATTCCGATGTGTGGGAAACAAACCAGGAGGAAGAACCTTGAACCTCATGTGACAGCAACCAATCAAACGTGCAGAATCTCTGTGGAATAGACCAATCAACACGAGCCGAGCGTCAGGGATTATTTTGATTTGAATGACTGGACACAGACTCACAGCAGAGTGAGAGCAGAGAGGATTGTGGGAACTGATAAACTGCTAACTCTTGTTTGTTTAAGGAAAGGCCTCAGCTCACACACACACGCACACGCACACAAACACACCAAAACAAACAGTGAGGAACACAAACACCTAAATGATGTTGTGAACTCACAGATCTGCCTCACACACAACTGATGCACAACAACACACACACACACACACACACACACGAGTGCAGTGTTTTTTGCCTGATTTATCAAGATTCTAAATTCCATTAAAAAAGAACTTCCTTATAGAAGAAAAGTAAAGTAACACTTAGCCTAGCCTAAACACTAACACTAACTCGCCAGAGCAGGTACTAAAAAAAGTACCTGGTACCAAGTTACTATGCTAGTGGAAACACTACTTAACCATGCCGAGCTGGTGGAAACACGCCATTAGCCTAGTTAGCCAGATACTAAACCTAAACACACACCTAGCCTTGACGTACCAAACACACCCTAGCCTAAAGGCTAACTTGGGCTAGCCTAGCCAAATGCTTGGCCTAAACAATTATTTAATCTAGTTTAAGCATCACTTAGCCTAGCCTGACTAAACACTTAGCCTAGCCTAAATACTCGCTTAGCCTAGCTTTACCATATACTTAGCCTAGCATAACCAATCACTTAGTCTAGCTTTACCAAATACCTAGCCTAAACAGGCAGGCAAATGTCTTTCAATCTGAGTTTAATCTGAAGTAGATTACAGACAGGAAACACTTTCACTGCAGAGATTATCAATGAAACCTTTACAGTGTATCAGCTCATGACAGCGTCTGTGTGTGTGTTGACCTACAATCATCATCATCATCATCATCTTCAAAGTAAAATCACCAACAAACCTAAAAAGTCTTAATTTCTTTGTTTCACTTTTGTGTGTGTTTTTTTTTTTACAACTTTTATCTTTAAACTAAAAGGAGAAATAAAGTACTGCATGTTTTGAATAAAGGAGAAAATGAGCTTCTCCTTCTTTTGTGGCAGCAGAGCAGAAACACATGGTTTGATTTAGAGCTGAACGAGAGAAACAGCCGCGTTTCACATTCACACGAGCAGGAATTTCACTTCTCTGAGTCTCAGTTACAACAAGAGTGACAGGCTGAGACCTGAGGCTGTGATTGGTCTGTTGTTCTGCTGGGGAGGAGGAGCCTGTTCATGGTTACATGGAGTTTGTGTTTGTGAGAACTCACAGAATCTGTCCTTGTTTCTACAATATGATTTTATTTTTTGACCATTTCTTAAAACATAGTGTGTTTTTTTAGACGTGGTTGAGGGGGCATGTCTTCTACAGGAACTCACTCCAAGTCAGAATTCCAACCATTGATTACAAATCAAATCACATTTTTCTGTTCGGAAAAAACGCAACTGCTCCTTTGATAAGCCGCACCCCCCATTTACTGTTACTAGGGGTGCATTCCATTTGTAGTTGGAAGTCGAAATTTTTGAGTTGAGGGCGTGCCTTTAACAGCAACCCCCGCCCCCAGTCAGATTTCACCTATTGCCAACCAATCACAATTTTTGTAGCAAAAATCACAACTGGACCTTTGTTAAGTCCCACCCCCTTTTTACCGTTGCTAGTGGTGTGTTCCGCCACTAGCAAATGGCCTCAACTAAAAACCAGGTCTTAAACATGAAAAAAAGTCTTTTAAAGATGTGGGTCCCAGACAAAGTGTCTCTCACACACACACACACACACACACACACACACAGTGAAGGAGGAAGAAGTAAAACCACAGTCTCTCTAAACATTGACCCTCTCTAAGTCTGAGCCTTAAATATATTCCAACCACAGAGTGTGTGTGTGTGAGTGTGTGTGTGTGTGTGTGTGTGTGTGCGTATGTGTGTGAGCGTGTGTGAGTGTGTTTGTGTGTGTGTGAGTCAACTCTGAAGTCATCGTGACTTTAAAAGAAAGTGAGGGGGCTTGTTAAAGGTCAGTGTGTGGAGACTAAATGTCCTGACGATGAATTTCTCCAAAACAAAGTTTGTTGGTCTTTTATTTAAAAACATGTTATTGATCTTTGATTTTTATGAAGAAGTGATCTGCCATCATCATCATCATCATCACCATCATCACTGCTTCATCACTCCCTTTACTGGATTTACACTTTAATACCCCTTAATTAAGTGTAATTTACCTCTTAACCACAAAGCTCCACATCCAGTGTCATTTTACTTTAAACACACAGAGACAGAGACAGACACAGAGAGACAGACACAGAGAGTCTCTGGTAACTCGACATGTCGTTTCATTTCAGACAGTTTTTCTAAACTCCAGAGCGGTTGATGATTTCACTCACACGCACGCACGCACACATATCAAAAGAGATTCTGACATAAAAATTAGCATCAACTCACTGAGACACATAAAAAAGTGTCTCTGAATTGAACTAACGATAGTTAGTAAACTGACAGATTATGTTTGGTTCAGTTTGAATGATTTCTTTGTTTCATGGAGCAAAAAAAACCCAGCAACATTAAACATTTAACAAGCTGAAAAATCACAAACACTCACTCACAGAGGCAACCAAAGATATCATATCATGACTTAAATATCGTATTGTGACTTAAACATGGTGATAATATTGTCACTTAAATATCGTGATTTCGTATCATGACTTAAATATCGTGATATTGTACTTCAATATCATAACTAAAACATGGTGATAAAATCGTATTGTGACTTAAACATCGCGATAATATTGTGACTTAAATATTATGATTTGGTATTGTGACTCAAATGTCATGATTTCGTACTTCAATATCATAACTAAAACATGGTGATAATATCGTATCATATTTGGGGAAAGTTTCAAACATATAAACATTTGTGTAAAATGAGTTTGTGGACCCAGAAACAATCTCCCACGACCCACCTGTGGGTCTGGGAGGCACGATTTCAAACAACTGAATGAAGTATAAATATAAGTTTAATAATGAGGTTATTGATCAGTATCAGAGCGTTAACAGAGCAGCTGTCCGCAGGGTCAGAGGTCATGTCTCTCAGCACGCTTTGGCTGTCGGAAAGTGGGAGGGGCCACAGGTGTTGAGTGGAGGCTTCACAGGAAGCAGCTGCTGAGCGGAGGATCTTTTTCTCTTTTATTAAACAAAGAAAACAAAGAGAGTCATGTGTTCACCAGGTGACACCAAACTATTATTCACTTATTTTAGTTCTTCATGTAAAAGTGCCACAAATCTCATTATTTATATTATTAATTCATTTACATTTGATTGAGTTCAGGTGAAAGAGTGTATCTTAAAGGTTTGTTTTATTAAACATTGATATACTATTCTTATTTTTCTTTTATTTCATTCTCAATATAACTTTCTGCTTATTATTAATAATAAGGATTGTACTTATTAAGTTTTATTTATTTATCTTTATCCTCACATCTTTACCAGGGTTAAGACCTGCTTTTAAGGTAAGGGTAAGGTTAAGGGTTAGGAGTAGGCACTTAGTTGTGATGGTTAAGGTTATTATATATCGTAACGTGACTAAAATATCGTCATCTTGTATTGTGACTTAAATATCGTGATAATATCGTATCTTGAGGTTAAGGTAAATTTAAGGTAAGATTAAGGTTAAGGTAAGGGCCAAGTGTCCTCACTTGGATATAAAAACAGGTTTGTGTGTGTTTCTTATTATAATATTTTTTGAAAAGTCCCTTTTTTAGTCTTTAAAATAAGAATAATAAAAAAGCTCCACCCTCGTCCTGCAACAACAACGATGATGATGATGATGATGATGATGAAGTTTCCTCTTCGGCTGCTTTATAGTAAATTAAAGGTTGTGTGGTTGTGGAGAAACATCTGGAGGGAGGATCACAGCGAGTGAACAGCTGATTCATCCACTCACAATCTTTGTATTTAAGAGTCACAAGAGGTCAGGACGCTTAAATAGGTTAGAAAAATAAGTCAAAAATCTACAATATCTACGTCACATGTTCACATCTTTATCTCACTGTGAGACGGACATTTCCAACAGGAAACTCAAGTTTGTAAACCACTCACTCACTCTCCCACACCAAAGTCCAGAGAGAAAATCAGTGATTTTAACATCACACACACAGGAGTTGTTGATCCACTGCTGCCTCCATCACTAAGTTCAAATGTCTTATTTTGTAAAATTCGAGGCAGCAGAGGACCAGCAGCTCCTGTGTGCCCGCAGCTAAAATCACTGGTTTTCTCTATGAGGTTTGGTGTGGGAGACATGAACTTGAACTGAAGTTAAACTGTTTTGTCCTGACAAGTAAAGCACTTCCCTCTGATGTGAGTGTGTGAACAGATTTATGTCCCTACAACATGACTAATATTCCCCCAACACACACACACACACACACACACAAACATCTCTCACATGCGCTCACATTCTCTCTCTGTCTCACACACACACATCTCTCACATGTGCTCACATTCTCTCTCTCACACACATAGCAGGAGAAAGTAGGTCAGATTCTTCAGTGAAGACAGTTTTTTGCTTGTTTTCTCTCAGTGTGTGTGTTTTTTAAAAAAAAGGTACAAACTGATTTAATCCCAGTCAGGTCAGCATCAGGTCACCTTTGACCCCGAGCTGTATGTGGATCTTTTTAAACTGTTTTGTCAACTAATGAGTCACAGACGTGACGTTTCTGCGTTGTTTTGTATGAACTCTTATCAGCGACACTGTATGACTTTTCCTCCTCTTCCTCCGTCTGTAGAGTAAAAATAATGTGGTTTTATTTGATGAGGATCTGATTTTGCTGTGAGAATGTTTGTCATATTCTAAACACTAAAAGCTCCTTTCAAAGGTACGACAGCATTCATTTCACAATTCTGACAACACAAAACACCACCGCTGTCATTCTTTAAAGAAATGAAACACACCACAGCACTGGTTAGTGACATTTAACTCACAGCAGAGAGTCCAAGAGTTATAGGGTTTAGGGTTTAGGGTTTGAAACAAAGAAAATAAATACAACTGCAGGAATTCTGAGATTAAAGTAGGAATTCTGAGATTAAAGTTGGAATTCTGAGATTAAAGTTGGAATTCTGAGATTAAAGTCAGAATTCGGAAATTATAGATAGAATTCTGAGATTTAAATTGGAACTATGGGATTAAAGTTGTAATTCTGAGATTAAAGTTGGAAATATGGGAATAAAATTGGAATTCTGAGATTAAAGATGGAACTATGAAATCAAAATCATAACTATGAGATTAAAGTTGGAATTCTAAGATTAAAATTGGAATTCTGAGATTAAAGTTGGAATTCTGAGATTAAACTCGGAACTATAAAATTAAACTCGGAACTATGAGATTAAAGTTGGAATTTTGAGATTAAAGTCAGAATTATGAGATTAAAGTCAGAATTCTGAGATTATAGATATAATTCTGAGATTTAAATTAGAACTGTGGGATTAAAGTAATTCTGATATTAAAATTGGAACTATGGGATTAAAATTTGGAATTCTAAGATTAAAGTTGGGAATTCTGAGACAAAATAATTCAGAGATTAAAGCTGGGAATTCTGAAAAAAAATAATTCTGTGAGTAAAGTTAAAATTCAGAGTTTAAAGTTGAAACTATGAGATTAAAGACCTCATAGGCTTGAAAATGGAGAAAACCATAATTGAATGAGAGACAGTAAAAGCACCATGAAAGTGTGGGACTGTCGCAGCCTGTCCTTCACTATGATAGGTCAGTCTACATTCCAGGGGGCGTGGCATTGGCGACAGGCCCTCATGGCACTGAAACAAAATGGCCGCCTCCTGCATGGAAAGCAGGAAGGTGTTGAACAAAGACGTGGATCCAGACAGGAAGTTTCTCCACTTCAAAGCTGCTGGTTTTCAAAGGCTCTTTTCAACGAGTAGAAGTGTTTATGTTACAAATGTTTCATGTTTATGTTACAAATGTTTTATGTTTATGTTACAAATGGTTCATGTGGTCGTCCCTGAAACACAAAACATAAAATGTCGCCTGTAGCTGAGCCAGAGACAGAAGATCAAAGACCCAACAGGTGACACTCGGAGCCTTCTGTCTCTTTATCTCACTGTTAGACTGAAGTTTGTAAACCACTCACTCTCCCACACCAAAGCCCATAGAGAAAATCAGTGATTTTAACATTAGAGCACACAGTAGGAGTGGAGTTGTTGATCCACTGCTGCCGCCATCACTAAGTTCAAATGTCTTATTTTGTAAAATTCGGCTTTGGAAATTTGCTCGGATTGACTTCAGTGACACAAAGTGACCACACGAGGCAGCAGAGGACCAGCAGCTCCTGTGTCCCCACAGCTAAAATCACTGATTTTCTCTATGAGGTTTGGTGTGGGAGAGTGAGTGGTTTACAAACTTTAGTTTACTTCTGGTTGTGTGGTGTAACTGCACTGCAGGGGGCGCTCACAGCATAGTTAGTAAGTGACTCTGTGTCAGCTTCAAAAAACATGAACTACCACCCTTTAGTCTCAGATTAAAGGTTTCATATTAAGAAAGTTGTGGTTAAGTTTAGAAAAAGTCCCCCCAAGAAATGAATGTGTGTGTGTGTGTGTGTGTGTTACAGGCTGGCAGCTGAGTTGCCATGTGTTGCCCAGCTGTGGTCGCCTGGTGCTGGTTTTCATGGGGAGAAAGGACCGAATATAAATTCTGTCTCTGCCTTTTCTTCTGAGAGAAACAACGGAGGTTCTGTTGTACAACACACACACCCTCTGTGTGTGTGTGAGTGAATTAAAGCTGACCTGACACTAACTGCACTCAGATGAAAAGTGAAAAGAAATTTAAGCCAAACCAACTTTTCTCAATTGCCTTGTTTTGACAGAATCTAATTTCCTGGTGTGGTTTGATCCTCGCTGACCTACAGAGTCTCCATCTTAAATAAATTCATGCATTTATTCACACAAATTAACCCCTCTGCTTCTGGCATGTGTACGTCTCATTACTGAGACGCAGGTGTTGTGTGTTTTTCACGCATCAGGCCACAAACAGTGTCTTTAAATCACAGAATGCGACGAGGACACTTGTACTCTCACTGAGGACACTTGTCCTCAGCTCCATCCTGCTGCTACTCAGCGTATGGAGCTCTGTGAGCTGGTGTGATGTGATAAAAAGTGAAGATGGACAGATGTTGTGAGCCAGGATGAAGTTAGTAAACCTCCCAAACTCTCCCACACCAAAGTCTATAGAGAAAATCAGTGATTTTAACAGCACACACGCGCGGGAGTTGTTGATCCTCTGCTTCCTCCATCACTAAGTTCTAATGTTTCTAATGAGTTAAGTTCATTTCAACTTAACTCAGTGACAGAAAGTGACCACACGAGGCAGCAGTGGACCAGCAGCTCCTGTGTCCCCGCGGCTAAAATCACTGGTTTTCACTATGGACTTTGGTGTGGGAGAGTGAGTGGTTTATAAACTTCAGTTTCCTGTTGGAAAAGTCTGTCTCACAGTGAGATAAAGACATGAACATGTTCTTAAAGTAGATTTGATTAAACAAGTCTTGTTTGGTAAATATCCAGTTTTTTTCCTTCTTCCTGTTTGCACATGAACGTAACATAAGCCTCTATTTAATGGTTTTGTTTTAACGTCGTCAGCTGAGGTCGGCGCTCACAAAGACACAGATCGTGTTAGTGTTGAACTCGTAAATCACAGGCGTGTGATCCACTTCTGCTGGGAGGGGACTTTTTGGCCAATGAACTAAGAAAAATAAATAAATAAATAAATAAAAAGAGTTACTGGATGAAGCTCTTGATTCTTTTCACATGAGCTTAAAATATAATTCACTTTTTTCTTATCTTTCATCTCCAGTCGTAATAAAAGAGTAGATTTGATTCAAGCAATAACAAATATTTAACTCACTTATTTAAACCCTTTTGTCCATCATGTTAGTGTCAAAGACACAACAAAGCGTTTATTGATTTGTGTTCAGGTTCATGTGAACTCATGTGTTTGTCTCAAGACAAAACAACAACAACAACAACAAATCACTTTTTCACCTCATTTCAATAAAAGCAGAATAAAGCAGCGAGGAGACGACCTCGAGTTAAGAGATCACATGACCCAGAGAGAGAGTGAGAGACAGACAGACAGACAGAAAGAGAGACAGAGAGGGAGAGAGAGAGAGAGAGAGAGAGAGGTAATTAGTGGAAATGGGATGTTTGTGTGTGTGTGTGTGGACGGGGTTTTCCAGGAAGCTGCTGTTAGCAAAGATCTTGGATCAGATAAACCTTCCTCCCACTTGTCCCTCAGATCTGCTCTCAGTGTCTCAATCGTTCAACGTCCAGACAAGAATGTAACAATTTATATATGTGTATGTATAATATGTATATATATATACGTATATGTATAATATGTATATGTATAAATACAATATGTATATGTATAGGTATATGTATCATATTTATATGTATAATAAGTATATGTATAATATGTGTATAATATGTATATGTATTAAGGGTGGACCGATACATCGGCTGGGCCAATATTTGCGTTTTTTACATGTATCGGCATTGGCCGATTCGCGGGTGCGTTCTACATGTATTCGTCCTGCACATTCACGTAGCACTGTGTTGAGATGCCGGAGAGCACTGGAGCGCATGCATTGCCTCCCTCCCTGGCAGAGAGTAGCTGGGAGTTTTGGAAGCCTGCCTACAACTACTCTCCATGAGAGAACAGTGTTTTCAACTTTCAATTCAACTGTCTAACTTAGCTGTATTATTGCATTACACTTGAAAGACTGTCTCTGTGTCACTCTGAACGGGAGTGTGTGTGTGTGTGTGTGTGTCTCTGACTTAGAGCGACCAGAGCAGTCATCACAGCAGTGTGTGTTTCTTTCTCTTTTTCTCTGCCACACGCAGGTCGACGCCGTTTTTTTTTAAAACTCTGGTCGAGCCGCTTACAATCGTCATAGAGCCCCTTTCCCACTGACTAATAAAAAAAACACGTCTGATCTCCAGCTGGCGAGATGGCATCGCTGCACGTGCCATGGCTACAGAATACGACACATTTATCAGTATGCACATGAATAAGTGTATGTATAATAAGTATATGTATAATATGTGTATGTATAATAAGTATATGTTTAATATGTGTGTGTATAATAAGTACATGTATAAAATGTGTATGTATAATAAGTATATGTATAATAAGTGTATGTATAATATGTATAATAAGTATATGTATAATAAGTGTATGTTTAATATGTGTATGTATTATATGTATAATAAGTATATGTATAATAAGTGTATGTTTAATATGTGTATGTATATAGGGGACGGGGCTAAACGGTGCTGTTTAAATTCCTGGCGTAGAGTTTCAGAGTAAAAGAGAAGCTGAAGCTTAGTAACAGGAACTTTATTTACATATGTATGAAAGAGAGAAGGTGACAGGGTGAGAGTGAGTCCTGTAATGGATGTCTGAATTACTTCATAACACTTTTATTACACAGATTATTTTCTTAAAAGGCAGAATGATCTTAAATATCATTTTCATATTTTAGTTTTTTCACTAAAATTTTGCAGATCATTCATTTAAAAAAAATGAGAAAAAAGAAACAGCCCTGCAGTTTTCAAAATAAAAGTCTCACTTTCTGTTTGTCCAAACTAAAACAGGATCCTGCAGTTTTCAAAATAAAAGTCTCAGTTCCTGTTCATCCACGCTGAAACGTAATGTCAAATTTTTTTTTTCAAAGTAAAGGTATCTGTATCTCTTCATCCACTCCAAAATGCAACCACTTATTTATCAAAATAAAAGTCTTCAAACTGAACCAAAACGGGGTGAACGAGTGAGATGATCGAATTGTTACAGGATTATTTTTGGAATGTTCACCATCATGTGTGATGCCAGACTCTAAACTCTGTCCACAGGGGAAGAGAAATTTATATTTTAATTTCCAAATAAAAGAAAGTGCAAAAGTTGTCACCGTCACAGAAACACAAAACTTCTTTTAAAAGAAGTTGCTTAAGGCTAAATAAACATATAGCTTCTCCTCCTCTCTGGTCACCTGACCCCATTTTGCGTGTTTTTTTTATTTTTATTAATTAAATGAAAATGAAAAAGTTCAACGTTGAGGGAACAAAATAATGACGTATGTTTGACTTGAAATCAAAGATTCTGTATTTCATCTTGAAAATAATTTTTTGTTAGTATTGTTTTTTTTTTTATCATTCTTTTTTCTATACGCACACATGCACAATTGTTTTTCCCTTTTCCTGCTCCAGGCTTTAACATCGACATCAGGTGTTTGTCACGACACCTGAGGCCGAGCTGACGCCACACACGTGCGCGCGTCGTGCTGCCTTCAGGGACGCGTTGTCATGTCAGTTTGTGTCTCGACGTGTTTACTGCAGCTGCTTCTCTTTGTTTTACCTCCATTTGTTTTTCTATTCTGTATTTTTTTAGTATAGATTTATACGATCGATGCACTTCCTATCTGTGATGTTATTGTTGTGTAGTTTTGACAAAAACATGTAAAAATCTAATCTAATCTGCAAAAACAATGTGATTTTCACAGGAAACAAACAAAAACAACAAGCATTTATTTCTCCTTAAGTTTGAGCTTGAGCACAGAAACTCTGTCACACATGTTTTTAAAAGTTCTGCAGCGCACGCTCGGTTCACGATCGTCATCCTCGGCGGGAAACCTTTCTCCTGTTTGAGGGAAAATTAAAAACCCGGAGTCTGAATCTGGTTTTAGAATCAGGACTCGTTCATGTGTTCATGCTTCTGTCTTTGTGCTTTGATGTGTTTCCTCAGTGAAGGTGAGACTGCATCCACTGACCTCTGACCTCATTAAACAAGTCAATAATTTTTTTTTTTAAAGTATAACATTCTCAAAGTCACTTCAAGGAAGTTTAATCCCATGACCCTCACAATTAAAAAACAGCAACTTAAAGGGACAGTTCACACTTTGGTTAGCTAACAGAGCGCCACATGCTAACAACTAGCTACAAGCTAAAATGGGTTTGACCAATGAGATGTGAAACGATAAATGCTAAAAACTAGCCACCAGATAAAGTGGGTTTCGATCTATGTGGTTAGCATGGTTGCACTGGGACACAGTTAATAGATTCAATGCTACTGTTTGTTTACTGTTGAGCGTTGTGTGTGTGTCTGTGTGAATGATTGTGTAACAGGTGAGAAGCAGGTTCACTGGGTTGGTCTCACTTTCAAGTGACAAGTAGTGACTCAGCTAATGAGTGTTCAGTCCACACACACACACACACACACACACAGGTAACAGGTGACTCACTCTCTCTCTGCGTCGTTTTAAAAACCAGTTCTGAAGCCGTTAGAAGCTCTGACGACTTCCTGCTCATGAAGCTGCTCTCTCATTGGTGTGTTTTTTTTTCAAATCTAAAGTGAGTTTGTCAGCAGGATGAAAGAGGTCAAAGGTCAGGGGAGCCTGCTAGCGTCCATGAGTTAAACAAACACTGAGGTGAGAGGACACAGTGTCTCACAGACAGTGAGGATACTTGTCGGTGAGACACTGTGTCCTCAAGACTGAACATTACACTCCTGCAAAGCATCATGGGTACAAACTGCCCCTGTATTCAGTCACAGATCCTGGTTTTGTCTCAATAATCCAGACCAGGGTTGCAAAGATTCCCATTTATTCCCATGAAAGTTTCTGGGAAAATTTACTGGGAATTTTCACCCCTTTGCAACTCCTGAACTGGACAGGTGTTTAATTCATCTTAATTTGTTGGATTAATCCCTAATTAGTGAGACACTGAAAACATGGCTGACAAAAAAATCCCAGCTCTTAAAAGCTATGTCAGGTTAAATCTACAGAACGTGTTCTTGTCTTTATCTCACTGTGAGACACACACACACGCACGCACATACATACACACTCACATGCACGCACACGCTCACACTGCTGCCTCCATCACTGAGTTCAAATGTCTGATTTTGAAATATATTTCAAAATGAAATGTACTTTTTAAAGTCAATGGTCAACTTTGGTGTGGGAGAGTGAGTGGTTTATAAATTAGGAAAAGATGACGGGTCAACATATGACCATATTTATAATAATCTGATTTATTATCATGATAATGATTTAATACACACACACACAGCCCCATGTTCAGACTTTTCTATTAATAACTTGAAGGAAACGAGGAAAGAAGAGCGGAAATACCACAGACCCTCTCTCTCTCTCTCGCTCTCGCTCTCTCTCTCTCTCTCTGTGTGTGTGCGTGCGTGTTACCGCTTCTCTAATATAAACACTGACGGGTCCAGGTTCAGGTCTGGTCCTAATGAGGCAGAACCTCATTTCTGTTCTGTGGTTCTGGTTAAAGTTTAAGGTGAGAGGTGAGCTGGTTATAGTGTGTGTGTGTGGTGTGTGTGTGTGTGTGTGTGTTTCACACAAAATGCATAAAGTACTGAATCGCTCTCTCTCTCACACACACACACACACACAGCAGAACTTTCTAGCAGGCAAAGCTATTTATCTTTCATTCTATTTATCTATTTTATTTTATTGTTGTAATTGGTATCAAAGCACCGTTGCCTTTAAATGTGTTTACACTGTTGCACACATTTAAATAAAGTTTTCCATTGAAACAAAGACTTGCAGCATGTGTGTGTGTGTTACCTCTTTAGGACACACAGAACATAAACACTGACCTTGTCAGACTAAAACCTGGTCCTAATGAAGCAGAAGCTCATTTCCGAGGAACTGTTTAAAGTTCGTGATGAGACTTTGTTTAAATGAATGGACGTCAGTGTGTGTGTGCGTGCGTGCGTGCGTGCGTGCGTGTTACCTCAGTGAAGAAGTTATCCATCTCCTCGTCACTTTAATCCCGGAGGATTCTTCCTCCTCCTCTTCTTCTTCTCTTTCTTCTTCACAGCGTGTGAAGCGTCAGCAGCACTCATGTGTTCATGAGTTCATGTGTTCACACTGGTATTCCAGGGTTAGCGGCTCATTGTTGAATATGATGAAGTTACAGTAGATCTTGGTTTCACTCACACACACACACACACACACACACACACACACACACACACACACACACACACACACACACACACACACACACACACAGTTCTTCAGACCGACATTTTCTCCTCCTGTCTCTGTCTGTCCCTGATGTCTCTGTCTGTCTCTGTCTGTCCCTGATGTCTCTGATGTCCTCGTGTCTCCGCCGTGCGTTATAATCCGTGCTCGTGTTTCCTTTGATCCTCAGCCAAACGGTACAAAGTAACACCGTCAGCGCGGCCGGTGAACTACTGAGGAGCGCGTTCACTCTCTCACTCAGACCGGCGCACAATAATCCTGAAGCTCCTCCCCCTCCTCCTTTCTGCTCCTCCTCCTCCTCCTGTTGCTGCTCTCTGGCGCCCCCTGCTGACACCAGCAGCTCTGACTTTTAGATTGAAATGAACTCATGAAAGGGTGAGTTCATCACGCAGCTGGTGTTTGTAAAGCTTTAGAAATTAAGAAATAAACTTAATTTTCTTTTTTGGCAACTGTGTCTCCCACACAGGAGCTGCTGGTCCTCTGCTGCCTCTTGTGGTCACTTTGTGTCACTAATTTAAATCTGAAAGAAATATCTCAAATGCCAAATTAAAAGAAATCAGATATTATAAGTTAGTGATGAGGCAGCAGTGGCTCAACAACTCCTGCGTATGTTTAAATTAGTGCTGTCAAGCGATTAAAACAATTTGAGAGATTAATTAATTATGATCTGTAATTAATTAATCTAATCTCTTTTTTTCTTGATGTATTTTCATTTAAATTCATTATTAAAGCAGATCAAAAGATTGATATCCAACAAAAAGTGGATTTATAAAATCATTTATTGTTTTAACAAACTTGAACAAGCAGCCATTTAAATTCCGCTGGGTTCATTTGTCAAACTCCAAATAATTAGAAAATACAAATAAAATAAAACATCAGGTCCATATAGACCCTGTCATTGTATACTAGTTCCACCTCTACTAACGTTAGCTGTGGCTGCACTCGCGACTGGGTGCTTTGCATTGATGAGAGACGGCCTGCACTCTAGTGAAGCTCAAATGAGTGAAAAAGTATGGTAACACCCACACACTGTCAAAGTCATCATTGTAGCAATGCTTTATCTTGAAAAGAGTTTGAATATGTTACGTCTAGTTGTCTGAAAATGTCCTGTGCTTTGTGTTCCATGCAGCTCCACAGTGAATTCCACAGAATCACCAATTAATATTTACCATTGTCCTTCTACACTGCACTTGACAAATATGCACCTCAGAAAACGGAAGATGTTTTGATGGCATATGAGGAACATAAGCATTACATTGCTGTTGAATGTGAGGAGTAGATTCTAGTTAACACTAACCCGGATTCAACTGTTTCAACAGAGGTCTTTTTCTATTCTTTTAATTCATATACTTTTCAAAGCAAAATCTCAAATTTAAAAAAATAGAAATAAAAATAAATAATCAGTCTAACAATTTCATAGTAGGAAATTCATGGCTATTGGACCAGCCCTCTGGGACCTGAGAGAATTAGGGTGAATGGAGCTAAATGGCTAAATCATTGTAAATAAAAGTTTAACACACCGAAACAATGTTCTGTATTTGGTTCAAACAACAAATTGACAGGCTAATTGATTGTAAGGAGGGGCATGCCTGTATTAGTATAGATAAACAAATGAACGGTATTTTTTTATGTATAGTTTGTTCTTATTCAAATGGATTTCTGTCACATTTCTAGTATTTGAAAAACTCCCCTGCGATCTCCTGACATGACTAGTGGTATACCATTTTCCGCCAATAGAGGGCAGTAGTGGCTGAGAAATATGAGTGACGGATGCTGTAGTAGACATCACAAAGAAGAAATGAACCCAGTAGACAATGGCACCGACCGCAGCCGAGCAAACGCTCTAGATCACTACTCTGTATCATTCCCTTCTACCTTTTGATTCAAAGTGTTTATTGTCATATGCACAGTAAAGAAACACGTTTCCCTGTACAATGAAATTCTTACTTTGCTGTCCACTCAAAACACCAGCATGAAGTAGAAAAGAAAAGAGATGCTTTTGTAAAAAAAGTATAAATATACATAAGAAAAATATAAATATTACAAATAAACTAAAATAACATATATGCATAAAGTAAGTGTAAACATATGCATATAAACAAGAAATAAGAACTGTACATAAAGTGAACACTGGTTGTGCAATTTAACAGATTTAAAGTGACATGTTTCAGGTTTTAAAGTGACGGTAACATTTGCCTCGACCGGTTGGGGTGAAAGGAAAATTTTGCAACAGTTTTTAATCGTTGATGTGTTTCCATGTCCAGGGTCTGACCTCTAGCCAAGTAGAAATATCTTCACTATGCCCAAATTAGTTTGTTGCAAATAATAATAAGAAATCTCTGACAGAACCAGGCCCAGAGATGTGCAGACATTTGCCTCGACCGGTTGGGGTGAAAGGAAAATGGGGGACAGAGGAGAGGTAAGGGACAGAAAGGGGGCGAGAAAGGACAAGAGGCAAACAATAGCAACAGCAATCTGCTGAAGCACCTGGAGAAGCGGCATGCTTCGATAAAGTTAGCAGCTAAGGTAGCTAACGAAAGTCACAGCAGCGAGTACACCAACTCCACCCAAGCAGCAGTGGTTGGAGTTCAAAAGACGGACCCATAGCCAGACACAACTTGATAAAACAATAGCACGGTATGTTTAATTGTTTATTTGGATCTCTTTTAGCAATATCAGGCTATTATTCCAAGAATCCAATGGTAACATTTTACAGATAAAAACACGTTTTTTCCTCTCAGATATGTAGTGGAAAACATGCTACCCATCTCCACAGTGAAGGACCCTCCTTTCAGACAAATCATCAGCATAAGACAGATAGGCTTGCAGTTTATAGCCTATGGAACACTTTATGGCCTGACTGAAAAAAATACTTTGGTGTTTGTGTCAAGGTTTGTTTGCACAACGGATCATATTGCTTGGATGATTAGATTCAGTGATGTGATT